>NC_139715.1:34736697-34811697 GCF_964188405.1 Protomyctophum parallelum
CTCAGAGGCAAATATTGTACTTTTACTAAACTACATTTATTTGAAATCTTTACTTCCTTGGTAGATTTGGACTATGATTTGGACATTAAACTATACAAACATTACATTTTACAGGGCAATTTGAAAATAGCAGATCTACAAGCTTTAGTCGTAAAAGAGTATTTTACTTTTTTATGAAGAAATCTAAGAAAAATCTAAGAACTTTCCAGGAATTAGAAAATGTTTAAGAAGTAGTGAAAATAGCAGATCTACAAGCTCACAACGGGCCGCGAAGCGACGCGTTGTGAGCTTGTAGATCTGCTATTTACACTAGTTTTGGGTCCCGGGGGAAGTTTGTGAACCGTTGGTTAAGAAGAAGAGTAGAAAAGAGTCCATTTGGGTCCATTTTACACCCTTAGAGTTACATTAACACTGGTTTAGAGTAGAAAAGAGTCCATTTGGGTCCATTTTACACCGTTAGAGTTACATTAACACTGGTTTAGAGTAGAAAAGAGTCCATTTGGGTCCATTTTACACCCTTAGAGTTACATTAACACTGGTTTAGAGTAGAAAAGAGTCCATTTGGGTCCATTTTACACCCTTAGAGTTACATTAACACTGGTTTAGAGTAGAAAAGAGTCCATTTGGGTCCATTTTACACCCTTAGAGTTACTTTAACACTGTTTTAGAGTAGAATAGAGTCCATTTGGGTCCATTTTACACCCTTAGAGTTACATTAACACTGGTTTAGAGTAGAAAAGAGTCCATTTGGGTCCATTTTACACCCTTAGAGTTACATTAACACTGGTTTAGAGTAGAAAAGAGTCCATTTGGGTCCATTTTACACCCTTAGAGTTACTTTAACACTGTTTTAGAGTAGAAAAGAGTCCATTTGGGTCCATTTTACACCCTTAGAGTTACTTTAACACTGTTTTAGAGTAGAAAAGAGTCCATTTGGGTCCATTTTACACCCTTAGAGTTACATTAACACTGGTTTAGAGTAGAAAAGAGTCCATTTGGGTCCATTTTACACCCTTAGAGTTACTTTAACACTGTTTTAGAGTAGAAAAGAGTCCATTTGGGTCCATTTTACACGCTTAGAGTTACTTTAACACTGTTTTAGAGTAGAATAGAGTCCATTTGGGTCCATTTTACACGCTTAGAGTTACATTAACACTGTTTTAGAGTAGAATAGAGTCCATTTGGGTCCATTTTACACGCTTAGAGTTACATTAACACTGTTTTAGAGTGGAATAGAGTCCATTTGGGTCCATTTTACACGCTTAGAGTTACTTTAACAATGGTTTAGAGTAGAATAGAGTCCATTTGGGTCCATTTTACACCCCTAGAGTTACTTTAACACTGTTTTAGAGTAGAATAGAGTCCATTTGGGTCCATTTTACACCCCTAGAGTTACTTTAACACTGTTTTAGAGTAGAAAAGAGTCCATTTGGGTCCATTTTACACGCTTAGAGTTACTTTAACACTGTTTTAGAGTAGAATAGAGTCCATTTGGGTCCATTTTACACGCTTAGAGTTACTTTAACACTGTTTTAGAGTAGAATGGAGTCCATTTGGGTCCATTTTACACCCTTAGAGTTACATTAACACTGTTCTAGATTAGAATAGAGTCCATTTGGGTCCATTTTACACCCTGGTAGAGAGCAGCTATAAGGTGAATTTTAAAACAGTTTTTAATATCTAATATCATATTGTTTATAACCAGTCCATGAAATTGTTTTATCTTTCTGCTTGTTACAGTATGTGTTTTATTGCTATTTTTATGTTCTGCCCTGTGAAGCACTTTGAGTTGCATTTATGTATGAAAGGTGCTATACAAATAATTGTTTCTATTAATATTTATTAGTTCTTTCTTTTTTGCTTCTGAAGCTGTTTTAGCCGCAGTACCACAATGTCCTGAGGTGGTGGTGGGGGGGCGCTGATATTTGATATTTAATCTTTGAGTCATTATAATACTGACGCTAGATAAACCCAGGCTTGTTTCCATTCCATGCCAGCTTGGAAAATCAACAATGGCCGACATTGTAAACAAAGTGGAAATGCACATTTGGAACTGAAGACTGAAGAGAGGGAGGGATTATACATATAAGTAGGGCGACATTGATGACATCCCAAAATACGACCAACTCAGTCGAGCTGTTCCTGAGAGCAATATCCATAAAAGCTTGATCGTTCAAAATTGCATATTTGTGGGGAGCTCAAAAAACTCCAACAAAATTGAAAAAAGTAAAATGTTACGTTATCTATAGGTCCAGTGTGTCCATCCTATGTGTGTCCAGTGGAAACCTCGTATGAATCTGATCTCAGGTCAGAATGGGTTAATCAGAACCAGTGTGTGTCCAGTGGAAACCTCGTATGAATCTGATCTCAGGTCAGAATGGGTTAGTCTAGACATGCGGTTCTGGTCCATTCCCCAGAGACTGAGGACTGAGTCTGTGTGTGTTTGGAAGACTGGACTACGGGAGCAGGAATGGAATGTTAGGGAGGTGTGAGGACCCAGAGTGTTTGTGGCGGTTTTTGAGGGGCGCTAGCCCCTAATATTCAGCTATTAGTGTAGATTTATAGGGCTCTAGCCCCTCCTATATTCAGCTATAGTGTAGATTTATAGGGCGCTAGCCCCTCCTATATTCAGCTATAGTGTAGATTTATAGGGCGCTAGCCCCTCCTATATTCAGCTATAGTGTAGATTTATAGGGCGCTAGCCCCTAATATTCAGCTATAGTGTAGATTTATAGGGCGCTAGTGCCTAATATTCAGCTATAGTGTAGATTTATAGGGCGCTAGCCCCTCCTATATTCAGCTATAGTGTAGATTTATAGGGCCCCAGGCCCAGGAAATAATTCCCAATGCATTTTTTTTCCTCATAGACATTTCAAAAAGTATTTATTTAAAGACCTTTTAAGCGTCGTACGAAGCCAACTCGAGTCGTGACAAATCATGACAACACACACAATATTTTGGACCAAACAAATTATTACAAAAGAAGAAAAACAAGAACAACAAGTTGTTGTAACCTGCCGTTTTCTTCTTCTTTCTAATTATTTGTTCGGGCCGAAAAAAATTGTGTTTGTTGTCACGATTCGTCACGACAAGAGTTGGTTTAAAAGGTCTTTAACCCATTCTGAACGGGGACCCATTTTGGTGTCGGCATCATGTTATGCTTTAGCTATTGAAAAATAGCAGATCTACAAGCTCATAGCGCGCCAACGAGTGGCGCGCTACGAGCTTGTAGATCTGCTATTTTTAAAAAATCAAAGAACGACTGACATTTTTAGAATCTGATCTCAGGTCAGAATGGGTTCATCAGACCAGTGTGTGTCCCAGTGGAAACCTCGTATGAATCTGATCTCAGGTCAGAATGGGTTCATCAGACCAGTGTGTGTCCCAGTGGAAACCTCGTATGAATCTGATCTCAGGTCAGAATGGGTTAAATAAAACGATGAGGAAAATGGTAGGGGGCGGGACTGCGACGCTCTATAGTGTCGATTTTTGTCTCATTGACAATGAATGGAGAATTCCCGTCATAACGTGTCTGAGCTTATATGATGTAGTCTGAGCGCCGCTCACTTCACACGGGTGTGATTATTTTCTTACCCTCAATCTGCTCTGCTGAGAAGTCTGCTGCTGCAGCAGGTGCTTCTGCGGGTGCATCCGCCTGTCACACACACACACACACACACACACACACACACACACACACACAGAAACACACACGCACGCACACACACACACACACACAGAAACACGCACGCACGAACGCACACACACACACCCACACACACAGAAACACGCACGCATACCACATGCACGCACACACATCACAGAAACACGCACGCACGCCGCACGCACACGCACACACGCACACACGCACACACACACACACACACACACACACACACACACACACACACACACACACACACAGAGAATGGAAAAAAGGTTAATGAACAGCCACTTTCTATGAATTCTGGACAAGCACAGGGTGACGTTGAAGTGATTTCATTTCGTGAAACTGAACCCTCGTTTTGCAATGAGATGCATATTATCATGTTAGACCGTTTAAAGTGTCTAAACCATGTTCACTAGATGTTATACTGTTGCATTGAGCTGCATAATATGAAGGTTTAGAGACTAGACAGTCTAACATGATAATATTATCATGTTAGACCGTCTAAACGTTACTGTTCCATTGAGACGCATATTATCATGTTAGACCGTTTAAAGTGTCTAAACCATGTTAACTAGATGTTATACTGTTCCATTGAGCTGCATAATATGAAGGTTTAGAGACTTTAGACAGTCTAACATGATAATATTATCATGTTAGACCGTCTAAACGTTATACTGTTCCATTGAGCTGCATAATATGCAGGTTTAGAGACTTTAGACAGTCTAACATGATAATATTATCATGTTAGACTGTCTAAAGTCTCTAAACCATGTTAACCAGAGGATGCACAACGCTCAGAGACGGTGAATCAAATATACATTAAATCCATCCGTTCATATATATATATATATATATATATATATATAAACAGGAACGATAAGGAGAATTTGATGTATTCCAAAGGGTTCTCTTCCTCAGAGAGAAATGATAAATTATAAATGCAAACGAGGAGAGGAGAAAAAAATTAATAAAAAAGCCAGTCTTGAAAAACCTCAATGAAGTCCAACAAAGTCCACGAGAAAGAAAGAAAATGCCATGAAAATAAAATACAACCATTTTGTTTTGGGTTTTGGGTACACACCAGTGCTGTTTTTGGCTGCACATTTTGATGTTAGTTTTAGTCTTTAGTCTTTTGAATAGTTTACATTTAGTTTCAGTCACATTTTAGTCACCTGGAATGTCTTATAGTGTTAGTCTAGTTTTAGTCGACTAAATGTCACGCAATTTTAGTCGACTAAATCTACAGTCGATTTAGTCGACTAAAATCTATTTTGTCGGGCCTTGATGCCGTCGAAATGACAGATTTTACACTTGCTGAAAATAGCCGATCTACAAGCTCACAACGCGTCGCAGCGCACTTGTAGATCGGCTATTTTCAGCATGCAACCAAGTGTAAATTCACTCATACTGGATCTCTTGTCCACTAGTCCCTTCCTAGCATTTTAGTCTAGTTTCTATTTCCTGACGAAATTGTCAGTATATTCAGTCTCAGTTTTAGTCGTCACAGCTTTAGTTTTCATTTAGTTTCTATTTTAGTTTAGTTTTTTAGTCGAGATAGTCGACGAGTTTTAGTTTTAGTCGAGGAAAACAACACTGCAGGGTACACACCATTTCGGAGAGAGTGGAAGGTGGTGGACGTGGAGAGAGGAGAACAGAAGCCGGAGGAGGGGGTCCCAGAGAGAGAGAGAGAGTGGTGGTCCTGAGCCCCGCTCAGGAGACCCTACTTATGTCTCCCAGGGCTGTGATGTCACCGGTGGGGCAGGGGGGGCCGGGTTCCCGTAGAGGAGGAGCAGGGTGGGGTGACCGGCCTGCTGGAACCATCCATATCTGTCTTAGGGGGCAAAACACAGTAAGGGGAGACGGAGCCGGCTCCTGTCCCCCCCCCCCCCCCCCCCCCCCGACGACAGGGGGACAGGACAGGCCTCCCTCTATAGAAGGGGACAGGGTTATTTTTAGGGCACTGCATGTGTCCCAACTCAAGACTCCTTAGGGGGCAGCATTGAAAGTCACTCCTCCTCCCGATCACTGACATTGAAAATATAACACTGTTGATTATCGCCTTTCCGACGCGTGCACACAGATAGGTGGGGGGGGGGGGGGGACATGAATTAAACACCAAAAGGTTGTAAAAAAAAGCCATAGATCTGTCTATATAGCTCCCTGCTGGAACTCCTTTGGCTGTTTCATGAAACTTACAGGACTCATAAGACAGAAAGATATTTTTAAACGGTGAGAGAGAGCCGACCTCCTCATATGGCTAATAGAGACGGAAGGCAAGGAGTCTGTGTAGGAAGCAGAACTCTGCAGCGTTAAGACTTCTCAACGGGCCTGGCAATTAAGGCCCGGGCCGGACCTGGAATGTCTTAGTGTTAGTCTAGTTTTAGTCGACTAAATCTACAGTTGATTTAGTCGACTAAGATGTATTTGGTCGGGCCTCGATGCCGTCGAAATGACGGATTTTACACTTGCTGAAAAAAGCCGATCTATAAGCCCACAACGCGTCGCGCTGCGGCGCGTTGTGAGCTTGTAGATCGGCTATTTTCAGCATGCAAACAAGTGTAAATTCACTTACAGGACAGGATTACAGGCTGATTCAGGGTACATGTATGTTGTTGGGACGAGAAGTCTGTTACCTGAAAATAGAAAAGTTAATGCAATGATATCAGAATAATTATACAAAATGAAAGCAGTGGGTCTCAAACCTTTGGAGCCATGATTTTGGCTGCGGACGCATCAGAACCCATCAGAACCCAACACAAGATCTGAGTTGTTCAACATAGCGAAAATTGGGTTAAAGTGGTTCATATTAAAGGACCACTTCACCACTTTTCAATCTATCTTCATATACTTGATCCTCACTAATGATCATTATAAAATACCACCAGTCTGTGTGTCATAGGAGGGCTGTGGGCAGTTCAGAAACCAGTCTGTGTCTCATTGGAGGGCTGTGGGCAGTTCAGAAACCAGTCTGTGTCTCATAGGAGGGATGTGGGCAGGTCAGAAACCAGTATGTGTCTCATAGGAGGGCTGTGGGCAGTTCAGAAACCAGTCTGTGTCTCATAGGAGGGCTGTGGGCAGTTCAGAAACCTGCCATCCACCAGTGACATCATTGATACGACGAATTAGACCGTTCCTCACCCAGGAATCAGCCCAAATCCTAATCCAGACAACAGTCTTGTCAAAACTCGACTATTGTAACTCCCTCCTTACTGGCCTACCAGCATGTGCACTTAAGCCCCTCCAGCTGATCCAAAATGCAGCAGCTCGCCTGGTCTTCAACCAGCCAAAAATCTCACTTGTCTTCTCCGCTCCCTCCACTGGCTCCCGGTCGCTGCCCGCACAGAATACAAAACTCTGATGCTGGCATTCAAAGCAACCAAAGGTATGGCTCCCCCATATCTTGCAAGTATGATCGAACCCTACAAACCCTCGCTCGCACTCAGATCAGCCAACGCAGGGAAGCTGGAAGTACCCTCACTAAAAACGCCGGGACAACAACGCTCCACACGTCCCAAACGCTTCTCCCTTCTGGCTCCAAAACTGTGGAATGCAGTTCCCATTGCAGTCAGAACTGCAGCATCACTCCCAATCTTCCGCCGTAGTCTGAAAACCTATAGCTTTTCAGACTCCATCATGGCCCATAGCACTTACCCTAACCCCTTAGATAGCATTTCTGTTGACTTAGATAGCATTTGATACAGATACATTTGATACATGTTATGTAGACAGCACTATAATTGCATTGTATACAGTCATAGTACATATGTATAGCATAGTAGTATATATGTATAGTTTCATTATATAGATATTCCACTGTTACGTTCTTAGCTTACGCATGTTTCATGATAAATGTTTTTATGTGATGTATTCCCATGCTTCTTTGTTCTTGCTTAATGTAAGTCGCTCTGGATTAAGAGCGTCTGATAAATGCCTAAATTGTACATTGTAAATTGTGACGGGAATCCAAGGTGAAAACGTGAAAATGGAAGCCATCGTTCTCACGATGATACAAATCTAAATATATATATATTTTTAAATCTGGTTTATGATCTGAATGATGAAACAATGATCTGTCTCCTATGAGACACACAGTGGACAGACAGCCCTCCTATGGGACACACAGTGGACAGACAGCCCTCCTATGGGACACACAGTGGACAGACAGCCCTCCTATGGGACACACAGTGGACAGACAGCCCTCCTATGGGACACAGTGTGGACAGACAGCCCTCCTATGGGACACAGTGGACAGACAGCCCTCCTATGGGACACAGAGTGGACAGACAGCCCTCCTATGAGACACACAGTGGACAGACAGCCCTCCTATGGGACACAGTGGACAGACAGCCCTCCTATGGGACACACAGTGGACAGACAGCCCTCCTATGGGACACACAGTGGACAGACAGCCCTCCTATGGGACACACTGTGGACAGACAGCCCTCCTATGAGACACAGTGGACAGACAGCCCTCCTATGGGACACAGTGGACAGACAGCCCTCCTATGAGACACAGTGGACAGACAGCCCTCCTATGGGACACAGTGGACAGACAGCCCTCCTATGGGACACAGAGTGGACAGACAGCCCTCCTATGGGACACAGAGTGGACAGACAGCCCTCCTATGGGACACAGAGTGGACAGACAGCCCTCCTATGGGACACACAGTGGACAGACAGCCCTCCTATGGGACACAGTGTGGACAGACAGCCCTCCTATGGGACACAGTGGACAGACAGCCCTCCTATGGGACACAGAGTGGACAGACAGCCCTCCTATGAGACACACAGTGGACAGACAGCCCTCCTATGGGACACAGTGGACAGACAGCCCTCCTATGGGACACACAGTGGACAGACAGCCCTCCTATGGGACACACAGTGGACAGACAGCCCTCCTATGGGACACACTGTGGACAGACAGCCCTCCTATGAGACACAGTGGACAGACAGCCCTCCTATGGGACACAGTGGACAGACAGCCCTCCTATGGGACACAGTGGACAGACAGCCCTCCAATGGGACACAGAGTGGACAGACAGCCCTCCTATGGGACACAGAGTGGACAGACAGCCCTCCTATGGGACACAGTGGACAGACAGCCCTCCTCCTATGGGACACAGTGGACAGACAGCCCTCCTATGGGACACAGTGGACAGACAGCCCTCCTATGGGACACAGTGTGGACATACAGCCCTCCTATGGGACACAGAGTGGACAGACAGCCCTCCTATGGGACACAGTGGACAGACAGCCCTCCTATGGGACACAGAGTGGACAGACAGCCCTCCTATGGGACACAGTGTGGACAGACAGCCCTCCTATGGGACACAGAGTGGACACACAGCCCTCCTATGGGACACAGTGGACAGACAGCCCTCCTATGGGACACAGAGTGGACAGACAGCCCTCCTATGAGACACAGTGGACAGACAGCCCTCCTATGGGACACAGTGGACAGACAGCCCTCCTATGGGACACAGAGTGGACAGACAGCCCTCCTATGGGACACAGTGTGGACAGACAGCCCTCCTATGGGACACAGTGTGGACAGACAGCCCTCCTATGGGACACAGTGGACAGACAGCCCTCCTATGGGACACAGAGTGGACAGACAGCCCTCCTATGGGACACAGTGGACAGACAGCCCTCCTATGGGACACAGTGGACAGACAGCCCTCCTATGGGACACAGAGGACAGACAGCCCTCCTATGGGACACAGTGTGGACAGACAGCCCTCCTATGGGACACAGTGGACAGACAGCCCTCCTATGGGACACAGTGGACAGACAGCCCTCCTATGGGACACAGTGGACAGACAGCCCTCCTATGGGACACAGTGGACGGACAGCCCTCCTATGGGACACAGTGGACAGACAGCCCTCCTATGGGACACAGAGTGGACAGACAGCCCTCCTATGGGACACAGTGGACAGACAGCCCTCCTATGGGACACAGTGTGGACAGACAGCCCTCCTATGGGACACAGTGGACAGACAGCCCTCCTATGGGACACAGTGTGGACAGACAGCCCTCCTATGGGACACACTGTGGACAGACAGCCCTCCTATGGGACACAGAGTGGACAGACAGCCCTCCTATGGGACACAGTGGACAGACAGCCCTCCTATGGGACACAGTGGACAGACAGCCCTCCTATGGGACACAGTGGACAGACAGCCCTCCTATGGGACACAGTGGACAGACAGCCCTCCTATGGGACACAGACCGAGTAGAAAACAATCATGCTATTTTATAATGATCATTAATGGAGGTTGAAAAGTGGTCCTTGGACACGTTTAGCTGGGGACCCCCTGGAACCCCCTTCAAGGACCCCTGGGGGTCCCCGGAAACCCCACTCTGAGAACCATTGAATTAAAGGACGTTGGACATTTGGACAATTAAAGGACATTTGGAGGGGTCGCTCACCTTGGGTCTACCTCCCCCTGGGTCAACCTCACCCTGGGTCTACCTGTGTGTGTTGTTGGGGGCTGGAGGCACAGGGAGGTCTACAGGAGTCCTCCTACGTCTCACCAGTCCAGATAGTATTAACACAAAAAATGCTGGAAACGTATCCATACGCTTTATTAATATCGAACGCCGTACGCGCGAAGCGTATGTATACGTTTTATACGTTTTTTTATTGCTTACTGTACATCAACGTCCTATGCTCCAGGACACCGAGGAAAATAACAGCGATCGTCTCCAGGAAGCTCCAATATGTGATCCGGGAGTAAAAAGCCCCTCCCTCCTGAAAAGAGGTCTGTCTGTGGCGAAGACGCTCCCTCCTCCAATGCCTCCATTACACGTATGGGTCTGCACGGCAACGGCATAGACCAACGCAGATGTCAGGGCATCTAAAATGGAGTTACCCATACTCTAGTATTAGTCTAGTGTCTGTGAATACACTCGATTCCCCCTCCCCTCCTGTTTCTACATGGTTTCTCCCGAGGAATCTTTGTGGGGGGAGTCTGAGTCTCTTCTGCCCGGATCGCATTGCAGTTTGAGTTCCCTGGCCCCAGGCCACACTGCGCCTTGTAATCGCCTTGCACCGCGCTCTCATTCTCGGAAAAAGATATAACGCAGTCGTGTCGATTTGCCCTCTGCCAGTATATAAACCAAGAATAATCTTCAACGATCGCCATTTCATAACGTTTTCAACACGCACACGGCACACGCCATGATCAACTAACTGCCTGGCTACGTCTTCAGTCTTCACCAGCCATCGCTATCCGTTGTGTGGATCGCCATCGCGTCTTCACTTTGTTTGTTTGGGCAAGAAGCACGATCAGCGATGGAAAAGAGCTTTATATCCACGGCAGATAAGTAATGACGTATTATCGAAGGACCGCCATGATCAACTTACTGCCTACGTCTTCGTCAGCCAATGCAGCCATCATCGCTATCCGTTGTGTGATTGTGGGTGTAGGCTATATCCACGGTATCGAGAGAGACGCCCGGCTGTGATATAGGTCTTATCACTGCAATTATAATGAATAAAAAGGCTACAATCACACAACGGATAGCGATGGCTGCATTGGCTGGTGACAACGTAGCCTCGGTCCCAGGCAGTTAGTTGATCATGGCGGTCCCTCGATAATACGTCATTACTTATCTGCCGTGGATAAAACTCTTTTCCATCGCTGATCTCTGCTTCTTTGCCCAAACAAAGTGAAGATAGCGTTGTCCAACAAAGCAGCCAGTTATTTGATCATCTCTCTCTCCTGTGCTTCTTTCCTCAAACATGTCCAGACATGTCAACCTCAACCACTAAACTCACCGATCCAGTAACGCATCTCACCGTTATACTATCGTTCTGAAGGCAGATATAAAAATAAACATAAATAAATTATTGTCATATACATACTACACACTGAATGAAAGCCCTAATTGTCTACTTTTAGGAGGAAAACAAATACATAATATTGATCCCATGTACAGTTTGTCAGTAGGATATTGAATGCAGTTGTTCAGGTCCAACTATTATTCACAAAATAAGGCCTATAGCGACATGTACATATTATATACCGTATGAAACAGAAGACCCTCTGCTTTCATAAGAAAAAAACTAATACTGTAATAATAATAAAAATCACACCCCTGTGAAGTGAGCATTTCCTCATGAAGTTATCATAGCGAGTTATAAAGGTTTAAAGTCACAGAGATTGACAGGCAGATATAAACATAAATAAATTATTATCATATACATACTACACACTGAATGAAAGCCCTGAATGTCTACTTTTAGGAGGAAAACAAATATACAAATATATACAAATATAGTTTGTCAGTAATTGGCTATTGAATGCAGCTTGCGCCCACCAGAGAGGATTTCAGAAAATGCATGGACCAGAAGAACTATTATTCACAAAATAAGGCCTATAGCGAAATGTACATACTATATACCGTATGAAACAGAAGACTCTCTGCTTTCATAAGAAAAATACTTCTACTGTAATAATAATGAAAATCACACCCCTGTGAAGTGAGCAGTGCAATGTTGCGCAACATTGCACTGCTCACTTCACAGGGGTGTGATTTTCATTATTATTACAGTAGAAGTATTTTTCTTATGAAAGCAGAGAGTCTTCTGTTTCATACGGTATATAGTATGTACATTTCGCTATAGGCCTTATTTTGTGAATAATAGTTCTTCTGGTCCATGCATTTTCTGAAATCCTCTCTGGTGGGCGCAAGCTGCATTCAATAGCCAATTACTGACAAACTATACATGGGACCATGTGTATTTGTTTTCCTCCTAAAAGTAGACATTCAGGGCTTTCATTCAGTGTGTAGTATGTATATGATATTATTTGTGTTCATTTTTATATCTGTCTGTCAATGTCTGTCAACTTCAACCTTCCATATCTCTGCTGTTTTTTCAAGCGAGCAGCGTGCCTTCAAAAGCAGGTTTTAGAAAAAGGTCAATATCTCCAGAATGGAAGATGGTAGAATCATAATTTTTTTTTTAAATTGAAGTGGACATGTTTGGCCTACTTTTTATTTATGCGATGTGATTCTAGCTATAAGAGGCCCCTCGCTGTGGGCCCCTAAAAAGTTCAAAAGTCCAATGTTAATCGCTTAGCACCAGCAAGCCTGAGCAAATAGAAAACTCTAGCATACAATGTGTTAAGGAGGGTCCGAGGGAGGGTCCGAGGGTCCGAGGGAGGGTCCGAGGGAGGGTCTGAGGGTCTGAGGGTCCGAGGGTGACGCGCGTCGGTCAGATCAGCAGCTGTCCACAAATATCTACCACAGTTGGCTTCTCAAACTTTGGAATTTCAAGGACCTGATCATCTTTCATTCTTAAATTAATTCTTAAATACTAGGGCCGGGACTAATTGCGATTAATTTAGATTAATTAAATACAGAAAAATGAATCGCGATTAACTACAGATAAATTAATCGCACCTTTTTTTTCACCGCGGAACGTTTCTCACTGGGCGCTTTTCTATAGTACTGAAAAGTGGAAATAATAAAAAGTCACCCCATTTTGTGTTGCCTAGAACTGGAGGTCTGACAAAAAAACAGTAACAATATGAAGTAAGTACAGCTTTGTGATGTCACTGAGATGTACTTGTTACTATTTTTTTTCAGACCTCCAGTTCTAGGCAACACAGAATGGGGTGACTTTTTATTATTATTTCCACAACAGGTATATTAATGACAGTAAAATGTTGAAAATGAGTGGTATCCTGTAGTCACTATTCGTTGATTCACTGGGATACCAAAAAAACATTAAAAAAAAGGTTTCTCGCTGTTCTCGGGTTGAATATTGATATGCGATTAAAATGCGATTAATCTAGATTAATTAATCGCAAAGCCTCTGATTAATTAGATTAATTTTTTTAATAGAGTCCCAGCTCTATTAAATACACTAAATTATTAAATACACTACAGTATATTGAAACTCTACCGTCATATGCATATACATCTGCCGCACGAATTATCAAAACATTAGAGAGTAGGCTATAGCCGGCGTTCTATCAGATTGTGAAAATATAATAATAATAATAATAATGAATAATAATAATACAATTATTGAAATAAAGAACTAGTGAATTGTCTGCGCGTGCTGCTTGCTTAGTTTATGTACTGTATGTCCATTGACTTTAAAAAAATACTTATAACTCGCACAAATGAATTACATTTAATCAGACCAGTGTGTGTCCAGTGGAAACCTCGTATGAATCTGACCTCAGGTCAGAATGGGTTAAACAGTGCTGCCGGGCGGGTCTTTCTGCAACCGCTCCATCATTTAGAGATATGCGTTGGCGCGGCTACTAGATTTTTGTCAAATTATCGTCATCAATATCTCAGTTTTCCAGCGGCTCACACCAAGCTGGAAATCCAAGTATAGTAAAGTATTGAACCCACGCAAAGCGTACACGTTTCCACCATAATAATCTCTCAATAATCTCAACAAAATACTTTAGGGCCCTCGAGAGTATAAACAGACCTGTACCTCCATATGGATAAATGGTGCATTTATATAGCGCCTTTATCCAAGGCGCTTTACATAGATGGTGCATTACATTCACCCATTCACACACCTTTACATAGATTGTGCATTACATTCACCCATTCACACACACATTCACACACCGATTGCGGCGGAAGCCATGCAAGGCACCAACCAGCACATCGGGAGCAATGTGGGGTTCAGTGTCTTTGCCCAAGGACACTTCGACATGTAGACAGGAGGAGGAGCCGGGATTCGAACCGCCGACCCACGGATCATTGGACGACCCGCTCTGCCTCCTGAGCCACAGTCGCTCTAGGGACCCCCGGGGCTCAGTTTGAGAACCAGCGGTTTATAATAAATTCACAGATCTGTCTCGTCCGTGTGTGTGTCTGTGTTGTGAGGACAGACATCTGCTCACTAAACAGCAGGTGCTGGGCTGAGGTCAGAACCCAGGAATAAGTCACATGCCCCCTAAGGTCTTCCACTGCTGGCCTGCTCGCTTTGCCTAAAAAAAATGGCAACTAAAAAAAACGGGGAAGCAGCTTTTTGCTTCTACGGGCCGACGGCGTGGAACAAACTCCCACTGTACCTTCGTCAGGCAGCCTCTGTAGTTTAATAACACTGTACCTTCGACAGGCAGCCTCTGTAGTTTAATAACACTGTACCTTCGACAGGCAGCCTCTGTAGTTTAATAACACTGTACCTTCGACAGGCAGCCTCTGTAGTTTAATAACACTGTACCTTCGACAGGCAGCCTCTGTAGTTGAATAACACTGTACCTTCGATAGGCAGCCTCTGTAGTTTAATAACACTGTACCTTCGACAGGCAGCCTCTGTAGTTTAACAAACTCCCACTGTACCTTTGACAGGCAGCCTCTGTAGTTTAACAAACTCCCACTGTACCTTTGACAGGCAGCCTCTGTAGTTTAACAAACTCCCACTGTACCTTTGACAGGCAGCCTCTGTAGTTTAACAAGCTCCCACTGTACCTTCGTCAGGCAGCCTCTGTAGACATTTTTAAAGCTCAGCTCAAGACCCACTTCTACAACATTGCTTTTAATTGATCTTTTATTTTTTGTTTTCCATGTCCTCACTGTATTGCATTACTGCTCTTGTTTTTTAATGTTTATGCCTTGCTTTTCTTTTCTTTTTTTCTCCATTGCTCTGTAAATTTGCTATACAAATAAAGTTGTATTATATCATTATGTTTCTGGAAAACGCTTCTAAACGTGTATTCTAGTGCTAGTTCACATACTCTCTCATCTTAAAATAACTAAAATGACCGAAAATAGCTGATCTACAAGCTTGCAGTTCTGCTATTTTCGGTGCAGAAGGAGCTTCTATCTATGGAATCCAAATGAATGACTTCAGTCGTGGCGACTGAGAAGTTTAATCCATGAGTACTAGATGGTATTAGACCATATACTACACTATACTATAGTATATATTAGTACTAGATGGTATTAGACCATTACAATTTACAATTTAGGCATTTAGCAGACGCTCTTAATCCAGACCATATACTACACTATAGTATATATTAGTACTAGATAAGCAGCCTCTGTAGACATTTTTAAAGCTCAGCTCAAGACCCACTTCTACAACATTGCTTTTAATTGATTGATCATTTATTTTTTATTTTTGTTGTTTTTCACGTCCTCACTGTATTGCATTACTGCTTGTTTTTTTAATGTCGTTGCCTTGCTTTTCCTTTTTATTCTCCATTGTTCTGTAAAGCACTTTGAGCTGCATTTCATGTCATGAAAGGTGCTATACAAATAAAGTTTTATTATTATTATTATTAGATGATGGTATGACCGTATATTACACTATACTATAGTACTAGGATATAGGATATACTATAGTACTAGGATATAGGATATACTATAGTACTAGGATGATGGTACTAGTAACTAAAGTTTTCAAATAATTGTAATGAACCGCCCCCTAAGGTCTTCCACTGCTGGCCTGCTCGCTTTGCCCAAAAAAATGGCAACAAAAAAATACGGGGAAGCAGCTTTTTGCTTCTACGGGCCGTCGGCATGGAACAAACTCCCACTGTACCTTCGTCAGGCAGGCTCTGTAGACATTTTTAAAGCTCAGCTCAAGACCCACTTCTACAACATTGCTTTTAATTGATCTTTTATTTTTTGTTATTCATGTCCTCACTGTATTGCATTACTGCTTGTTTTTTAATGTCGTTGCCTTGCTTTTCTTTTATTCTCCATTGTTCTGTAAAGCACTTTGAGCTGCATTTCATGTCATGAAAGGTGCTATACAAATAAAGTTTTATTATTATTATTATTAGATGATGGTATGACCGAGTATATATACTCTAGAGTCTAAGGTGTGGAGGGACAGAGTACATTGTCCCAATTCTCAGAAACATGTTCCAGAGGCCAAGTTAAGGCTGTGTGAGTGAGTTGTGTTGGTTAAAATGACTGTTAAATAGCTCTACTGTATATTGTGACAGTAATCATTGCTATAGTGTGTGTTCAGTAACAGTGTTAAATAGCTCTATATTGTGACAGTAATCATTGCTATAGAGTGTGTTCAGTAACAGTGTTAAATAGCTCTATATTGTGACAGTAATCATTGCTATAGTGTGTGTTCAGTAACAGTGTAAAATAGCTCTATATTGTGACAGTAATCATTATAGTGTGTGTTCAGTTCAATTTAAATGTAGGCTTTCTGTATGACATTGAAATAGTTTTGAGGGAAGAAATGCTGCCATTTGTCCCAAGATGACTGCAAAAGATGGCTGCTATTTGTTTCAAAATGCTTTATACTATAATGCTGTATATAGACCACCGAAGTCTCATATGGATATGAAGAATATAACGATACAGAGACACCTCCCTGACAATATAACGATACAGAGACACCTCCCTGACAATAATGCAGAGACAGCTTGTTTATTTTTGGACCACAATGCTTATAGTAGACGATATTAAGATTAAGATGATATTAAGTAATTCCTTAGAGGAATTACTTCCGTGAACCAGGGGAATGGAGGGGATGAGCTAGTGACGTCAGGACTTTAGAACTAGGGGAATGGAGGGGATGAGCGAGTGACGTCAGGACTTTAGAACCAGGGGAATGGAGGGGATGAGCGAGTGACGTCAGGACTTTAGAACCAGGGGAATGGAGGGGATGAGCGAGTGACGTCAGGACTTTAGAACCAGGGGAATGGAGGGGATGAGCGAGTGACGTCAGGACTTTAGAACCAGGGGAATGGAGGGGATGAGCGAGTGACGTCAGGACTTTAGAACCAGGGGAATGGAGGGGATGAGCGAGTAGCGTCAAGGACTTTAGAACCAGGGGAATGGAGGGGATGAGCGAGTGAGGTCAGGACTTTAGAACCAGGGGAATGGAGGGGATGAGCGAGTGACGTCAGGACTTTGGCGCTCTGTATCACATAACTATGTTTACCACTTTAACACTCGCCTTGGCAACAATGTAAACGTACGTTTTCTCACGCCAATAAAGCTCCTGTAACTTTAAGTGGTTGGGTGAGAGAGAGAGAGAGAGAGACAGACAGAGAGAGAGAGAGAGACAGAGAGAGAGACAGAGACAGAGACAGACAGAGACAGACAGAGAGAGAGAGAGAGAGAGAGAGAGAGAGGCCATGCCCCCTGGACAGACAGATGAGCTCTATTTTTACCGCTGGTCGATGGAGGCTCACTTTCTGCTCCGCCTCCCGGACTCAGGGTTGCCAAGTCTGCGTGAGTGAGAGGAAAAAAAACAGCAGCTTCCAAAGTCACACACAGCGCTACATCCCCCCCCCCTCACAGATGGCACTGAGGTCAGGGTCTGGGGGTCGTATAGCCCCCCCCCCCCCCCCCCCACCCCCAGGGTCTGGGGGTCGTAAAGCCACCGGCCCGGACCCCCACGAGGGGCTTAAAAAAGCAGCGTTGTGTCACCCTAACCCCCCCTTTTCAAGCAGGGCTCCCAGGCTTTGAAACAGCCTGAGGTCTATGTTAGCTCCTTGGCTATTTTTAAAGCTAAATGAAAGACCCACTTTTATAGGAAAGCCTTTTTAAACCCACACACAATGTATGCTTTTAATTTGCTTGATAATGTGATTTTGTGAACTCTGCCTTTGCTGTTTTTATATTGTTAACCCATTTTGGGGCGGGAACCCCTTTTGGTGTTAGCATCATGTCATGCTTTAGCTATTGAAAAATAGCAGACCTACAAGCTCTATAGAGCTTGTAGGTCTGCTGTTTTTGAAAAATCTAAGAACGACTGACGTTTTTAGAATCTGATCTCAGGTCAGAATGGAAAACTGTCAGGATGTAGAAGACATTTTTTAGAATCTGATCTCAGGTCAAAGAATGGGTTAAGCACTTTGTGACATTGTCAAAGAAGGTGCTATATAAATGGTTTATTATTATAAATGTAGGGATGCACCGAAAGGGAAATTCTGGCCGAAAACCGAATATAATTAATAATATTATATACCTTTTTTCCTACCATTGCCGTCAGGGCCGTATCTTAAAGCTACAGGTCTGATTTATGGCAAAATAAATGGTTATGGCAAAACTTTACTTAACCCATTCTGAACGGTCACCCATTTTGGTGCATCATGTTATGGCGCGATACGAGCTTGTAGGTCTGCTATTTTTTGAAAAATCGAAGAACGACTGACATTTTTAGAATCTGATCTCAGGTCAGAATGGGTTAATCAGACCAGTGTGTGTGTGTCCAGTGGAAACCTCGTGTGAATCTGATGTCAGGTCAGAATGGGTTAAATAATAATCACTATTATGGGTCCATAAAACATTTATTCAGCTCTTTTGAATGCATTAATTGCATACACTATTCGGTGATATATTTTCTGCCTATTCGGGCCGAAACCGAATAGGCCGAAAATGCATTTCTTTTGCCATTTTCTGCCGAATATTTTCGATTAGAATTTCTGCATCCCTCGTTGTTTAATAAAAAGCATTTTTGTCCGAGCTCCCCGGCTACTTTTTTCAAACGGGGTTCGTTTGGGAAATCCACAGTTGCACACCGGGAGCGCAACT
Source organism: Protomyctophum parallelum (assembly GCF_964188405.1). Lineage (NCBI taxonomy): Eukaryota > Metazoa > Chordata > Actinopteri > Myctophiformes > Myctophidae > Protomyctophum > Protomyctophum parallelum. The sequence goes on from NC_139715.1 coordinate 34,755,861, forward strand.
CGCCCATTAGTCTGTATTGGCAGGGCGGTCAGCGTGCCTATATCGAACACACCGAGTGCCACCCTCCTCCCGATCGATAGGGGCGCGTAGTTGAAAGCCAATGGCAAAAATAACAGCTTGGATAAAAATGCTTTTTTATTAAACAACGCGGGATACAGCAATTCTAATCGCTGGTGCAGCAAATAACTAACACCCGTGGGACAAATTGTGAGTACTTTATATTTGAAATCCGAATGTTTATATATACGTAAAAGTTGTAAATGTAGCGAGCGCCAAAAACAGGGTGCAGTTAAGCCTCGACTCTCGTTTAAATACAATTCATGAACCATGGCTATGTCAGGGTAACTGGCACATGACAGCAACTCTAGATTTATTATAATGATATGAAGTGACTTGCCATAAACCATCCATTGACTCCCCATTCATCCAATTTGCATCTGCTAGTTCATTGCAATGCCATTTCAATGCCATTGGTCATGATATTTGCATATAAATACCCCCCCAGAGGCTGAAATTCACACACATTAAAAATGTCTGGACTCTGTGCGATTTTTAACCTAAGACTTTTGACCTTTACCCTAATAAAAGTAGGTACAATAATTGTAATATATGTTTTTTTGTGATCATTGGAATGTCTAGAACATGTTTTATTCATTATTGTGAAAGATATCCCCCAAATGTAAATTATTAATTTATTATATTTAGAGCTGGGACTTGATTAAAAAAATTAATCTAATTAATCAGAGGCTTTGCGATTAATTAATCTAGATTAATCGCATATCAATATTCAACCCGAGAACAGCGAGAAACCTTTTTTTTTAATGTTTTTGGTATCCCAGTGAATCAACGAATAGTGACTACAGGATACCACTCATTTTCAACATTTTACTGTCATTAATATACCTGTTGTGGAAATAATAATAAAAGTCACCGCATTATGTGAATTTATGTGTTGCCGAGAACTGGAGGTCTGAAATTTTTTTAGTAACAGTAACAAGTACATCTCAGTGACATCACAAAGCTGTACTTACTTCATATTGTTACTGTTTTTTGTCAGACCTCCAGTTCTAGGCAACACAAAATGGGGTGACTTATTATTTCCAGTTTAAAGTACTATAGAAAAGTGAGAAACGTTCTGCGGTGAAAAAAAAGGTGCGATTCATTTATCTGTAGTTAATCGCGATTAATTTTTCTGTAGTTAATTAATCTAAATTAATCGCAATTAGTCCCGGCCCTAATTATATTATTATATAATTATTATATATTAATTATTATACATTTTTCATCAAACCTTTTTTTTTTTTAAACATATTTTTTAGTCTTAGTCCTAGTAGTACAAAGTAGTAGTGAGGTTGAAATCATTTTTTTGCAAGTATAAATTAGGTCTTAGAGGGTTAAACGACATTAAACTCACCAACATTGCAGCTGAAGGGAAAGCTTGATGTGACATCATCATCAAACCAGGAAGTTATGCAGGAACGCCTACTGAGTGGCAAAAAACTACTTCCTGGCCTCGACAGCCCAGACATTCGAACAACAGAAAAGTCACCTCTGATTGCATTAAACAACGTTAACCTAATCTGAACGGGAAGCCATTTTGGTGAACGACTGACATTTTTTAGAATCTGATCTCAGGTCAGAATGGGTTTAATCAGACCAGTGTGTGTCCAGTGGAAACCTCGTATGAATCTGATCTCAGGTCAGAATGGGTTAAACAACGTTAACGCATTCTGAACGGGAAGCCATTTTGGTGTTAGCATCATGTTATGCTTTAGCTATTGAAAAATAGCAGATCTACAAGCTCGTAGCGCGCCACCGAGTGGCGCGCTACGAGCTTGTAGGTCTGCTATTTTTGAAAAATCGAAGAACGACTGACATTTTTTAGAATCTGATCTCAGGTCAGAATGGGTTTAATCAGACCAGTGTGTGTCCCAGTGGAAACCTCGTATGAATCTGATCTCAGGTCAGAATGGGTTTAATCAGACCAGTGTGTGTCCAGTGGAAACCTCGTATGAATCTGATCTCAGGTCAGAATGGGTTAATCAGACCAGTGTGTGTCCAGTGGAAACCTCGTATGAATCTGATCTCAGGTCAGAATGGGTTTAATCAGACCAGTGTGTGTCCCAGTGGAAACCTCGTATGAATCTGATCTCAGGTCAGAATGGGTTTAATCAGACCAGTGTGTCCCCAGTGGAAACCTCGTATGAATCTGATCTCAGGTCAGAATGGGTTAAACAATGTTAAACTCACTTTGCCATTCACTTTATACATGCGCATACCCTCTATAAGCCTAAAACCTTTTGGTCTCTACAACAAACAAACAAAAAAAAGTGTTAAAAAACACGACGAAATGAATACATGTAATGTAATGTTTTGCCTTGTTTTGTTTTTTTTTATGACCAAAATAAAACTGAACTGAAATGAACCACTGATTATTAGAAACATGAGGTTTTTCCAGAAAAATTGTCATGACATTTCTTTTTTAAATTTCAACATAAATGAGTTAACCCATTCTGACCGGGCACCCATTTTGGTGTCGGCATCATGTCATGCTTTAGCTATTGAAAAATAGCAGATCTACAAGCTCATATCGCGCCACCGAGTGGCGCGATACGAGCTTGTAGGTCTGCTATTTTTTAAATAAAATCGAAGAGCGACTGACATTTTTTTATAATTTGATCTCAGGTCAGAATTTGGTTAATCAGACCAGTGTGTGTCCGGCGGAAACCTCGTATGAATCTGATCTCAGGTCAGAATGGGTTAAGAGTGTGGGTGACCCATGACACATCAGCTCTCTGCTGCCACTCTGTGGATGTCGTCTGTCATTGCAAACAAAAACAAAAAAAAGAGAGAAAAAAAAGCAACATCTGTAAAAAAAGGGAACAGAAAACTCCATTTGACAATATACCAAACGCTACAAAAATACACTGTTTAATGCTTACGGGAGGCAGCTTAGCAACAGCATACGACGTCACTCACAACAAATCATCATGTTGTTTCTAAACACTTTCACTAAGTTTAACTTAAAAAAAGAAAAACACTACTACAAGTCACAAGAATTAAACTAATGTCAACCGTTTTCCAAACACGTCATAGTATTCCAATTAAACATCAACACTGTATAAGTTTCATTTATGATTACTACTGTATGTCCTTTGAGAAGTTTTGCGACCGTTCTAGTCGGTCACATTCATTCGTTGTTGGGTTTTTTTTTTCGTTTTTCTTTTTGCGTAAACTTCATTCAAAAAACATTTGCGAAAAATGAACATACAAAAATATCAACCGTTAATGTACAACAACTTAACAAAAAGATGTGCAGACAGCCCAAAAAATAACTGAGTTAAACGCATTAAGCCTGTTACCCGGAGACCAGAGTTAAACGCATTAAGCCTGTTATCTAGACTCTAACATAACTGAGTTAAACGCATTAAGCCTGTTATCTAGAGACCAACATAACTGAGTTAAACGCATTAAGCCTGTTATCTAGACTCTAACATAACTGAGTTAAACGCATTAAGCCTGTTATCTAGACTCTAACATAACTGAGTTAAACACATTAAGCCTGTTATCTAGAGACCAACATAACTGAGTTAAACGCATTAAGCCTGTTATCTAGACTCTAACATAACTGAGTTAAACACATTAAGCCTGTTATCTAGACTCTAACATAACTGAGTTAAACGCATTAAGCCTGTTATCTAGACTCTAACATAACTGAGTTAAACGCATTAAGCCTGTTATCTAGACTCTAACATAACTGAGTTAAACGCATTAAGCCTGTTATCTAGACTCTAACATAACTGAGTTAAACGCATTAAGCCTGTTATCTAGACTCTAACATAACTGAGTTAAACGCATTAAGCCTGTTATCTAGACTCTAACATAACTGAGTTAAACGCATTAAGCCTGTTATCTAGACTCTAACATAACTGAGTTAAACGCATTAAGCCTGTTATCTAGACTCCAACATAACTGAGTTAAACGCATTAAGCCTGTTATCTGGACCAAAATAACTGAGTTAAACGCATTAAGCCTGTTATCTAGACTCTAACATAACTGAGTTAAACGCATTAAGCCTGTTATCTAGACTCTAACATAACTGAGTTAAACGCATTAAGCCTGTTATCTAGACTCTAACATAACTGAGTTAAACGCATTAAGCCTGTTATCTAGACTCTAACATAACTGAGTTAAACGCATTAAGCCTGTTATCTAGACTCTAACATAACTGAGTTAAACGCATTAAGCCTGTTATCTAGACTCTAACATAACTGAGTTAAACGCATTAAGCCTGTTATCTAGACTCTAACATAACTGAGTTAAACGCATTAAGCCTGTTATCTAGACCAACATAACTGAGTTAAACGCATTAAGCCTGTTATCTAGACTCTAACATAACTGAGTTAAACGCATTAAGCCTGTTATCTAGAGACCAACATAACTGAGTTAAACGCATTAAGCCTGTTATCTAGACTCTAACATAACTGAGTTAAACGCATTAAGCCTGTTATCTAGACTCTAACATAACTGAGTTAAACGCATTAAGCCTGTTATCTAGACCAACATAACTGAGTTAAACGCATTAAGCCTGTTATCTAGACTCTAACATAACTGAGTTAAACGCATTAAGCCTGTTATCTAGACTCCAACATAACTGAGTTAAACGCATTAAGCCTGTTATCTAGACTCCAACATAACTGAGTTAAACGCATTAAGCCTGTTATCTAGACTCCAACATAACTGAGTTAAACGCATTAAGCCTGTTATCTAGACTCTAACATAACTGAGTTAAACGCATTAAGCCTGTTATCTAGACTCTAACATAACTGAGTTAAACGCATTAAGCCTGTTATCTAGACTCTAACATAACTGAGTTAAACGCATTAAGCCTGTTATCTAGACTCCAACATAACTGAGTTAAACGCATTAAGCCTGTTATCTAGACTCTAACATAACTGAGTTAAACGCATTAAGCCTGTTATCTAGACTCTAACATAACTGAGTTAAACGCATTAAGCCTGTTATCTAGACTCTAACATAACTGAGTTAAACGCATTAAGCCTGTTATCTAGACTCCAACATAACTGAGTTAAACGCATTAAGCCTGTTATCTAGACTCTAACATAACTGAGTTAAACGCATTAAGCCTGTTATCTAGACCAACATAACTGAGTTAAACGCATTAAGCCTGTTATCTAGACTCCAACATAACTGAGTTAAACGCATTAAGCCTGTTATCTAGACTCTAACATAACTGAGTTAAACGCATTAAGCCTGTTATCTAGAGACCAACATAACTGAGTTAAACGCATTAAGCCTGTTATATAGAGTCCAACATAACTGAGTTAAACGCATTAAGCCTGTTATCTAGACTCTAACATAACTGAGTTAAACGCATTAAGCCTGTTATCTAGACTCTAACATAACTGAGTTAAACGCATTAAGCCTGTTATCTAGACTCCAACATAACTGAGTTAAACGCATTAAGCCTGTTATCTAGACTCTAACATAACTGAGTTAAACGCATTAAGCCTGTTATCTAGACTCTAACATAACTGAGTTAAACGCATTAAGCCTGTTATCTAGACTCTAACATAACTGAGTTAAACGCATTAAGCCTGTTATCTAGACTCTAACATAACTGAGTTAAACGCATTAAGCCTGTTATCTAGAGACCAACATAACTGAGTTAAACGCATTAAGCCTGTTATATAGAGTCCAACATAACTGAGTTAAACGCATTAAGCCTGTTATCTAGACTCTAACATAACTGAGTTAAACGCATTAAGCCTGTTATCTAGACTCTAACATAACTGAGTTAAACGCATTAAGCCTGTTATCTAGACTCCAACATAACTGAGTTAAACGCATTAAGCCTGTTATCTAGACTCCAACATAACTGAGTTAAACACATTAAGCCTGTTATCTAGACTCTAACATAACTGAGTTAAACGCATTAAGCCTGTTATCTAGACTCCAACATAACTGAGTTAAACGCATTAAGCCTGTTATCTAGAGACCAACATAACTGAGTTAAACGCATTAAGCCTGTTATCTAGACTCTAACATAACTGAGTTAAACGCATTAAGCCTGTTATCTAGACTCTAACATAACTGAGTTAAACGCATTAAGCCTGTTATCTGGACCAAAATAACTGAGTTAAACGCATTAAGCCTGTTATCTAGACTCTAACATAACTGAGTTAAACGCATTAAGCCTGTTATCTAGACTCTAACATAACTGAGTTAAACGCATTAAGCCTGTTATCTAGACTCTAACATAACTGAGTTAAACGCATTAAGCCTGTTATCTAGACTCTAACATAACTGAGTTAAACGCATTAAGCCTGTTATCTAGACTCCAACATAACTGAGTTAAACGCATTAAGCCTGTTATCTAGACTCTAACATAACTGAGTTAAACGCATTAAGCCTGTTATCTAGACTCCAACATAACTGAGTTAAACGCATTAAGCCTGTTATCTAGACTCTAACATAACTGAGTTAAACGCATTAAGCCTGTTATCTAGACTCTAACATAACTGAGTTAAACGCATTAAGCCTGTTATCTAGACTCCAACATAACTGAGTTAAACGCATTAAGCCTGTTATCTAGAGACCAACATAACTGAGTTAAACGCATTAAGCCTGTTATATAGACTCCAACATAACTGAGTTAAACGCATTAAGCCTGTTATCTAGACTCTAACATAACTGAGTTAAACGCATTAAGCCTGTTATATAGAGTCCAACATAACTGAGTTAAACGCATTAAGCCTGTTATCTAGACTCTAACATAACTGAGTTAAACGCATTAAGCCTGTTATCTAGACTCCAACATAACTGAGTTAAACGCATTAAGCCTGTTATCTAGACCAACATAACTGAGTTAAACGCATTAAGCCTGTTATCTAGACTCTAACATAACTGAGTTAAACGCATTAAGCCTGTTATCTAGAGACCAACATAACTGAGTTAAACGCATTAAGCCTGTTATCTAGACTCCAACATAACTGAGTTAAACGCATTAAGCCTGTTATCTAGACTCTAACATAACTGAGTTAAACGCATTAAGCCTGTTATCTAGACTCCAACATAACTGAGTTAAACGCATTAAGCCTGTTATCTAGACTCCAACATAACTGAGTTAAACGCATTAAGCCTGTTATCTAGACTCCAACATAACTGAGTTAAACGCATTAAGCCTGTTATCTAGACTCTAACATAACTGAGTTAAACGCATTAAGCCTGTTATCTAGACTCTAACATAACTGAGTTAAACGCATTAAGCCTGTTATCTAGACTCTAACATAACTGAGTTAAACGCATTAAGCCTGTTATCTAGACTCTAACATAACTGAGTTAAACGCATTAAGCCTGTTATCTAGACTCCAACATAACTGAGTTAAACGCATTAAGCCTGTTATCTAGACTCTAACATAACTGAGTTAAACGCATTAAGCCTGTTATCTAGACTCTAACATAACTGAGTTAAACGCATTAAGCCTGTTATCTAGACTCTAACATAACTGAGTTAAACGCATTAAGCCTGTTATCTAGAGACCAACATAACTGAGTTAAACGCATTAAGCCTGTTATCTAGACTCCAACATAACTGAGTTAAACGCATTAAGCCTGTTATCTAGACTAACATAACTGAGTTAAACGCATTAAGCCTGTTATCTAGACTCCAACATAACTGAGTTAAACGCATTAGGCAACATAACTGAGTTAAACGCATTAAGCCTGTTATCTGGACACCAACATAGCAGACTTTTAGAGTTAAACGTGATCATTTTTTAAGATCATTTCACTAAGGGGTCGACGTCCCAGCTAATAAGGGAAAATTAGCCAAATGTGTGGCAAATCTGCAAAAAAAAAGAAAGAAATAATGCTTACCACTAGCTTTCTTCACAGATGTGTTCATGAAGGTGTCTACCATCACTTATCTAAGTGTTCCAAACCGCCTCCCCCTTGGGAAACCTTGTGAGCGCCGCTGAAAGTTGGGGTCCCATTAACCCATTTTGGGGCGGGAACCCCTTTTGGTGTTTTAAGCATAATGTTATACTTTAGCTATTGAAAAATAGCCATTTAAAAAATAGCAGACCTACAAGCTCGTAGCTTGTAGGTCTGCTATTTTTTAAAGTAGAGCCAACGTTTTTAACTCATATCTTTGCTTCTGGGAGGGGGGGGGGGGGGGGTCCCTGGAACAACATATTTTCAGATGGGGGTCGGCGACCAAATACATACTTTTGGGGGTCCTTGACATGAAAATGTTTGAGAACCACTGACATAGAAACAGAGTTTATGTTTGAGAACCGCTGACATAGAAACAGAGTTTATGTTTGAGAACCGCTGACATAGAAACAGAGTTTATGTTTGAGAACCGCTGACATAGAAACAGAGTTTTTCAGAAAACTGTCAGGATTAAGAAAAAAAAACACTCGTCTAAAAATGGCCATAGCCTGACTGTAGACACCTGTAAGGACCTGTCTGTGACTGTATGGACCTGTCTGTGACTGTATGGACCTGTCTGTGGAGAACGCTAGTGGTAAGCATTGTTTTTTGTGCAGATTTCCCACACATGTGGCAAACGTTCTCTAACTAAAGCAGAGAGGAGAAAAACAATGGCACATCGCACCCGTGATTGGTCTACACAGCACCCGGTAACCAAACACTGGGCAGTGATTGGTCTACACAGCACCCAGTAACCAAACACTGGGCAGTGATTGGTCTAGACAGCACCGGTAACCAAACACTGCGCAGTGATTGGTCTACACAGCACCCGGTAACCAAACACTGGGTCGTGACCCATTTGTGGGTCGCGGGAACACATTTTTTTAAGGGTCCCATACATTTTGGTTCCCTACATTTTGTTATTAATTATTATTATTTTAAAGTTTTACTTATTTATTAAAGTATTATTAAAAAATAAAATAAAAACATTCCCAAAAAAAGCAAATATGTTTATGATTGATTTAAAGACAAAATTCAATGTATTTTTTTTTTGTTTGTTTTTTTTCAGTAATCTCATGAAGAAATCAAAGAAAAAAAAGAAAAAATCTAATAAATCCCATAAATTAGAAAACAAAATGTTTAAGTAGCAGTAGTGAGAATAGCCGATCTACAAGCTGCACAGCGCGTCGCTTCGCGGCCGAGTTGTGAGCTTGTAGATCTGCTATTTCCACTTCAGTTTGGGGTTGGGGGCGGGGGGGGCGGGCGGGGGGGGGGGAGGGAGGGGGCGGTCTTCTCCAGCGTTAGTGGATCTGAAACAGTGCAAGGAGTCTCCCGGTGTGCCTGCAAGGGGAATTTATTGACAACCACACAGTATTTACAACTATACAAGTTATAGTGAAATAACTTTTAATTTACTATAGAAGTACTTTTTGTGCACACTACGTTCTACCTCGCCGTCCCGCTGAGCAGGGGGCGGGGCCTATCAGACGTCCCGCTGAGCAGGGGGCGGGGCCTATCAGACGTCCCGTGTGAAACCGTCCGGACAGAACGTGACCGACGCGTGTTTTCTGAAAACTGGCGGGTGAAAAAAGAAAAAAAAAAAAAAAAAAAAAACGCTGCTAAAAAAAAATCTGACAAAACGCAGCGGGGGGACCTTTAAGGTGGTTGCACACTGGACGCAGCAGGGGGGGACCTTTTAGGTGGTCGCACACTGGAGGCGCTTGGTTCATCGGAAAAACCCCGATGGAGAAACGCCGCTGAAAATAAAAAAATAAAAACGCGCTCCGTGTGTTTGTGGAGACCTTTACTGCTCTGAAAGGGAACGTTCTCTTAGCGACGTCTAGGCCGAGCTTTAGACGGACTTGGGGTTAACGACGCTTCGTATGATCTCTGTTAATATTAACCTTTTTAAAAAGATGCATCGTTTTAGTGATAGGATTGAGGCCTGAGGCTTATTCCTGTTGCATTCTCCCATATCTATATTTTCGCAGTTTATTAAAAACATATTCATATATGTATGTATGTATACATATATATGGACCGTCTTTATATAGCTGTTGAAACGTCTAATCTAAGCCTAGACCTACTGCTAAAAAAACATTCCGTTTTAGTCCGGTTCTAACCCATGTTTTTAGACGTCTGATAGCCTGTGGAATGCTCAGTGGGAAACCTGACCCTACCATTCTTTTGACCAGAGTTTCAATCTGGTGTCAGACCAATTTGTATCAATCTGGTGTCAGTCCAGTTTGGTTCAATCTGGTGTCAGACCAATTTGTATCAATCTGGTGTCAGTCCAGTTTGGATCAATCTGGTGTCAGTCCAGTTTGGTTCAATCTGGTGTCAGTCCAGTTTGGATCAATCTGGTGTCAGTCCAGTTTGGTTCAATCTGGTGTCAGTCCAGTTTGGTTCAATCTGGTGTCAGTCCAGTTTGGATCAATCTGGTTTCAGTCCAGTTTGGATCAATCTGGTGTCAGTCCAGTTTGGATCAATCTGGTGTCAGTCCAGTTTGGATCAATCTGGTTTCAGTCCAGTTTGGATCAATCTGGTGTCAGTCCAGTTTGGATCAATCTGGTGTCAGTCCAGTTTGGTTCAATCTGGTGTCAGTCCAGTTTGGATCAATCTGGTGTCAGTCCAGTTTGGATCAATCTGGTGTCAGGTCCCCAGTCAGTTTTTCGGCATTTTATTAACAAGATTTTTTTTTTTTTGTAATGTTCATCACCAAAAAAAAAAAAAAAAATAAGAAAATAAACAAAAAACAGACGATCTACAAGCTCACAACGCGTGGCAGTGCCCGTTAGCTTGCAGATCGGTTATTTTAGCCATTAATACAGGTCGTTGTGTCTTTGACTTTTTTAGTCTTTTTTTGTTTTACTTCGTTGAGTTGGCGCTTCGCTTTGCTTTTGGCACAACGAGGTTTTGGCAAAAACCCACCGATCTATAGATCTAATATAACCAAGAGAGACACACAGAGTGACTGGCTGGATCTATAGATCTAATTTAACCAGGAGAGACACACAGAGTGACTGGCTGGCGATGAGGAATGCGGAGCCCGCTTGGATCATGCAGAATAACGAGTGTTTTTGGGTTGTGTGTGTGTGAGAGAGAGAGAGAGAGAGAGAGAGAGAGCGCTTTATGAACGCCTCAGAGTGCAGGACGTCTTATGTTGTCCGGCGCGCGGGGGGGGGGGGGGGTGAGGTGGGGGGGGAGGGGGCGTGGCCATGATGTGGGCGGATACCTTTACACCTCAAAGGCTGGGAACTTTGATTTCATTGGTTGCAATATATCAGCCAGGAAGTAGATGGTGCCAGCCATACCTAGAGAGCAGAGAGACAAGAAGTATTATACATTTATCAGACGCCCTTTAACCCAGAGATTTAAAGGACCACTTCGCCACTTTTCAACCTATCTTCATATAATAGGTCCTCACTAATAATCATGATAAAATGGCACCATTGTCTTCTACTCCGTCTGTGTCTCATAGGAGGGCTGTGGGCAGTTCAGAAACCGTCTTCCAGTGACATCATCATTAGGCAGATTATTTTTTACAAAAATGTTTAGATTTTCATTATCGTGAGAACGATGGCTTCCATTTTCGCATTGCAACTTTTCAGGACTAGAAAGCCTGCCGTTTCTATTAGCTTGGATTCCCCATCGATGATGTCACTGGAAGACGGTTTCTGAACTGCCCACAGCCCTCCTATGAGACACAGACAGAGTAGAAACAAATTGCACCATTCTTTCAAGTTTCATGATGTGGTGAAGTGGTCCTTTAATCCAGAGCGATTTACAGTAAGCGAGAACAAATAAAACATGGCAACACATCAAATACCCTGAGGAAGGCAAACCTGCCGAAACGTTGGTTCAACAAAGTTTATAGCATCGTGACTACGAGCTGTGCGGCCTCTATTCTTAACCCATTCTGACTTGAGATCAGATTCATACGAGGTTTCCACTGGACACACACTGGTCTGATTAACCCATTCTGACCTGAGATCAGATTCTAAAAATGTCAGTCGTTCTTCGATAAAAAAAAAATATAGCAGACCTACAAGCTCCGAGTGGCGCGATATGAGCTTGTAGATCTGCTATTTTTCAATAGATAAAGCATAACATGATGCTAACACCAAAATGGGTGCCAGGTCAGAATGGGTTAAAGGGTAAGACCACTTTTTTAGTTGTTGGTTGTTTTCTTACCTTATTATGGGCAAACTATTCCATTCCATGAGTTATTTCGCTCCGTTGTGTTGTTTATTAGCAATTTAAAGGACCACTTCACCACTTTTCTTCATATAGTAGGTCCTCACAAATATCATGAAAAAATGGCAATTGTTTTCTACTCGGTCTGTGTCTCATAGGAGGGCTGTGGGCAGTTCAGAAACCGTCTTCCAGTGACATCATTGATGGGGAATACAAGCTAATAGAAACTGCAGGCTTTCTAGTCCTGAAAAGTTGCAATGCGAAAATGGAAGCCATCGTTCTCACGATAATGAAAATATAAACATTTTTGTAAAAAAATCTTGTTTAAAAATAAATCTGCCGAATGATGATGTCACTGGAAGACGGTTTCTAAACTGCCCACAGCCCTCCTATGAGACACAGACTGAGTAGGGAAAGAATGGTGCCATTTTATCATGATTATTAGTGAGGACCTATTATATGAAGATAGGTTGAAAAGTGGTGAAGTGGTCCTTTAAGAAATAACAATAGTCGCTCATTGACTTCCATTGTAACGGGGAAACGGCTCTCAAAGTCACTCTTTTAGCACATGAACGAACGCAACAAAAGCTGATTCTGACAGCTTATGACATCAGGAAAACTCATGCGGTTTTATTTTCGTCTTTTAAGATAGATTTATAGAGTTATACTATTTTAGTCGGAGATAAGACTGCAGCAGTACTACGGCGTTCCCAACTCCCAAAAGAGAGAGAGAGAGAGAGAGAAAATACGTGTGGAGTTGTCATCAACTGAGGGACAGCCAGTGGACAGTAGAGACAGGTATATCTGTCTGAGGGACAGCCAGTGGACAGTAGAGACAGGTATATCTGTCTGAGGGACAGCCAGTGGACAGAAGAGACAGGTATATCTGTCTGAGGGACAGACAGTGGACAGTAGAGACAGGTATATCTGTCTGAGGGACAGCCAGTGGACAGTAGAGACAGGTATATCTGTCTGAGGGACAGCCAGTGGACAGAAGAGACAGGTATATCTGTCTGAGGGACAGCCAGTGGACAGTAGAGACAGGTATATCTGTCTGAGGGACAGACAGTGGACAGTAGAGACAGGTATATCTGTCTGAGGGACAGACAGTGGACAGTAGAGACAGGTATATCTTTCTGAGGGACAGCCAGTGGACAGTAGAGACAGGTATATCTGTCTGAGGGACAGACAGTGGACAGTAGAGACAGGTATATCTGTCTGAGGGACAGACAGTGGACAGTAGAGACAGGTATATCTGTCTGAGGGACAGACAGTGGACAGTAGAGACAGGTATATCTGTCTGAGGGACAGCCAGTGGACAGTAGAGACAGGTATATCTGTCTGAGGGACAGCCAGTGGACAGAAGAGACAGGTATATCTGTCTGAGGGACAGCCAGTGGACAGTAGAGACAGGTATATCTGTCTGAGGGACAGACAGTGGACAGTAGAGACAGGTATATCTGTCTGAGGGACAGACAGTGGACAGTAGAGACAGGTATATCTTTCTGAGGGACAGACAGTGGACAGTAGAGACAGGTATATCTGTCTGAGGGACAGACAGTGGACAGTAGAGACAGGTATATCTGTCTGAGGGACAGACAGTGGACAGTAGAGACAGGTATATCTGTCTGAGGGACAGACAGTGGACAGTAGAGACAGGTATATCTGTCTGAGGGACAGACAGTGGACAGTAGAGACAGGTATATCTGTCTGAGGGACAGACAGTGGACAGTAGAGACAGGTATATCTGTCTGAACAGGGTCATTAAGTTGCTGTTATGTTTAGGTTTGTTAATTTATTTTCATTGTTACTGTACTGCTTGTTGTTCATTATTGTTGGGATTTTTGTTGACTTTTGTTTTGTTGTATGTACGCTTTGGCAACGTAAAACATATTTATCATGCCAATAAAGCCTTTTGAAATTGAACAGAGAGAGAGAGAGAGAGAGAGAGAGAAGGGAAGAGACGCCGCGCGCTGTCAGGCCAGGGTGGTCGGTGGAGGGGGGGGGGGGGTCAGTGGGCTTTAATGTGATTTTACCTTCAAAGAGTGAGAAGGGAGTGTCCGGGGTCCGGCAGCCATGTTTGCCATAGTTCATGCACCAATCAGCAAACTGCAGACAGAGACAGAGACAGAGACAGAGACAGAGACAGAGACAGAGACAGAGAGAGAGAGAGAGAGAGAGAGAGAGAGAGAGAGAGAGAGAGAGAGAGAGAGAGAGAGAGAGAGAGAGAGAGAGAGAGAGAGAGGAGAGAGAGGACAACCTTGAGATTGGAAACGTTTGCATGAAGTCCTACCATTTATCCATTTAATGACTGTAATGTCCTACCATTTAATGACTGTAATGTCCTACCATTTAATGACTGTAATGTCCTACCATTTAATGACTGTAATGTCCCACCATTTAATGACTGTAATGTCCCACCATTTAATGACTGTAATGTCCTACCATTTACTGACTGTAATGTCCTACCATTTACAATGCAGTCATTCATCCGACGCTCTTAATCCAGAGCTGAGCTAGAGGGGTTTGGGGTAGGGGTGGGGGTCCTGGGGTAGGGGGACTCACCATAGAGGCTCTGTAGAGGTGGTAGAGGGGTTTGGGGTAGGGGGACTCACCATAGAGGCTCTGTAGAGGTGGTAGAGGGGGTAGGGGTCCTGGTAGAGGGGTTTGGGGTAGGGGGACTCACCATACAGGCTCTGTAGAGGTGGTAGAGGGGGTAGGGGTCCTGGTAGAGGGGTTTGGGGTAGGGGGACTCACCATACAGGCTCTGTAGAGGTGGTAGAGGGGGTAGGGGTCCTGGTAGAGGGGTTTGGGGTAGGGGGACTCACCATACAGGCTCTGTAGAGGTGGTAGAGGGGGTAGGGGTCCTGGTAGAGGGGTTTGGGGGGTAGGGGGACTCACCATACAGGCTCTGTAGAGGTGGTAGGGGTCCTGGTAGAGGGGTTTGGGGGGTAGGGGTACTCACCATACAGGCTCTGTAGAGGTGCTTGGGGTCCTGGGTCAGACGGTACAGAGCCAGGAAGGTATAGGCGTTGCCCGCCACACCGTGACACAAGCCGTAGCCTTTCTTCAGCAGGCCGTAGCGCCATACCACCTCCCCGCACCAGAGGGCGTACTCCAGGTACTGAGACACGCCAAACACCTGCCACAGGAAACCACAGGAAGTTCATGGGTTAAAACAATATATACTACCTTAACGATGAAAAGTCCTGAAATGTGATTTGTGAAACGGCGTGGAACATGTTTCATCATTTATAAACAATAAAGGATCTCCCCACATTAGTAACTGTGTTTCATCATTTATAAACAATAAAGGATCTCCCCACATTAGTAACTGTGTTTCATCATTTATAAACAATTGGCACAATATGTAGAAGTATGGTTTGGCCAACCGGGTCAAGACATTGCATCTTAAAACAACGAATAACTGAAAATAGTCCATCTAAAGCTTACAACACTGTAAAATAGTCCATCTAAAGCTTACAACACTGTAAAAAAGTCCATCTAAATCTTACAACACTGTAAAATAGTGTTCAGGGCCGGCCCTGAGCAATTTGGCGCCCTAGGCCGGATTTTTCCCGGCACCACCCCCAGACCTCACCTTGTAGACCAGCCCCCAGGTAGACCACCCCCCAGTAGACCACCCCCAGACCTCACCTTGTAGACCAGCCCCCAGGTAGACCACCCCCCAGTAGACCACCCCCAGGTCTCACCTTGTAGGCCTGCAGCATGTAGACCACCCCCCAGTAGACCAGGTCTCACCTTGTAGACCAGCCCCCAGTAGACCACCCCCCACTAGACCAGGTCTCACCTTGTAGGCCTGCAGCAGCATGTAGACCACCCCGGGGGCTCCGTGACACCAGTGCACCAGCAGGTCTCTGTTGTCTCCCAGACAGGGAGGGTAGTTTCCTGAAGGGAACTTCAGGCGACAGACGTAGTCCACGCTGGGCTTCACCAGGCGATGCACCAGCTCGGCCCCGCCCACCACGCCAGGCTGGGGGGGGGGGGGGGGGGGGGGGGGGTTAAGAGCGTTACAGACAAACTGTACATTCAAGGGATAGTTCAGATTTTTGAGTGGTGCAACCACTCCTACAACCAGCTTGCAATGTCCGTGTACTTGTGTACCTGTAACTATGAGCACCAGTGGTGTGCGCATGCGTGCATCAGTGGTGTGCGCACGTACGTGTGTGTGTAGTGCCGTGCATGAACGCGCGCACACACGTGTGTGTGTAGTGCCGTGCATGAACGCGGTATGCTGCGTCGTAGCCCGGTTCCATTGTTTTTTTATGAACGGTTCCGCATCAGTCATAATTTAGCTCTGCTGTGTCTGTGCATGCATACGAGCGGCTGTGGTGACGTCACGTCACCTACACGAGTCAGTGGGAGAGGGGGATCTGGGAGAAATGAGGAAGCGGCACGCCCACATGAAGCAAGGAGCAAGCGTGTGTAACCGGAGCGAGCGAGACAACTAGAGACGAAAAATGTCTAAAAGACCGCAAACAAGTAACTTCCACAGAGAGGCAAATGCTTTCAATGCAAAGTGCATAAAATGTCAGTCCATCGTGTCATGTAAAGGTGGTTTGCACGTCGTCCGCAATGAGAAAGCGTCTCAAGTGGATGCACGGCATTAGTCTAGGGCTCACATGCAAAGTGTCCGATAGCCTTAAGGAAAGAAGCCGTGCCCGGCCCCGCAGCAACACAGCCCTCTGAGACGCCGCCGACAACGAGGCTGCTGGTCCACTTTCCCCAGGCTAGTAACATTAGATATTACTCATTTCTACTGAGCTTTTTTTTATACTTTATTGTTTAACCCATTCTGACCTGAGATCAGATTCATAACGAGGTTTCCGCTGGACACACACTGGTCTGATTAAGGAAAGAAGCCGTGCCCGGCCCCGCAGCAACACAGCCCTCTGGGGGGGAGAGGCTGATGATGAAGACGCCGCCGACAACGAGGCTGCTGGTCCACTTTCCCCAGGCTAGTAACATTAGATATTACTCATTTCTACTGAGCTTTTTTTTATACTTTATTGTTTAACCCATTCTGACCTGAGATCAGATTCATAACGAGGTTTCCGCTGGACACACACTGGTCTGATTAACCCATTCTGACCTGAGATCAGATTCATAACGAGGTTTCCGCTGGACACACACTGGTCTGATTAACCCATTCTGACCTGAGATCAGATTCTAAAAATGTCAGTCGTTCTTCGATTTTTCAAAAAATAGCAGACCTACAAGCTCGTATCGCGCCACTCGGTGGCGCGATATGAGCTTGTAGATCTGCTATTTTTCAATAGCTAAAGCATAACATGATGCTGACACCAAAATGGGTGCCCGTTCAGAATGGGTTAAGGAAAGAAGCCGTGCCCGGCCCCGCAGCAACACAGCCCTCTGGGGGGGAGAGGCTGATGATGAAGACGCCGCCGACAACGAGGCTGCTGGTTCACTTTCCCCAGGCTAGTAACATTAGATATTACTCATTTCTACTGAGCTTTTTTTTTATACTTTATTGTTTAACCCATTCTGACCTGAGATCAGATTCATAACGAGGTTTCCGCTGGACACACACTGGTCTGATTAACCCATTCTGACCTGAGATCAGATTCTAAAAATGTCAGTCGTTCTTCGATTTTTCAAAAAATAGCAGACCTACAAGCTCGTATCGCGCCACTCGGTGGCGCGATACGAGCTTGTAGATCTGCTATTTTTCAATAGCTAAAGCATAACATGATGCCAACACCAAAATGGGTGCCCGTTCAGAATGGGTTAACTGTTTATGGTGTTAATTTAGAACACGTCTGTCTGTGACAGTCTGTCTGATATTTTATGAATCACGTTAACAGTAACTAGAGCCATGAATAAAACAATCATTTTTCTCTGCACTTATTTACAAATTACTAGCAGTAGCAAATCAACTGCTTTTAAATTGGCTCTAAATTAATCGTTCATGAATATAATGTTATATTTAACCAAAAATGTACAATGACACAGATGCTTTCATGGTTCTAATGTTTTACAACCTGAGGCTAATTTTACAAATACCTAGTAGTTCTCAAAGTAGTTCATAATTTCCAAGCACTTCAAGATGTTTAAAAAAAGAGTCTACAGTACAGTAACTATAACAATAAATGTGTAGTTGCACCACTCAGTTCACACAGGTGTGATTTTTTAAACTTAAAGGACAACTTTAGTTTTTTTCAACCAAGGTTCATGTTTTAGGTTGTTATTAGATAAAGTAAAACATGAGTGTTAATCTTTTTTCATTTGCTGCTTTCTTTCGTTTTAGGGATTTTAGCTGTTTTTGACAGGGGGGCGGGGCATTCGAGCATGGGGCTAAATATGCATTTTTTAACACAATTTTATGGTGATTTCTTTTTTTATGGTTTACTATAGTCCTAATAAACGCCAGGAAATTACATCTGGCCACAGAAGATCACAGGATCTACTGAATGTGAAGGTAGCCTACTGGGGGAAGGCTTATACTGTGTGTATAGGCTCAATATGTCAGTTTGTCACATTCAATAGATCCCGTGATCTTTTGTGGCCAGATGTAATTTCCTGGCGTTTATTAGGACTATAGTAAACCATACAAAAATAAATCACCATAAAACTGTGTTAAAAAATACATATTTAGCCCCATGCTCGAATGCCCCCGCCCCCCTGTCAAAAACAGCTAAAATCCCTAAAACGAAAGAAAGCAGCAAATGATAAAAGATTAACACTCATGTTTTACTTTATCTAATAACAAACTAAAACATGAACCTTGGTTGAAAAAAACCTAAAGTTGTCCTTTAAGTATATGTGTTGGACGCTCTTGGTCGTGCTAGAGATAAACGGACAGCTGCATGGGATCCTCCTGCTGCTTAACAACGACACTGTTTTGTGCCAGACTCTTCTTATCTAAACCGACCAATCATCATGGATTTTTTCCAGGGATTCTTTTTCTTCCACAAAACTTTATTTAACAGTCAATTTGTAACGTATAGCGTTCGTTGGACGCTACGTCACTACTTCTAAAAATAGCTACACTACAGAAAACGCTACTTGGTTCAAAAGGAGCGACGCTACCGTCACGCTACTGATAAATGTAGTTAAGCTACGTAGCGTCGCTACTTGTAGCTAGGAAGTATACCTGGTACCACTCACCTTCATGAGGAAGTAGTAGATTCCGGCGAGGCCGTGCGCCGCGCCCACGTACTGCTCCTGGTACCACTCGTACATCAGAGGGGTCTGCTCCTGCACGCGGAACCTCCGGGACTGGCTGTCGCCCGACGCCAGGATGGCGTCGCTGATCTGTGGCGGAGAACACAGCATTCAGTATTTTAGCCGTTTTAGACGTGAGCGCCCCCTCCTGAGATACTTCCGGGTCCTACTTTTGTGTCGCTTTTGTGTCCCCATGGAGTTATACTGTGACGCTCCGTCGGACTAAATCTGAGACGAAAACAACCACGAAAGTCTCATTTTACCGCTTTCCTTTCCTCGCAACAACAAAGCTGCGCTGCTCTCCCAAATCTGGCTGTGACAGGCCGTCTGCCGCACATGGAATACTATCGCCATTTTATTTAATTGTGTCAACTAAATCCTCATTAATGCAAACTAGATTCAACATACTCAAGCCTGCACACATTCTAAATATGCCCCCGAAATATTTCACAGAGTAAATGGACTGTTGCCACCTTCAATAATAATGACAATAATAGTCTTTATTGTCTCCACATCATATATTTTTGTTGTCATGGACACTTGTACAAAACATTAATAAATCTACTCGAGTTGGAAGCATTAAGACCCATTTTAACCCTCAATGGCTTCCTTTCTGAAAAAAAAAAAGCAGATCTACAAGCTCATATCGCGCCACCGAGTGGCGCGATACGAGCTTGTAGGTCTGCTATTTTTTGAAAAATCGAAGAACGACTGACATTTTTTTAATCTGATCTCAGGTCAGAATGGGTTAATCAGACCCAGTGTGTGTCCAGTGGAAACCTCGTATGAATCTGATCTCAGGTCAGAATGGGTTAAATACTGAATAGGTTAGGTAACAAACAGACAACACGGAGGCTGTCTACAAAAAGGGACATAGCAGACGGTACCTCCTGAGGAGGCTCAAGTCCTTAAATGTGTCCTTAAATGTGTGTAGCAGGCTACTGAAAATGATCTACAAGCTCGAAACACCTCGCAGTGTGATCTTGTAGATCAGCTATTTTTGCTACAGAATAAGCAATGTGGCCCTCTGGAGTGAGTGTGGAACTATATAGTGTCGCAGACCCGCCCCCTTTCATGACGACGCCAGGCCCAGGAAATGAATCCCAATGCATTTTTCCTCATAGACATTTCAAAACGTATTTATTTAAAGACCTTTTAAGCGTCGTACGAAGCCAACTCGAGTCGTGACAAATCACGACAACAAACACAATATTTTGGACCAAACAAATAATTACGAAAATTAAGAAAAACAAAAAAAAAGTTGTAACCCTTGGAGTGAGTGTGGAACTATAGTGGCCCTCTGGAGTGTGTGTGGAACTATAGTGGCCCTCTGGAGTGAGTGTGGAACTATAGTGGTCCTCTGGAGTGAGTGTGGAACTAGTGGTCCTCTGGAGTGAGTGTGGAACTATAGTGGCCCTCTGGAGTGAGTGTGGAACTATAGTGGCCCCTCTGGAGTGAGAGTGGAACTATAGTGGCCCTCTGGAGTGAGTGTGGAACTATAGTGGTCCTCTGGAGTGAGAGTGGAACTATAGTGGCCCTCTGGAGTGAGTGTGGAACTATAGTGGCCCTCTGGAGTGAGTGTGGAACTATAGTGGCCCTCTGGAGTGAGTGTGGAACTATAGTGGTCCTCTGGAGTGAGTGTGGAACTATAGTGGCCCTCTGGAGTGAGTGTGGAACTATAGTGGTCCTCTGGAGTGAGTGTGGAACTATAGTGGCCCTCTGGAGTGAGTGTGGAACTATAGTGGTCCTCTGGAGTGAGTGTGGAACTATAGTGGTCCTCTGGAGTGAGTGTGGAACTAGTCAGGGCTGCACATAAGCGGTGCGCCAGTGCGCATGTCGTCAAAATAAAAAATGCGCTGTCAATCAAGCGCAGAGAAGCACTTCTGCGTACCAACAGCTGGGGTCGTCCAGAATGATAATTATGGCCAGATTACACACGAGTAAATTCTGTGGCGAGAGCATTTCCCACCGACTGCCACTCAAAGTGGCTACTGGCCAATCACAGCACGTCTTGCGAGAGTGCACTGGCCTTTGTGGCCAATCACAGCGCGTCCTTACTCAAACGAGGGAGGATTCCAAAGCCATGCATGCTGCTTGCTACTGGGAGGAGGACAGAAAAAGTTACCTGACACATTATTCTTACATTATTACAGCCAAACTCTCGTCAAAATGTCCAAGAAGCAAGCGCCATTAAGTAACTATTTTGGTGTTCCAGCGCCACCGGCTCCGAAGAGACGCCAAACGGAACCACCACCTGAACCGCACAGAAAACGTGTGTTTGCGGAAAAGTGGTTGGATGTCCGCTGGCTCCAAACTAATGCTGAGCACAGCGAGATGTGGTGCAAAATATGTCGTGAGCATCCCAATATGGCCAATAAAAACTGCACCTTTTATACAGGGATAAAGAATTTCAGTCACCCAGCTTTTATCGTAAAGTCGGGTAGTGTACATTATTTATTTTGCACCGAGGAGCCATGTGTGTCTGACTGTCTGACTCTGTGTTGACTGTGTACTGTACGTCACCTCGGCTAAAAACAAAAGGGAAGCCTGACGTATGCTTCGCCGTACGACGTGTCGTATGTTAAATTAATATCTGATCTGCAAGCTCACAACGTGTCACCTCCGCAACACGTTGTGAGCTAGTAGATCGGCTATTTAAAAAAAAAAGTATTAAGAAGTTTGTATTAGAATATGCATATAGGACTGGAATACACATGGACCTATAGCTGCAATTTGCAACTCTAGATTTTTTTTTTTGTTGCAATACTCTCCATTGACTCCCCAGTCCCCACTCATCCAATAAATATTGCTATAAGTTATTCATGCTTCCCTCTTTTATCCATCCGGCGAGACGGGTCGCCGCATTTTAGGAGCACCAAGAAACTCCTCCAGGTGCTCCTCTGAGTACTAGACCAAAAACGTTGTGTGCAGCCCTGAATATAGTGGCCTTCTGGAGTGAGTGTGGAACTATACTGGCCCTCTCCATCGTCAAAGTTGCCCACCTCTCGGTTAGGGTAACTAGACAGTGGCCTTGTGGTTAGAGTGTCCGCCCTGAAACTGGTCGGGGTTCGATCCCCAGCCGGGTCATACAAAAGACTGTAAAAATGGGACCTAATGTTCTCCCCGTGTCCCCTAGGGTAGGTACCCTCACATGTTCTCCCCTTGTCCCCTAGGGTAGGTACCCTCACATGTTCTCCCCTTGTCCCCTAGGGTAGGTACCCTCACATGTTCTCCCTGTGTCCCCTATAGGGTAGGTACCCTCACATGTTCTCCCCGTGTCCCCTAGGGTAGGTACCCTCACATGTTCTCCCCGTGTCCCCTAGGGTAGGTACCCTCACATGTTCTCTCCGTGTCCCCTAGGGTAGGTACCCTCACATGTTCTCCCCCTGTCCCCTAGGGTAGGTACCCTCACATGTTCTCCCCTTGTCCCCTAGGGTAGGTACCCTCACATGTTCTCCCCGTGTCCCCTAGGGTAGGTACCCTCACAAAAAAGTAATAACGTGTTCCTTCCACGCGCTACGTCCAACCAGGGAAACCCTGCAGTGCGATGGTGTCCAACTTAACGAGGTTGGACGTATAGTGTCCTGGCCCAGCTGCTGGTTGATGAAGAGGAGGACGTACCTGTTGGATGTACTGCAGAGGGATGGTGTCCTGGCCCAGCTGCTGGTTGATGAAGAGGAGGGCGTAGAGGTAACCTGTCCTTCCGTAGAGAAGCTCGTCTGGAAGGCCTCCTGCTCCCATCACCACCTTGTGGTGGAGCTGCAGCAGTCTGGGGGGTGGGGGAGAACATTAAATCACAAATGTGATGAAGTCAGCACATTTGGGCATATTTGGGCAAGTGGCTATGGCCAAACTAGGGGGTCTATGGCCAAACTAGGGGGTCTATGGTCAAACTAGGGGTCAAACTAGGGGGTTTTCAGGATTCTGAATCGATTCCAAGCATTAGTTATGCACGAAAAACACTCCTTGGGCTTAAAAAGGCCATAGCCGTCATCACAATCGGGGGACATTTGTGTCTTTGGCCGTTTTCAGTGTGGGTGTTTCTCGTGCAAAACTAATGCTTGGAATGGATTCAGAATGATGAAAACCCCCCTAGTTTGACATTCCACATGCTACTTAAATACATTTATGCAATTCTACCAGTTACCCTTAAAACTAAGAAAATCGCTTAAAGAATATATTTTTTTAACTAGAACTGCACTCTGTCCAGTGCATACTTGCTTGTTGCACACTAGTAGGCCATAAATGGCCAACTAGTGCGCAAGCAGAGCGCGCAAGTCCTTTCGACCGTTATAAACTGTCAAATCTCAGTATCTCTGTGAAGGAACGTTTGAAATGATTAATGTTTAACTATTTGCTAGTACCTACCTACTTTATGCATATAAAGACCTAGTATTATTAAGTATGGTTCAAGTTTCTATCTATATAAGAAATACTGTTTTATCGTTGTAGATATATTCTGGATCCCTTTTTAGTTTTTCAGAGACAAATAAATCATTGATATGTGTTG
Source organism: Protomyctophum parallelum (assembly GCF_964188405.1). Classification (NCBI taxonomy): domain Eukaryota; kingdom Metazoa; phylum Chordata; class Actinopteri; order Myctophiformes; family Myctophidae; genus Protomyctophum; species Protomyctophum parallelum. The sequence continues at coordinate 34,779,730 of NC_139715.1, forward strand.
AAAAAAAGGTATATAAACTGAATTAAAATATGTTATACAGTATAATGTTTCTGTAAACGGTGGAATCTCAATATCTCTGTGAAGGAACGTTTGAAATGTCTAATTATTACGTGTAACTATTTGCTACCTATCTACTTTATGCATGTAAACACCTAGAAAAAAAAAAGTATATAAGCAAATCTGTGCCTGGTTTGCTGGGACCAAATGACCACAAATGACCATATTTCTTACGTCATCATTAAGAGCTAGTCATACACATACACACCACGTACTCTGGTCCCAGCAGATCAGGCACAATTTGCTATTTTATTTTTTACTGATTATGTATATAGTATACGTATGACTAGCTCTAAATGATGACGTAAGAAATATATATAGTATATATATATAGTATATAGGCATATACTATATACGTATACATATATACTCTATACTCTATACTGTATAAAGTGTGTAGTTGTAAGTTGATTAGCGGTATACTGTGGTTACTTTGCGCCAAAAACCGTGACAGCTGTTCCGCCATTTGATGTTTATGCAAGAAAACAGCAAATCTGTGCCTGGTTTGCTGGGACCAAATGACCACAAATGACCATATTTCTTACGTCATCATTAAGAGCTAGTCATACATATACACACCACGTACTCTGGTCCCAGCAGATCAGGCACAATTTGCTATTTTATTTTTTACTGATTATGTATATAGTATACGTATGACTAGCTCTAAATGATGACGTAAGAAATATGGTCATTTGTGGTCATTTGGTCCAGCAACACAGGCACAGATTTGATGTTTTTCTGCGTAAGCATCGAATGGCGGAACAGCTGTCACGACGAAGGAGACCGGGCGAAAACAGATGTACAGATGTAGTCACTACGACCACAAATGTCCCAAGAAACTAGCTATAGCCTAGCCACCCAGTTTGCTAGCGCTCTGGGAGAACAGAGCGGCTGAATTCTTTGTTTTGATTAGGTGGTGAACGGTGCTGGTTTGACCCACGGCTAGAAGGCTTCCTCGAAAAGACCTGTGGTAGAATGGCTGTTGATTGATGGTACCCCAGCTTTCAGCACCGGGGACCCCCTCCTCCCCCTACCTGCTCAGACACTCCTGCGCCTCCTGGGCTCTCTGCATGCGGTGGTAGACCACCGAGGCCACGGCCAGCGGCCCGGCGTCGCCACACAGGAAGGTGACGTCCTGACGCTGCGTCAGACACTTCAGGCTGTGGCAGGCGTAGTCCAGAGCCTTCTGCAGGAAGGACGACTCGGCGAACACCTCGTGGAGGTGGAGGTACAGCAGAGCGATGCCTGGGGGGGGGAGGGGGAGGGGGGGAGGGGGAGGAGCAGAGAGACTTTATAAACACACCAGAGCGATGCCTGGGGGGGGGGGGGAGGGGGAGGTGGTAGCAAAGAGACTTTATTTTATTTTATATATCTTTTTTTTTTATCCCACGATTTTGTAATCTGGTGTCAATCATCTAATGTGATCCTGGGCTCTACACACCCTCCACCAACCTAGTCCCCATATATGGGGGACAAGGGGAGACCAACCTAGTCCCCATATATGGGGGACAAGGGGGGAGCAACCTAGTCCCCATATATGGGGGACAAGGGGAGACCAACCTAGTCGCCATATATGGGGGACAAGGGGAGACCAACCTAGTCCCCATATATGGGGGACAAGGGGAGACCAACCTAGTCCCCATATATGGGGGACAAGGGGAGACCAACCTAGTCCCCATATATGGGATTAGATAGCATTTCTGTAGACTTAGATAGCATCTGATACAGACTTATAGCATGTTATGTAGACGGCACTATAATTGCATTGTATATAGTCATAGCACGCCATAGTACATATGTACTGTATAGCATAGTAGTATATATATAGCTTATATGTATAGTCTCATAATATAGATATTCCACTGTTACTTTCTTAGCTTACGCATGTTTTATGATAAATGCTTTTGTGATGTATTCCCATGCTTTTGTTCCTGATTATTGTAAATCGCTCTGGATTAAGAGCGTCTGCTAAATGCCTAAATTGTAAATTGCAAATTGAGACCAACCTAGTCCCCATATATGGGGGACAAGGGGAGAGCAACCTAGTCCCCATATATGGGGGACAAGGGGAGAGCAACCTAGTCCCCATATATGGGGGACAAGGGGAGACCAACCTAGTCCCCATATATGGGGGACAAGGGGAGAGCAACCTAGTCCCCATATATGGGGGACAAGGGGAGAGCAACCTAGTCCCCATATATGGGGGACAAGGGGAGAGCAACCTAGTCCCCATATATGGGGGACAAGGGGAGACCAACCTAGTCCCCATATATGGGGGACAAGGGGAGAGCAACCTAGTCCCCATATATGGGGGACAAGGGGAGAGCAACCTAGTCCCCATATATGGGGGACAAGGGGAGACCAACCTAGTCCCCATATATGGGGGACAAGGGGAGAGCAACCTAGTCCCCATATATGGGGGACAAGGGGAGAGCAACCTAGTCCCCATATATGGGGGACAAGGGGAGACCAACCTAGTCCCCATATATGGGGCACAAGGGGAGAGCAACGGACTTGAACTCATGCTTCCTTCATGCCTGAGTGTCCAAGTTGCTCCTTTACACCTGACAGGGGGGAGTTTCCCTGGTTGGACGTAGCACGTGGAAGGAACACGTTATTCCAACCAGTTCCTTTCCCCTCCATCAGGTGCCCCGGCTGGCCAGGGGGAGGCAGTTTAGTGCATGTTTTTTGTGAGGGTACCTACCCTAGGGGACACGGGGAGAACATGTGAGGGTACCTACCCTAGGGCACACGGGGAGAACATGTGAGGGTACCTACCCTAGGGGACACGGGGAGAACATGTGAGGGTACCTACCCTATAGGGGACACGGGGAGAACATGCAAACTCCACACAGAAAGGCCCTTTCGCCAACCCCGCCTTCGGGTATGGGCACTGATGACGCGGAGGAGGAAACACGCCGCCAGTGCCCACAGCGTCCCGAGCGGGAATCGAACCCAGGACCTTCTAGCTGTGAGGCGACAGACAGCACTACCAACTGTGCCACCGTGGCCCCTCCCCGTGCAGAGAGACTTGTAAACACCTCGTGGAGGTGGAGGTTAGAGGCCCTGGCCCGGCCCCGGCCCTAAGCCCGTTGGTAAAGTCCAGAATCGTCTCGAAGCCCGACATATTTTTATTTAATATTTCAAGCATGCGCGCCGCCGCCGCTGCAGTCGCTCTATTGGTGCACGGACGCAGCAGCTACCCACTCACATCTGCACTATCTGGCACTCTGGTGAAAAACCCATTCTGACCTGAGATCAGATTCTAAAAATGTTCTTCTACATCCTGACAGTTTTCTTGAAAAAGCTATGTTTCTGTGTCAGTCGTTCTTCCATTTTTCAAAAATAGCTAAAGCATAACATAACACCAAAAGGGGTTCCCGCCCAGAATGGGATAAACCCACATTAAGGAACAAGAAGTCAATAACACACGGACGTCACACTAAAAAGTAACCTACTTAAATATCATTTTATACAGTAGCTGCTGCACGTGCACTGTCAATCAGCGCAACGCGGACTCACGCTGCATTATAAAACATATAAAACTGCATACTCTGGGTGTGTGTGTGTGTGTGCGCGCACTCATATATAAAACACACTGGAGTCAATGAGAGCTCAGTGACCAGCTCTATTTATATATAAAATACACTGGAGTCAATGAGAGCTCAGTGGCCAGCTCTATTTATATATAAAATACACTGGAGTCAATGAGAGCTCAGTGACCAGCTCTATTTATATATAAAATACACTGGAGTCAATGAGAGCTCAGTGACCAGCTCTATTTATATATAAAATACACTGGAGTCAATGAGAGCTCAGTGACCAGCTCTATTTATATATAAAATACACTGGAGTCAATGAGAGCTCAGTGACCAGCTCTATTTATATATAAAATACACTGGAGTCAATGAGAGCTCAGTGACCAGCTCTATTTATATATAAAATACACTGGAGTCAATGAGAGCTCAGTGACCAGCTCTATTTATATATAAAATACACTGGAGTCAATGAGAGCTCAGTGACCAGCTCTATTTATATATAAAATACACTGGAGTCAATGAGAGCTCAGTGACCAGCTCTATTTATATATAAAATACACTGGAGTAAATGAGAGCTCAGTGGCCAGCTCTATTTATATATAAAATACACTGGAGTCAATGAGAGCTCAGTGACCAGCTCTATTTATATATAAAATACACTGGAGTCAATGAGAGCTCAGTGACCAGCTCTATTTATATATAAAATACACTGGAGTCAATGAGAGCTCAGTGACCAGCTCTATTTATATATAAAATACACTGGAGTCAATGAGAGCTCAGTGACCAGCTCTATTTATATATAAAATACACTGGAGTCAATGAGAGCTCAGTGACCAGCTCTATTTATATATAAAATACACTGGAGTCAATGAGAGCTCAGTGACCGGCTCTATTTATCATTATTAAATTCAAGCACCGCTGTGTGTGTGTCCATTTCCGCTTAGAGCAAAGCGCCTCCTCACAACGCCACGACGCACCGACAGCCTCACGGAACCTAGCGCCTCCTCACAACGCCACGACGCACGGAACCTAGCGCCTCCTCACAACGCCACGACGCACGGAACCTAGCGCCTCCTCACAACGCCACAACGCACGGAACCTAGCGCCTCCTCACAACGCCACAACGCACGGAACCTAGCGCCTCCTCACAACGCCACGACGCACGGAACCTAGCGCCTCCTCACAACTTAATCATTAAATTAATTTGCGTCAAAAACAACTCATCTCGAAATTGAAACAGAAATCGAGGTTTCAGAGAAAAAAAAAAGAGGGTATTTTTAGTCAAAATCGTGCAGCCCTAACGGACAGTCACTTCTTCCTACCACCACCGAGAACTACAAAGCCGTGATGCCAAAGCTAAAGCAACTGGCGTACAAGTTGGACCATCCATGGACCTCACATCCGCGCTACAGGTTCACAACTTCACTTCACTTCCCCGGGGGGGGACTTCAATTGACAAGTGAGTGAGTGAGTGAGTGTGAGTGTGTGTGTGTGTGTGTGTGTGTGTGTGTGTGTGTGTGTGTGCCTGGACCCTGCAGCTGCTGCACTAGTACAACACACAACAGGACAATTCCCTCCCAATCAGTGATGTGATCCATTACATTGCATGACCCACACTGTACATCATTTGGTGTTCATAATATTCACAACGGGTAAGGGCTAGGGATGCCAAACGACTCATATTTGGCCAATCGACGTGTCGAGGCCGAAAATCAACGTGTTGAACGATTTCCCCATTTTTTCTTAATTCTTTTTATATTTTTTGTTGTTGCTGCGCAGCAGTTGAGGAGAACGCAACTATGCATTCCTTTAAGCAACACAACTTCTGCAGCTGCATCCATATGTTTAGAATTTGCATCAATGATCAAATCCCCAATAATAAAAAAATTAACTTTATTTTGTAAACAACGAAACTGAAGGAGCAGCGGCGCTAGTCCCAACTCTCAAGTGTCTGCAGCCTGTCACGAGCCCCGTAATGAACTGATACGGGACGCACGTTGTTCCATATTTTAATGTCGGGTCGGAGAATAAATACAGTATGAATGACGGCGGGATTTATTTGACAACGATCTCTCCTGCTTTCTTCACGAGAAGAGAAGAGCGCTCATCAGTCAGCTCACTTTACGGCATGTGTAGATGAGATGAGATGTGAACCTGGGTCTGGGAAGCTCAGAGCTGCAGCCATTGGCTCATGATACGAGCACACGACCAATGGGACAGATCATTCAGTGTTGCTAACACACACACACACACACACACACACACACACACACACACACACACACACACCCTTGGACGATGGGGTCTATTCTCAAACTCAGAGCCAAAGTTAACTTGCATGTGACAAAAAACACGTACCTCTCCCATTTTGAAATTTTGAAATTGAGTACTTACACGAAGACAATGATTTATTGTATTACAAATTTTACATTTTTAAACATGCAAATGAGGCATTATGTAGGAAAATATGCAAAATAATCAAAAATATGAAAAAGCTACTACTGTGGAAGGGTTTATCACGTATTAATTTACTTGTATTGATCCTATAAACAATTTAATATAGGGTATAGTTTGCCCACCAATTTTGGAGCTCTGGCTCATGGACTAAAAACCAAAAAGAACTGAACCGGTTCCCACTGGGCACCAACCGGTGGAAAAGAACTGAACCGGTTCCCACCAAATGGACCCTTATGGGTCTGTAACTCTGAGAGTGTAACACATGGAACCAAATGGACCCTTAAGGGGTCTGTAACTCTGAGAGTGTAACACATGGAACCAAATGGACCCTTATGGGTCTGTAACTCTGAGAGTGTAACACATGGAACCAAATGGACCCTTATGGGTCTGTAACTCTGACAGTGTACAAATGGACCCTTACAGGTCTGTAACTCTGAGAGTGAACAAATGGACCCTTACAGGTCTGTAACTCTGAGAGTGTACAAATGGACCCTTGTGGGTCTGTAACTCTGAGAGTGTACAAATGGAACCAAATGGACCCTTACGGGTCTATAACTCTGGAACCAAATGGACCCTTTACAGGTCTATAACTCTGACCAAATGGACCCTTACGGGTCTATAACTCTGGAACCAAATGGACCCTTACGGGTCTATAACTCTGGAACCAAATGGACCCTTACGGGTCAGAACTCACCGGTCCAGCCCGTGTATCCGGTGCAGTCTCTGGGGTCGGCAGACTTCAGCCCGTTCTCCATCACCGCTAGCAGCTCGCTCACCTTGCTGCTCAGCTGGCGGGCGAACGGCGCCGTGAGCTGTGGGGGGGGGGGGGGGGGGGGGGGGGGGAGACCAACGCGTCATCACACTGGATTCAGCTCAGTGTTGTTTTCGTCGACTAAAACTAAGACGAAGAATGTTTGTCGACTAACTTTTTTCACTGAAAAAACCCAAATGAAAACTAAGCCACGGTGACTAAAACTAAGACTAAATATACTGACAATTTCGTCGTCGAATAAAAACTAGACTAAAATGTTAGGAAGGGACTAGTGGACAAGAGATCCAGTTTAAGTCATTTTACACTTGGTTGCATGCTGAAAATAGCCGATCTACAAGCTCTCATTACGACGGCATCAAGACCCGCCAAAATACATTTTAGTCGACTAAATCAACTGTGAGAGTTAGTCGACTAAAATCTTATGACATTTAGTCGACTAAAACTAGACTAACACTAAGACATTTCCAGGTGACTAAAATGTGACTAAAACTAAATGAAGTTTCAGTCCAAAGACTATATGACTAAAACTAAAATAGAAATTTGCTGCCAAAAACAACACTGTTTCTGTTGTTCCTGTTCCTGTCATGTCTATGTGGGGGGGGGGGGTTCCTGTCATGTCTATGTGGGGGGGGGTTCCTGTCATGTCTATGTGGGGGGAGGGGGAGGGGGGGTTCATGTCATGTCTATGCATTGATTGCATCGAGCCTTTTTGGACTTTTGAGGTCGATAAAAAAAAAGGCTTCTAAATCCTAACATTTTTCTGAATAACCCATGTTTCTATGTCAGTGGTGCTCAACCTTTTTCATGTCAAGGACCCCCAGAATTATCTCTATTTGGCCACGGACCCCCCATCTCAAAATATGGAGTTCCAGGGACCCTCCCCAAGAAGCCAATACTTTAATTAAAAATGTTCGCTCTGAAATATATATATTCAAAGATTTGTGCCACATTTTCACGACTTTTCAAAAATAGCAGACCTACTGTACAAGCTCGTAGCGCACTATGAGCTTGTAGATCTGCTATTTTTCAATAGCTAAAATATAACATAATGCTCAAAACACCAGAAGGGGTTCCCGCCCAGAATGGGTTAAAGTCTCTCTCTTGTAGCAACTAAAATGAATTGGACAGTCAAATAGTGTTGCACGATTAATGTGCAGCGCGCGCACCGCACGCACGCACACACAGTGACACACACACACACACACACACACACACACACACACACACACACACACACACACACACACACACACACACACACACACACACACACACACACACACACACACACACACACACACACACACAGTGACACTAGGCTTGGGCAATATACCGATATTACCGTTTACCGCAATATTTGAAATCAATATCGGTAATATAGTAATAATAATAATAATAATAATAAAACTTTATTTGTATAGCACCTTTCATGACATGAAATGCAGCTCAAAGTGCTTTACAGAGCAATGGAGCATAAAAGAAAAGCAAGGCAACGACATTAAAAAACAAGCAGTAATGCAAAACAGTGAGGACGTGAATAACAAAAAATAAAAAATCAATTAAAAGAAATGTTGTAGAAGTGGGTCTTGAGCTGAGCTTTAAAAATGTCTACAGAGGCTGCCTGAAGGTACAGTGGGAGTTTGTTAAACTACAGAGGCTGCCTGTCGAAGGTACAGTGGGAGTTTGTTAAACTACAGAGGCTGCCTGTCGAAGGTACAGTGGGAGTTTGTTAAACTACAGAGGCTGCCTGTCGAAGGTACAGTGGGAGTTTGTTAAACTACAGAGGCTGCCTGTCAAAGGTACAGTGGGAGTTTGTTAAACTAAAGAGGCTGCCTGTCGAAGGTACAGTGGGAGTTTATTAAACTACAGAGGCTGCCTGACGAAGGTACAGTGGGAGTTTGTTAAACTACAGAGGCTGCCTGACGAAGGTACAGTGGGAGTTTGTTAAACTACAGAGGCTGCCTGTCGAAGGTACAGTGGGAGTTTGTTAATCTACAGAGGCTGCCTGTCGAAGGTACAGTGGGAGCTTGTTCCATGCCGACGGCCCGTAGTAGCAAAAAGCTGCTTCCCCGTATTTTTTAGTTGCCATTTTTTTAGGCAAAGCGAGCAGGCCAGCAGTGGAAGACCTTAGCGGGCGGTTTGGGACATATTTAGGCAGGCAGTCAATCAGTCATGTAGGTAGGAAGGTGCGAGACCATTGAGAGCTTTATAGACAAGTAAAATAATTTTAAAATCAATCCTAAAAACAACCGGAAGTATATAAATAATACCGAATACCGTCATGATACTAATATCGTAATCTTTTTTTAATAAACGTCTACATTACTGTATGTATGTGTGTGTGTGTGTCTGTGTGATTAAATTTACGAGTATTTCATTTTAAACAACTATAATTTGCCTAGTAATAACTTAGTGTCCGTGCATTGACTGGCACTGACGCTGAATTACGGCGACGAGGCGACAGCAGCATTGTCGGACCGCCTCCGCCCAGGAAGGCAAACAAAACATGGCGCCGGTGAGAGTAACAAGTCTATAGCAAGTTGGTTCGTAAAAAAAAAAGCACCTGGAAATACTTTGACAGCATTTCGGGTTCCAGCCAAACGAAAAAGGCCGATAATAATCGATAATGCGGATTATCGCGGTATCATTCACGGCATCAATAGAGCGTCGCAGTCCCTCCCCCTTTTCAGAACGACGAGTGGCCCAGGAAATGAATCCCAATGCATTTTTCCCGTAGGAAAAATGCATTCTGAACGGGAACCCATGCATTTTGGTGTCAGCATCATGTTATGCTTTAGCTATTGAAAAATAGCAGATCTACAAGCTCATATCGCGCCACCGAGTGGCGCGCTACGAGCTTGTAGGTCTGATATTTTTGAAAAATCGAAGAACGACTGACATTTTTAGAATGATTTTTAGAACATTTTTAGAATCTGATCTCAGGTCATCTATACAAAAAAATCTATATCGCCCAAGCCTAACACACAGTGACACACACACACACACACACACACAGTGACACACACACACACACACACACACACACACACACACAGTGACACACACACACACACACACACACACACACACACACAGTGACACACACACACACACAGTGACACACACACACACACACACACACACACACACACACACACAGACTTCCGTACCTTTCCCTGGGCATCGAACAGAGCCTGTGTGGATGCAGGGCTGCCATCGTAGTCGGGGTAGGGGTTCTGTAAGGCTCTGGTGTCCATGACGTCTGCTGCCGCTGCGCTGCTTTCAAACTGGAACAACACAATGTACAATATACTTATCAATAACATCACTAGTCTATTAGTATCATAATGTAGAATATATTTAACAATAACAGTCTATTAGTATCATACTGTAGAATATATTTAACAATAACAGTCTATTAGTATCATAAATAATGTGGACATTGGAATTATTCACGTGAAGCGTGAATAATTCTTATTACTTAAGTTACTTTACACCATCTTCACATCAAGGTCCATTATTTAGTTATTCAGCATCTGAGCCACGGACCACCGTCTGATGACATTTAGCCTCTCAGACCCATCTGAGCCACGGACCACCATCTGATGACATTTAGCCTCTCAGACCCATCTGAGCCACGGACCACCATCTGATGAAATTTAGCCTCTCAGACCCATCTGAGCCACGGACCACCATCTGATGACATTTAGCCTCTCAGACCCATCTGAGCCACGGAACCACCATCTGATGACATTTAGCCTCTCAGACCCATCTGAGCCACGGACCACCATCTGATGACATTTAGCCTCTCAGACCCATCTGAGCCACGGACCACCATCTGATGACATTTAGCCTCTCAGACCCATCTGAGCCACAGACCACCATCTGATGACATTTAGCCTCTCAGACCCATTTGAGCCACGGACCACCATCTGATGACATTTAGCCTCTCAGACCCATCTGAGCCACGGACCACCATCTGATGACATTTAGCCTATCAGACCCATCTGAGCCACGGACCACCATCTGATTGGCCATTGGGCTGTCTGGCGAGGAGTTGAAGGTTAACCCATTCTGACCTGAGATCAGATTCATACGAGGTTTCCGCCGGACACACACTGGTCTGATGAACCCATTCTGACCTGAGATCAGATTCTGAAAATGTCAGTCGTTCTTCGATTTTTCAAAAAATAGCAGACCTACAAGCTCGTATCGCGCCACTCGGTGGCGCGATATGAGCTTGTAGATCTGCTATTTTTAAATAGCTAAAGCATAACATGATGCCGACACCAAAATGGGTGCCCGGTCAGAATGGGTTAATTCAGTCTATATTGGCGAGGAGTGGAAGGTTAATTCAGTCTATATTGGTGAGGAGTGGAAGGTTAATTCAGTCTATATTGGCGAGGAGTGGAAGGTTAATTCAGGGGGGCTGAAGGTGTGTGAACCCATTCTGACCTGAGATCAGATTCTAAAAAATGTCTTCTACATCCTGGCAGTTTTCTGAAAAAGCTATGTTTCTATGTCAGTCGTTCTTCGATTTTTTCAAAAATAGCAGACCTACGAGCTCGTAGTGCGCCACTCGGTGGCGCACTACGAGCTTGTAGATCTGCTATTTTTCAATAGTTAAAGCATAACATAATGCTAACACCAAAATGGGTTAAAACCTGAAGATATTTCCTTTCCACTGTCGCTTCACTTTGGTCGCGCAGGTTGGTAAAGGTAAAAAATAAAAATAAAGCCCCCGCTCCAGTTCACTATTGACCGGGCGGTCACGCAAGATCTGTAGCGGAGACGTCTTCCTCCCTCGACTTTTTGAGATCATATTATCCCATTTAGGGATAATATTATGAGAACGGTATTCTAAATCCTGAGTTCTCTGAATAACCTCATGTTTCTACTGTATGTCAGTCGTTCTCAAACATTTCCATGTCAAGGACCCCCAAAAATATATACAATTGGCCCGCCGACCCCCATCTGATAACATGTTGTTCCAGTTAAAAACCGAACTGAATTAATATATTATTATTATATTCAGTATTCACATACTTTCTCGATATTGCAAAAAATAGCACATCTACAGACTACAGTACGCGTGTAGTTCTGCTATTCTTCAATATATAGTGTAAAATAATGGTTAAACGTGGTTGAAAGCTAAAGGTGACAACATTGAACAAAGATGCGTTCTCGTCTTAAAAAAAGGCTTAAATTGCATATTTAGTCCCTGTTTTTACTACCCAGTTTGGCAACACTGAGGGGAGGGAGGGGCTAGCCCACAGCCTGCCCACTGAGGGGAGGGGCTAGCCCACAGCCTGCCCACTGAGGGGAGGGGCTAGCCCACAGCCTGCCCACTGAGGGGAGGGGCTAGCCCACAGCCTGCCCACTGAGGGGAGGGGCTAGCCCACAGCCTGCCCACTGAGGGGAGGGGCTAGCCCACAGCCTGCCCACTGAGGGGAGGGGCTAGCCCACAGCCTGCCCAGTGGAGTATCTTTTTATATTTATAAGAAGAATACAGGCAGTAGAATATTAAGCTACGTAATAACTAAAACATTATAGTGGCCATAATAATAATAATAATACATTGTATTTATAACGCACTTTACATTTGAAACAAATCTGCTACAAGCAGAAATATTTAAAAAGAAAAAAAACAATTAAAACATTGTCTGGAACATTATGGGGAATGTACACTAACTGGATAAAACCACAACGTCTAATCTAACCTGATATAAATGGATGATCAAATGCAGGAGTTTTGACGATTCCATTAACTGTTAACTTTTTACCAGTAGTTTGTTGTGTATTATTAGTAGTAGTAGTATTAATAGATCATTATTTTTATTTTTTTCATCCCATTTTTTATTTCATTTCAATTTAGTGTCTACAGTATTTTGTCTTTGTGAAAGTCTTGCTTAATGTTGTTGCTAATATCAACTTTATTTCACATTTTCATCAGGACCGGACTGAGGGGGTTCCAGGTGGTCCGGAGACCACCTAGAGGTCCTTGAGGGGGTTCCAGGTGGTCCGGAGACCACCTAGAGGTCCTTGAGGGGGTTCCAGGTGGTCCGGAGACCACCTAGTGGGCCTTGAGGGGGTTCCAGGTGGTCCGGAGACCACCTAGTGGGCCTTGAGGGGGTTCCAGGTGGTCCGGAGACCACCTAGCGGGCCTTGAGGGGGTTCCAGGTGGTCCGGAGACGACCTAGTGGGCCTTGAGGGGGTTCCAGGTGGTCCGGAGACGACCTAGTGGGCCTTGAGGGGGTTCCAGGTGGTCCGGAGACCACCTAGCGGGCCTTGAGGGGGTTCCAAGTGGTCCGGAGACCACCTAGAGGTCCTTGAGGGGGTTCCAGGTGGTCCGGAGACCACCTAGAGGTCCTTGAGGGGGTTCCAGGTGGTCCGGAGACCACCTAGAGGTCCTTGAGGGGGTTCCAGGTGGTCCGGAGACCACCTAGAGGTCCTTGAGGGGGTTCCAGGTGGTCCGGAGACCACCTAGCGGTCCTTGAGGGGGTTCCAGGTGGTCCGGAGACCACCTAGTTAAGATATTAAGATATTTAACCCTTATAAATCTTATTTACGCGTCCATTTGGTTTCATTTTACGCTCTCAAGACTTAAATTAGGTCTACACAATTAGAGAATGTTTAGGAATTGTTATTTTGATCAACGTTTGCCTGTAATCTCTCCTAATGGTACCAACATCAATACAGCATGGAACTGTGGACAAAACATTATCCAACAATATCAAAATATTCTTTAGTTTTGGGTCTGAGAGGCTAAATGTCATCAGATGGTGGTCCGTGGCTCAGATGGGTCTGAGAGGCTAAATGTCATCAGATGGTGGTCCGTGGCTCAGATGGGTCTGAGAGGCTAAATGTCATCAGATGGTGGTCCGTGGCTCAGATGGGTCTGAGAGGCTAAATGTCATCAGATGGTGGTCCGTGGCCCTTTCCCCCTCACTGTATATGTATCTTCTCCCTTTTTGCTTCCTATATGATGAATTCCTGTTCTGTTCTTTAACTACAGAACTCGCCAGAAGTGTCTATTTGTATGTCTCTAAATGTTTTGATGAATTGAACAAGGTGGACCCTGTTGTAAACAAGTGTAATGCTTAATTGGGTCGTCCAACTCACAGTTAACAGTCTCTGTATTGAGTTTGTGCTTGAAAAATGTACTGTAAATTCTGCAAACTGTTAATACATGTATCAATCAATGAATGAAAAGAGGCTAAATGTCACCATAATGGTGGTCCGTGTGGATTAAAACAGTGAATAAATAAATGAAGGGCCTTATTGATGTATTAAAAACACACTGATATTAAAAACACACATTGTGGAAAAAAAATACCAAAACATAAAACACCCCCGCGCGCGCGCACACACATACACACGCACACACACAGATACAAACACGCGCGCACACGCGCGCACACACACTAGACATGTTCAATCACTGCAGCAGCGTGTTAGCATTAGCTTTTAGCTTTTCCGTTTTTTTTTCCCACAACACCCGAACGGCGCGCGAATGAAAACCCCGACGACAACAACAACAGTGACGATAATAACGGTTAATAGCGTCCCGTGGGGTTAAAAAACACCGGACGACATTAAATAACGAGTTGTAAAAATAAAAGTAAAAAGATGAGAGAATAATAAAAAAAGATGAGCGTTAATAAAACACACAGAGAGACATACCACCGCACTGCAGAATGACCTGGTGAACTCTGACCTCTGACTGGGGGGTGTTGTTGTTCCGGGGCGAAGCCAGGGGGGTTGCCAGGTCGGTTAAGAGGAAGCAGAAAGAGTCCCTCTGCCAGTTGCAAATTTCTATTTTAGTTTTTACGTCATGAATAGTCTCTTGAATAGTTTTCACTGAGTTTTAGTCACATTTTAGTCACCTGGAATGCTCTAGTGTTTAGTCTAGTTTTAGTTTTTGACTAAATGTCATACGATTTTAGTCGACTAAATCTACAGTTGATTTTGTCGACTAAAATGTGTTTCGACGGGCCTTGATGTCGTTGTAATGACATATTTTACACTTTGGTTGCATGCTGAAAATAGCAGATATACAATCTCACAATCTCTCACTTGTGAGTTTGTAAATCTGCTATTTTCAGCATGCAACCCAGCATAAAACTGGATCTCTTGTCCACTATCCCTTACTAACATTTTAGTCTAGTTTTATTTGTTGACGAAATTGTCAGTATATTTAGTCTTAGTTTTAGTCATCATAGATTCGTTTTTATTTAGTTTTAGTCAGTGAAAAAAGGTAGTCGACGAACATTTTTCGTCTTAGTTTTATTCGACGAAAACAACACTGGTCCCTGCTTGGCACTCAGCAATGCATTAAAAAAAAGACAAATGTGGAATATTTGTGACACATTTTAACGCACAAATCGGGACTGACCCCCCAATACAACCCATTGATGCTGAGTGCCAAGCAGGGACTGACCCCCCCCCCCCCCCCCCAATCCAACCCTTGATGCTGAGTGCCAAGCAGGGACTGACCCCCCCCCCCCCCCCCAATCCAACCCTTGATGCTGAGTGCCAAGCAGGGACTGACCCCCCAATCCAACCCATTGATGCTGAGTGCCAAGCAGGGACTGACCCCCCCCAATCCAACCCTTGATGCTGAGTGTCAAGCAGGGACTGACCCCCCAATCCAACCCTTGATGCTGAGTGTCAAGCAGGGACTGACCCCCCAATCCAACCCTTGATGCTAAGTGCCAAGCAGGGACTGACCCCCCCAATCCAACCCTTGATGCTGAGTGCCAAGCAGGGACTGACCCCCCCAATCGAACCCTTGATGCTGAGTGCCAAGCAGGGACTGACCCCACAATCCAACCCTTGATGCTGAGTGCCAAGCAGGGACTGACCCCACAATCCAACCCTTGATGCTGAGTGCCAAGCAGGACTGACCCCCACAATCCAACCCTTGATGCTGAGTGCCAAGCAGGGACTGACCCCACAATCCAACCCTTGATGCTGAGTGCCAAGCAGGGACTGACCCCCCAATCCAACCCTTGATGCTGAGTGCCAAGCAGGGACTGACCCCCCCAATCCAACCCTTTGATGCTGAGTGCCAAGCAGGGACTGACCCCCCAATCCAACCCTTGATGCTGAGTGCCAAGCAGGGACTGACCCCCCAATCCAACCCTTGATGCTGAGTGCCAAGCAGGGACTGACCCCCCCCCCAATCCAACCCTTTGATGCTGAGTGTCAAGCAGGGAGGCACTGGGTCCCATTTGTACAGTCTTTGGTCTGAATTGAACCCCGACCTCCCAGTCTCAGGGCGGACACTCTAACAAGGCCACAGAGCTGATAGATATGGAGGGTCCCTGGCACAAAATATGTGTTTAGATGTTAATGTAGGCTAAGGGTCCTTTATATTATTTTATTACAATTATTAAATTATTACATTAATTGGGGGTCCTTGACAAGACATGGAACTGGTTTAAATGCCATTAGGAAGCCAAATCAGCAACTATACTTTAGAAACAAGTCCCCCCAAAAAACGCAACCATGCAGCAACTACCAATAATTACAAGCAACTTTATAGAACACAACAAGTAACATAATATAACGCTTATAACAAGCGGACATGGCAACACTGGGCTAAACTTATTGCGTTTCTAGAGCGGTGCTGCCACCTGCTGTTTAGGAGGAGGGGTGCTGCATGACTTGTTTATTTGCAGGGTTACAGGCAGTGGTTCTCAACCAGGTGGTCCGGGGACCACCAGTGGTCCTTGAGGGGGTTCCAGGTGGTCCCCAGCTGAATGAAGAGTTGGTAGCCAAATGGACCCTTATAGATATTGAGAGCGTAAAATGAAACCAAATGGACCCCATTTGGTTTCATTTAACGCTCTCAAGAGTTAAATTATTGTTAGACATATTATGGGAAGAAAATCACACCCATGTGAAGTGAGGGGTGCTAATATATTAAACTCATGTTGATTATAGGTGATGTAATGGTGATGTAAAACAAACACAAACATTCAATTAAAATGGCATTTCATGTTTGTGTTAGGGGACAATTAAGATGACGTACATTTTCCCTTCATTGTCCCGGAGGTTTTAAAACATTCTGACCTGAGATCAGATTCATACGAGTTTTCCACTGGACACACACTGGTCTGACGAACCCATTCTGACCTGAGATCAGATTAAAAAAATGTCAGTCGTTCGATTTTTTCAAAAAATAGCAGACCTACAAGCTCGTATCGCGCCACTCGGTGGCGCGATACGAGCTTGTAGATCTGCTATTTTTAAATAGCTAAAGCACGACATGATGCCGACACCAAAATGGGTGCCCGGTCAGAATGGGTTAAAACAAATTGACATTGAACTAAAAACAAACCTGTGGAGGGGCTCCAACTACTTCAAAAAGCCTAGAAGAAAACAACAGTTGTCATAGCAGCAGCAGCAGCAGCAGCAGCAGCAGCAGCAGCAGCAGCAGCAGCAGCAGCAGCAGCAGCTTTGAAACTATACAGCCAACATCCTGGCTTCAGGAAAAAGCTTTTTTGCAGCACTGTCGCCAAATCCCTTTCCCCTCACTGTATATGTATCTTTTCCCTTTTTGCTTCCTATATGATGAATTCCTGTTCTGTTCTTTAACTACATAGAAGTGTCTATTTGTATGTCTTGATGAATTGAACAATGTGGACCCTGTTGTAAACAAGTGTAATGCTTAATTGGGTCGTCCACTCACAGTTAACAGTCTTTGTACTGAGTTTGTGCTTGAAATGTACTGTGATTCTACAAACTGTTGATGAATATTTCAATCAATCAATCAATCAATCAATCGCTGACTCCAAAATTCCAAATCAGTGACCGTGATTTGGGTCACCGTTCAAATGGGGAGCCAAATCTCCTTATATGGCTTTGAACAAATGAACACATGGCTGCGACAGTCACGCTTTCTCGTCAGTCACAAATTCTTGCTGTAATGAATTAAAGCCTCTGCGAGATTAAATCCATGCAAGCTGGAAACTTGGAAAGCTGTGCGAAAGGTTTATTAAAAGTGAGGGGGGGGGGGGATCTTTTGCAGCTAATTATGACGTCACGGCTGATTTTAACTCGAGTCGTAAACCAAAAACGTGACGTGGCTATACATTATATTTACTCATAAGTATACTGACATATAATTACAATTCGGAAGGATTTCTCTGTTACTTTACTGAATTGTTGATAAAGACATGCAATAAACAATTATTGTAATGCATAGAATATTAAATCCCTATGAAAATAAACGGTAGTTTTCAGCTCAACCAAACCAGCCTCAGCACCGACTCCACCTCAGTACCGCGCTGCGGCCAGCAGGGGGCGCTGCTGCCTCAGGGAAACTGGGTGGTCACTGGTGGAGAGAGAGAGAGAGATAGAGAGAGAGAGAGAGAGAGAGAGAGAGAGAGAGAGAGAGAGAGAGAGAGAGAGGGAGAGAGAGAGAGAGAGAGAGAGAGAGAGAGAGAGAGAGAGAGAGAGAGAGAGAGAGAGAGGGAGAGAGGGAGGAGAGAGAGAGAGAGAGAGGGAGAGAGAGAGAGAGAGAGAGAGAGAGAGAGAGAGAGAGAGAGGAGAGAGAGAGAGAGAGAGAGAGAGAGAGGGAGGAGAGAGAGAGAGAGGGAGAGGGAGAGAGAGACAGTCAGAGAGAGAGAGAGAGAGAGAGGAAGGAGAGAGAGAGAGAGAGAGAGAGAGAGAGAGGGAGGAGAGAGAGAGACCATTATGTGTACACTGTTTATCAAAAGTATATTGTATAACTATCTCTGACAGAAAAGGCTTTTTATAGTTTCACAAGATATAGTATTAATTACCCAAAGTGATAATATAACACAGCTCTGTTTACACCTTTATTTAATTCCTATTTATAACCAAAAATATGTGTAAATTCCACTTCTTTGTGGAATTTACACATTTTAGGCTGACTGAGTCATGGGACGAGATGGGATCCCATGGTCTGGCCGCTCAGGCCATGGGATCGGCCCGTTGGTTGCCCTGGTAACCAAACCCGTTTATACCACAGCCCGTATCCATGGTTACCTAAAACAAAAGTTCTTTGTTATAATGGTTGATGCATATTGAGGCCTGTCTGTCATTGTAACCATGCAGCTATGACTCCATAGCCTACTCCATACAATACACTCATATAGTGTAATCCACCATCAATCTATATTAATTTATTGTATGCATTCATTCATTCATGACGCACGCACGCACACACACACACACACACACACACGCACGCACGCTCGCTCACTCATCCATTCACTCACTCATTCATTCATTCATCCATTCATTCATTCATTCACTCACTCACTCACTCATTCATTCATTCATTCATCCATTCATTCATTCATTAACAATAGGCAGCTGATTGGCTGATTCCATACTTTCATCATAAATAAAACTATTGTAAACGTAACTAGCCAATGGCAGTGCGCCTGTCCCTCTGGGCTATGGGGTGTCCACTGGTACTACCACACACTAGCCAGTGTGTGTGTGTGCGTGCTCGTGCGTGTGTGTGATTGTTGCCACTTGCAGCTCGACGAGAGAGAGAGAGAGAGAGAGAGAGAGAGAGAGGAGAGAGAGAGAGAGAGAGAGAGAGAGAGAGAGCGAGAGAGAGAGAGAGAGAGAGAGACTATAGGTTACACGGACGTTAGAGAAGAAGTTTAACTGTTAAACCTCGAGTCGTACAACAACAACAGAAGAAGCTACACGTAACGCGCGGCGATCGATCAATCAATCAATCAATCAATCAATCAGTTTGTCAATCGATCGATCGGACAGACAGTCTCTGATCGAGTAGTCACTGAAGAAAACAAGAAACTAAAGGATATGATCATCACAACAATAACATGCACCTGTTGTTGAACTGAAACAGACGGAGGAAACGTTTCTACAAGGATGCATTCTATTATAAACCTTTGTTTACAAACTATAGTTTACAAACTATGTGATCATCATCATCATTATGGATGTCTGTGGAAGAAGCGTATATAATTAATATATACGTGTAGAATGACATGGTGAGTATAGTTTATATAGGATTCATTCACAGGATCTCCTCACTGGTCAGCAAAAACACCTTGAAGACCTTAACAGGAGCCCTCGTACAAGGTTTCTTTGACTATGCATCCACCTCTTGTACCACAGCACCTCAAAGGCCCTTAAAACAAGGCTCCAGACCTCTCAAAACAAACTGGTCAGGCTCCTACTTGGCCTCACCCCCCGAACCCACCTCACCCCTGCCCACTTTGACAGGCTGGGATGGCTTAGGGTCGACGACAGAGTACAGCATCTTGCAATGGGTCTGGTCCACAAGATTCGATACACCACCAAGATACCCATGTACCTGTCTAAAATACTTCCTTAATGTAAACGAAGTCCACACCCACAACACCAGAGGGAGTGCAACAAACCATGTACAACCCAGATTCGGCACAAACAAGGGACTAAATTCTTTTCGCTCCTATGCCACCAAAATGTGGAACGCCCTACCAACAGTCATTAAGACATGTGAATCCCTTGACTCCTTCAAAACCGCTCTCAAAGGGCACCTACGGACGGCTGCAATTCGAAACTGGCCTCTGTAAAATCTGAATCCCCCCCACCCCCCCACCCCATTTTCCCTCACTGTATATTGTATCTTTTCCCTTTTTTGCTTCCCATATGATGAATTCCTGTTCTGTTCTTTACCTACAGAGAAATGTCTATTTGTATGTCTCTAAATGTTTGTATGTCCTTAAATGTTTTGATGAATTGAACAATGTGGACCCTGTTGTAAACAAGTGTAATGCTTAATTGGGTCGTCCACTCACAGTTGACAGTCTTTGTATTGAGTTTGTGCTTAAAATGTACTGTAAATTCTACAAACTGTTAATAAAGATTTCAATCAATCAATCAATCACGTTTTAAAAAACAAAAAGTTAAATTCCAGTGGTAGCATCCATATAATAATTATGCTTGCGATCATGTATTTGCAGGGGGGGGGGGGGTGCCTCTGATTTACATAATAATAATAATAATAATAAAACTTTATTTGTATAGCACCTTTCATGACACGAAATGCAGCTCAAAGTGCTTTACAGAACAATGGAGAATAAAAGAAAAGCAAGGCAACGACAAACAAGCAGTAATGCAATACAGTGAGGACATGAATAACAAAACAAAAAAAGATCAATTAAAAGCAATGTTGTAGAAGTGGGTCTTGAGCTGAGCTTTAAAAATGTCTACAGAGGCTTTGCATTGATTCGATCAGGACTTGATTGATTCAACGACTTGATTGATTTATTAACAGTTTGCAGAATTACAGTACATTTCAAGTACAACTCAATACAAAAACTGTTAACAGTGAGTGGACGACACCATATAAAGCATTACACTTGTTTACAATAGGGCCCACCATTTTCAATTCATCAAAACATTTAGAGACGTACGAATAAATGGTAAATGGTGCATTTATATAGCGCCTTTATCCAAGGAGCTTTACACAGATTGTGCATTACATTCACCCATTCACACACCTTTACATAGATTGTGCATTACATTCACCCATTCACACACCTTTACATAGAGTGTGCATTACATTCACCCATTCACACACCTTTACATAGATTGTGCATTACATTCACCCATTCACACACCTTTACATAGATTGTGCATTACATTCACCCATTCACACACCTTTACATAGATTGTGCATTACATTCACCCATTCACACACCTTTACATAGATTGTGCATTACATTCACCCATTCACACACCTTTACATAGATTGTGCATTACATTCACCCATTCACACACACATTCACACACCAACCAGCACATCGGGAGCAATGTGGGGTTCAGTGTCTTTGCTCAAGGACACTTCCACATGTAGACAGGAGGAGGAGGAGCCGGGATTCGAACCGCCGACCCACGGATCATTGGACGACCTGCTCTACCTCCTGAGCCACAGCCGCCCCGGTTGGCGAACATGCACTGCTCCCGTGCTTGCCGTTAGGTTAGGGTTAGAGATAGGGATAGTAATTTCGGAACAATGAACCTTCTGACTAATGAACACGGCACCGATTCTGAAAAAAACGAATGTTTCTATATGTCAGCGGTTCTCAAACATTTTCATGTCAAGGACCTCCAAAAATATATGTAATTGGCCGCCGACCCCCATCTGAAAATATGTCCCCCCCCCCCCAGGAGCAAAGATTTTAGTTAAAAACGTCCGTGTTGAAAGAATATATATTCAAAGGTTCGCACTACATTTTCACGATTAAAAAAATAAATAATAGCAGACCTACAAGCTCATAGCGCGGCACTATATGAGCTTGTAGATCTGCTATTCTTCGATAGCTAAAGTATAACATAATACTTTAACCCATTTTGGGGCGGGAATCCATTTTGATGTTAGCATCATGTCGTGCTTTAGCTATTGAAAAATAGCAGATCTACAAGCTCATATCGCGCCACCGAATCTGACATCAGGTCAGAATGGGTTAATAATTAAACTGTCAGGATCTAATAGACATTTTTAGAATCTGATCTCAGGTCAGAATGGGTTAAAACACCAAAAGGGGTTCCTGTCTCTTCCCAATGATGTTTGAGGCTATAGGTCCACTACTGTTCACTACTGCTATAGGGTCACTACTGTTCACTACTGTTCACTACTGCTATAGGGTCACTACTGTTCACTACTGTTCACTACTGCTATAGGGTCACTACTGTTCACTACTGTTCACTACTGCTATAGGGTCACTACTGTTCACTACTGTTCACTACTGCTATAGGGTCACTACTGTTCACTACTGTTCACTACTGCTATAGGGTCACTACTGTTCACTACTGTTCACTACTGCTATAGGGTCACTACTGTTCACTACTGTTCACTACTGCTATAGGGTCACTACTGTTCACTACTGTTCACTACTGCTATAGGGTCACTACTGTTCACTACTGCTATAGGGTCACTACTGTTCACTACTGCTTTAGGGTCACTACTGTTCACTACTGTTATAGGGTCACTACTGGCAGCAGAAACACACCATGGACGACATGGTGGACTACCCTCATAGAGAACAGTCCCATAGCCTGAATGGAACAGCAGTGAAGTGCATTAGGCTTATATGGACCTGGGGATATGGGTTGCTTTGTGTCAGCTTATCGTGATATTGCACGAGGAAGATAAGATAACATTGTTATCCGTTTGCATTGAGGTTGGTTTTGTAGCTCATGTTCCAGAAATTATCTCTGCTAGCCTGAAAAGAATATCGTAAACATGATAATAGTGCCGCACACTGTATATACAGTACACAGACTCATAATGCACACAGTTACAATAGTCCTGCAGCCGGGGTCAGTGGGGTCATATAGTCACTACTAGAGCATGTCTGAAATAAGTGTCAGAGCTGAAAAATGTAAATATGAAATAAATGCTTAAACATGTAGCTATAGGTGTAATGTCAGAGACCACAGAAGACATGTAAATATGAAATAAATGCTTAAACATGTAGCTATAGGTGTAATGTCAGAGACCACAGAAGACATGTAAATATGAAATAAATGCTTAAACATGTAGCTATAGGTGTAATGTTAGAGACCACAGAAGACATGTAAATATGAAATAAATGCTTAAACATGTAGCTATAGGTGTAATGTTAGAGACCACAGAAGACATGTAAATATGAAATAAATGCTTAAACATGTAGCTATAGGTGTAATGTTAGAGTCCACAGAAGACATGTAAATATGAAATAAATGCTTAAACATGTAGCTATAGGTGTAATGTTAGAGACCACAGAAGACATGTAAATATGAAATAAATGCTTAAACATGTAGCTATAGGTGTAATGTTAGAGACCACAGAAGACATGTAAATATGAAATAAATGCTTAAACATGTAGCTATAGGTGTAATGTTAGAGTCCACAGAAGACATGTAAATATGAAATAATGCTTAAACATGTAGCTATATGTGTAATGTTAGAGTCCACAGAAGACATGTAAATATGAAATAAATGCTTAAACATGTAGCTATAGGTGTAATGTTAGAGTCCACAGAAGACATGCAAATATGAAATAAATGCTTAAACATGTAGCTATAGGTGTAATGTTAGAGACCACAGAAGACATGTAAATATGAAATAAATGCTTAAACATGTAGCTAGGTGTAATGTTAGAGACCACAGAAGACATGTAAATATGAAATAAATGCTTAAACATGTAGCTAGGTGTAATGTTAGAGACCACAGAAGACATGTAAATATGAAATAAATGCTTAAACATGTAGCTATAGGTGTAATGTTAGAGACCACAGAAGACATGTAAATATGAAATAAATGCTTAAACATGTAGCTATAGGTGTAATGTTAGAGACCACAGAAGACATGTAAATATGAAATAAATGCTTAAACATGTAGCTATAGGTGTAATGTTAGAGACCACAGAAGACATGTAAATATGAAATAAATGCTTAAACATGTAGCTATAGGTGTAATGTTAGAGTCCACAGAAGACATGTAAATATGAAATAAATGCTTAAACATGTAGCTATAGGTGTAATGTTAGAGTCCACAGAAGTGAACAGCCTGTTTTCTCAACTCGCTGTTTCTCTGCAACACATTACTCTATAAGCCATATCTCCAAAACTGGTGGGTGTCAATTTGTCAATTTGAATCTATGATTCCATGCTTTCATATTCTAAAAAATCCAATGGCAGTCCCTCAGTCAAATTGAGTCACAAATGGCAATGCGAATTAACATACACATACATATACACATTTTCCTTGCATGTTCTGTTGGCGAAACGCACCGTTTTGGTGTTAGCATCATGTCATGCTTTAGCTATTGAAAAATAGCAGATCTACAAGCTCATAGCGCGCCACCGAGTGGCGCGCTACGAGCTTGTAGGTCTGCTATTTTTGAAAAATCAAAGAACGACTGACATAGAAACATAGGCTTTTTCAGAAAACTGTCAGGATGTAGAAGAACATTTTTAGAATCTGATCTAGTGCAGGGGACTTCTGAGTCTGTTGCATCCTCTGGTTACAGCTACTGTGGAGCTAAATGATGTATTACGGTGGTCAGGTTACCGCAGACTCACCGCTCACCGGTTCTATGGGTTCTATGGGTTCTATGGGTCTATGGTTCTATGGGTCCTATGGGTTCTATGGGTCTATGGGTCTATGGGTCCTATGGGTTTCAGTCAGTGTTGTTTTCGTCGACTAAAACTGAGACGAAAAATGTTCGTCGACTACCGTTTTCCACTGACAAAAACTAAAATGGAAACTAAATGAACACTAAGCTATGAGGACTGAAACTAAGACTAAATATACTGACAATTTCGTTGACAAATAAAAACTAGACTAAAATGTTAGGAAGGGACTAGTGGACAACAGATCCAGTATAAGTCATTTTACACTTCTCCTCGCAGCGCGACGCGTTGTGAGCTTGTAGATCGGCTATTTTCAGCAAGTGTAAAGTCAGTCATTACAACGGCATGGCCTGCCAAAATACAATTTAGTCGACTAAATCACCTGTATATTTAGTCGACTAAAGTCTTATGATATTTAGTTGACTAAAACTAGACTACACTAAAACTTTCCAGGTAACTAGATCAGCCAACGCAGGGAAGCTGGAAGTACCCTCACTAAAAACGCCGGGACGACAACGCTCCACACGTCCCAAACCCTTCTCCCTTCTGGCTCCAAAACTGTGGAATGCACTTCCCATTGCAGTCAGAACTGCAGCATCACTCCCAATCTTCCGCCGTAGCCTGAAAACCCACCTTTTCAGACTCCATCATGGCCCAATGGCACTTACCCTAACCCCTTAGATAGCATTTCTGTAGACTTAGATAGCATTTGATACAGACTTATAGCATGTTATGTAGACAGCACTATAATTGCATTGTATGTAGTCATAGCACGCCATAGTACATATGTATAGCATAGTAGTAAATATGTATAGTTATATGTATAGTATATGTATAGTTTCATAATATAGATATTCCACTGTTACTTTCGTAGCTTACGCATGTTTCATGATAAATGCTTTTATGTGATGTATTCCCATGCTTTTGTTCTTGCTTAATGTAAGTCGCTCTGGATTAAGAGCGTCTGCTAAATGCCTGAATTGTAAATTGTAAATTGTAACTACAATATGACTACAACTAGATGAAGTTTTATTCCAAAGTCTATGACTAGACTAAAATAGAAATTTGCTGCCAAAAACAACACTGGTTTCAGTCAACATTAGTATATATATATACAACCGGTATATTAATGTTATATCGAAGTCATTGAAGGATGACAGTCTAATTAATATTCACCAAATAAGAATAAGATCAGTATGGAGAACATTTCACAATAACAACGAGACGTTGACTATTGATGTTTGTCCATAATGGAAAGGCTTTGGAACTTGGTCACTAAAATAAAAATGCATATAGTTTGATTTATCTCCGTCTCCAAAGGCCTAAAGTATTCATACTCCAGTTTTAACCCATCATATTCATACAATATTCTGAACGGGCACCCATTTTGGTGTTAGCATCATGTCGTGCTTTAGCTATTGAAAAATAGCAGATCTACAAGCTCATATCGCGCCACCGAGTGGCGCGCTATGAGCTTGTAGGTCTGCTATTTTTGAAAAATCGAAGAACGACTGACATTTTTAGAATCTGATCTCAGGTCAGAATGGGTTAATCAGACCAGTGTTGTGTCCAGTGGAAACCTCGTATGAATCTGATCTCAGGTCAGAATGGGTTAATCAGACCAGTGTGTGTCCAGTGGAAACCTCGTATGAATCTGATCTCAGGTCAGAATGGGTTAATTAAGGTGAGCTCTGATCCTTATATTATCTTATATTATATATCTGATCCTTATCCTTATATATATATATATTATTAGCCCTAATGCTATATATAATGGTTCCAGGAATGGTGAAAGTATTAAAGTACCTGGAGAAGAGATTGCGGCCCACAGAGCGCCCCCTTGTGGCCCATGAAAGAATTAAAAAAAAAAAAAAAAGGGTCCCAGATATAAATGGCATTGAATGGGGGTCAGTAGCCTATGCATGTCAAACTGGGCATCCTTTTCAAATGGGGTCTTGCCCTGAAAATGAATTTTCAGGGCAAGACCTCGACCTCGCGCGTGCAGACTCGGCCCCCAGCCTGGTACGCTAGTCAAAATATGGCCCTTGAGGAAAATTAATTGGGGAACCCTGATGTAAGGTGTTGTATTGAACAGCTTATTCCTTTGGACATGTTCTTCTCTCTATTATTATTAGGGTATATATAGCCAATTCTTTTTTTTTAACCAATATTTTCTTTTCCATTCAGGTAAACAAGTCTTAGTGCTTTTTTTGTTTGTTTGTTTCATCCTCGTGTTCCGTTTTGGTGTTATCATCATGTCATGCTTTAGCTATTGAAAAATAGCAGATCTACAAGCTCATAGCGCGCCACCGAGTGGCGCGCTACGAGCTTGTAGGTCTGCTATTTTTGAAAAATCCAAGGACGACTGACATAGAAACATAGGCTTTTTCAGAAAACTGTACCTTCGTTTGAACTGTACCCGTTCTACAAACTGATATAATTATCAATCAATCAATCAATGTGTGTGTGTGTGTGGGTGTGTGTGCAGGTGGAGGAGGACAGCGAGGCAGCAGCGGTGTCTCTCCAGGCTGGAGATGAGGTGCTGAGCGTGAACTCTGTGCCAGTGAACGGCTCCAGGCAGCGGGCCGTCTGTCTGGTGAAGAGCTGCCTCAGCGGGCTGGCCCTGCGGGTCCGACGGTAGGACCACCCACCCACACACACACACACACACACACACACACACACACACACACACACACACACACACACACACACACACACACACACACACACACACACACACACACACACACACCTGTTCCTTCAGGGTAAGGTTTGACAAGTCCGGTGACACCGCTGCCAAGTATGCAGAACACATATACACACATTTGACATAAACACAAAGAACAAGACAGTTTACATACATAACAGACATGAAGACAAGAGCAATATCCACCGCTTAGATTATCCCGTGGCTACTACAACTCCTGATTAAGCCTCAATTAAGGTCGACTGGTGGACAAAGGACCTCTTTAGTCTGACCTTATTGTATGCTGGTACACCATATCTCCTTCCTGAAGGCAGCAACCTGTATTCTCCATATACAACACATGCTTAGCATTAGAGGTGATATTCCTTGCTAACCTTAGGATGCTGTTATCATACGTGGATGTATAAAGTTTCTGAAGTTGTTGTCCAACAATCTTTGAACAAATGTTCAGTTGTTGCAGCAGTTTGTGACTTTAGGGCTGCAGACAAACATCCATAGCAGGTGGTACTACAGTACTGATTAATAACAGTAGTATACAGTACAGTACTACAGTACTGAAGAACACTCATAATAACAGAAGTGAAAAACAAAAGAAGAATCCGTCCACAACATGTAGCTAGGTGTAATGTTAAGAGTCCACAGAAGACATGTAAATATGAAATAAATGCTTAAACATGTAGCTATAGGTGTAATGTTAAGAGTCCACAGAAGACATGTAAATATGAAATAAATGCTTAAACATGTAGCTAGGTGTAATGTTAGAGACCACAGAAGACATGTAAATATGAAATAAATGCTTAAACATGTAGCTATAGGTGTAATGTTAGAGACCACAGAAGACATGTAAATATGAAATAAATGCTTAAACATGTAGCTATAGGTGTAATGTTAGAGACCACAGAAGACATGTAAATATTGAAATAAATGCTTAAACATGTAGCTATAGGTGTAATGTTAGAGACTACAGAAGACATGTAAATATTAAATAAATGCTTAAACATGTAGCTATAGGTGTAATGTTAGAGACCACAGAAGACATGTAAATATGAAATAAATGCTTAAACATGTAGGTAGGTGTAATGTTAGAGACCACAGAAGACATGTAAACATGAAATAAATGCTTAAACATGTAGCTAGGTGTAATGTTAGAGTCCACAGAAGACATGTAAATATGAAATAAATGCTTAAACATGTAGCTATAGGTGTAATGTTAGAGACCACACAAGACATGTAAATATGAAATAAATGCTTAAACATGTAGCTATAGGTGTAATGTTAGTCCACACAAGACATGTAAATATGAAATAAATGCTTAAACATGTAGCTATAGGTGTAATGTTAGAGACCACAGAAGACATGTAAATATTGAAATAAATGCTTAAACATGTAGCTATAGGTGTAATGTTAGAGAAGACATGTAAATATGAAATAAATGCTTAAACATGTAGCTATAGGTGTAATGTTAGAGACCACAGAAGACATGTAAATATTGAAATAAATGCTTAAACATGTAGCTATAGGTGTAATGTTAGAGACCACAGAAGACATGTAAATATGAAATAAATGCTTAAACATGTAGCTATAGGTGTAATGTTAGAGACCACAGAAGACATGTAAATATGAAATAAATGCTTAAACATGTAGCTATAGGTGTAATGTTAGAGACCACAGAAGACATGTAAATATGAAATAAATGCTTAAACATGTAGCTATAGGTGTAATGTTAAGAGTCCACAGAAGACATGTAAAGAAATACATGCTTAAACATGTAGCTATAGGTGTAATGTTAGAGTCCACAGAAGTGAACCTTTCGAGCCTGTCTTCAATAGGCTGAACTCCTAAAACAGACGCTATTCAGTCCACGAGGAAGGAGGGCTAGTTCTTCACAAACATAAACATGTCACACCGTACTGTAGATGATTGACGTCATCTACAGTACGGTGATGACGTCACCGTACTGTAGATGATTGACGTCAGACGTTTTGAAGAAGACAAAGATAAGCAGGTGTAACGAGAGGCCTCGCCCCCCAGGTGTGAGCATTCTAACCCATTCTGACCTGAGATCAGATTCATACGAGGTTTCCACTGGACACACACTGGTCTGATGAACCCATTCTGACCTGAGATCAGATTCTAGAAATGTCAGTCGCTGTTCGATTTTTCAAAAATAGCAGACCTACAAGCTCGTAGCGCGCCACTCGGTGGCGCGATATGAGCTTGTAGATCTGCTATTTTTCAATAGATAAAGCATAACATGATGCTAACACCAAAATGGGTCCCCCATGTTATACTTTAGCTGTTGAAAAATAGCAGATCTACAAGCTCATAGCAGACATACAAGCTCGTCTGCTATCGTTTTTAAATCGTGAAAATGTGGCGCAAATCTTTGAATATATATATATTATTTCAGAGCGAACGTTTTTAACTCAAATCTTTGCTTCTGGGGGGGGGGGGGGGGGGGGGTCCCTGGAACTTCATATTATCCGTGTCCAAATACAGATAATTCTGGGGGTCCTTGACATGAAAAAGGTTGACAGAAATATAGGTTTTTCAGAAAACTGTCAGGATTTAGAAGCGACTTCAGTCCAAAATGGGTAAACAGTCCTTCTAATGGAGATGTAGTTTTTGCCCCAAACGCACTAGCTGATTTCTAGTTTTTAACCTTTTACAATTGGTTACAATTAGGGATGCACCGATCCGATACTCGTATCGGAGATCGGCGCCGATCCAGGCTAAAATTCTAGATTGGGTATCGGATCGGTGGCCGATCCATTATCCGATCCGATAATTATGTGTAATTACAGTATGAAAACAACTCTACCTCCTCTGTGACACAGCAGTGTAGTATTGACATGTGGAATGCAGCCAGGCTAGCCTGCGCACACATTAACCTGGTCTAATTGTTGCACAGTTATTTAATAAATAATTCAGTGCATTTATATCTGTGTTTGTTACATTTTGTTTTACAAAGTTGGGAAAGTAATGTTTAAGTCAAGCCTTGATGTTGCCTTACACAAAATAATGATTCCAGACTCCACACAGTGAGGCATACAGCTTAATAGGTTATTACGTTTCTTTGTGGGGGGTATCGGATCGGTACTCTGTATCGGCAGATACTGGACCCCCATGTATCGAAATCGGTATCGAATGCCAAAAAGCCGGATCGGTGCATCCCTAGTTACAATTATAGTTGCATGCTGAAAATAGCAGATCTACAGGCTCTCAACGTGTCGCGCTGCGACGTGTTGTGAGCTTGTAGATCGGCTATTTTCAGCACGTGTCAAATCAGCCATTATACGACGGCATCGAGGCCCGCCAGAATACATTTAAAGTCGACTAAATCAACTGTAGATTTAGTCGACTAAAATCTTATGACATTTAGTCGACTAAAACTAGACTAAACACTAAGACATCCCAGGTGACTAAAATGTGACTTAAAACCCATTTTGGGGCGGGAACCCCTTTTTGGTGTTAGCATCATGTTATGCTTTAGCTATTGAAAAATATTTTTGGAAAAGAAACGAAGAACGACTGACATAGGGCCGATTCATACGTCATTTGAGGTTTGGGGGGGGTGGGGGGGGTACCGTCCTAAAGTCGGCTCTTCGGTGCTACTGAAAATTTCCGACGAGCGGAAATCATTTCGGCACTACAGCGGTAAAATAGGAGTATATGAATCGGCCCATATAGAAACATAGCTTTTTCAGAAAACTTGTCATTTTCAAACTAAAAATGGGTTAAAACTAAATGAAAACTATTCAAAGAGAAGAGATTATAATTGACTAAAACTATAAAATTGCTGCCAAAACCAACAGTGGCTCTGAATGACTGACTGACTGACCTGACCACAGGCGCCCTGGTGGTCAAACAGTGACATCACACACATAAACACAGTCAGACACACACAGCGAGGCGCTGTGACACCCATCGGCCTGCAGATTGTGCCCCAGCAGAACTTATTCAGAGAGCTAACTGCTAAATGGCAACAGGGTCTTAACAGCTCAATCCAATTACCAGCCTCAGTAAAGCCACACGCGGGGCTCGGCTTTGTAGAGCGGACAAAGCCAATGGCGTCGGTGTGTGTGGGGGTGGGGGTGGGGTGGGGTGGGAGGGAGGGGAGGGGCACACAGGGGGTGGGGGGAGAGGGACGCTGCTTCACTCTATCCAAACAAATACTTCATTTACAAAGTTGTTGTTAATACCAAAAAGGTAAGACGTGGGTCAGGTCTGAAGGCGGCCGTGGGGAGGAGTGGATGAGACGGTCAGGCTCAGACACCCCTCTGTTGTCACAGAGGGAGGAGTTGGTACGGCCC
>NC_139715.1:34814197-34819197 GCF_964188405.1 Protomyctophum parallelum
CCTCCCAGTGGGACGTGGTCCTTGGTCTGCCCCGGGGTCTCCTCCCAGTGGGACGTGGTCCTTGGTCTGCCCCGGGGTCTCCTCCCAGTGGGACGTGATCCTT
Organism: Protomyctophum parallelum; assembly: GCF_964188405.1. Classification (NCBI taxonomy): domain Eukaryota; kingdom Metazoa; phylum Chordata; class Actinopteri; order Myctophiformes; family Myctophidae; genus Protomyctophum; species Protomyctophum parallelum. The sequence goes on from NC_139715.1 coordinate 34,814,301, forward strand.
GGTCTGCCCCGGGGTCTCCTCCCAGTGGGACGTGGTCCTTGGTCTGCCCCGGGGTCTCCTCCCAGTGGGACGTGATCCTTGGTCTGCCCCGGGGTCTCCTCCCAGTGGGACGTGGTCCTTGGTCTGCCCCGGGGTCTCCTCCCAGTGGGACGTGATCCTTGGTCTGCCCCGGGGTCTCCTCCCAGTGGGACGTGGTCCTTGGTCTGCCCCGGGGTCTCCTCCCAGTGGGACGTGGTCCTTGGTCTGCCCCGGGGTCTCCTCCCAGTGGGACGTGGTCCTTGGTCTGCCCCGGGGTCTCCTCCCAGTGGGACGTGGTCCTTGGTCTGCCCCGGGGTCTCCTCCCAGTGGGACGTGGTCCTTGGTCTGCCCCGGGGTCTCCTCCCAGTGGGACGTGGTCCTTGGTCTGCCCCGGGGTCTCCTCCCAGTGGGACGTGGTCCTTGGTCTGCCCCGGGGTCTCCTCCCAGTGGGACGTGATCCTTGGTCTGCCCCGGGGTCTCCTCCCAGTGGGACGTGATCCTTGGTCTGCCCCGGGGTCTCCTCCCAGTGGGACGTGGTCCTTGGTCTGCCCCGGGGTCTCCTCCCAGTGGGACGTGATCCTTGGTCTGTCCCGGGGTCTCCTCCCAGTGGGACGTGATCCTTGGTCTGCCCCGGGGTCTCCTCCCAGTGGGACGTGGTCCTTGGTCTGCCCCGGGGTCTCCTCCCAGTGGGACGTGGTCCTTGGTCTGCCCCGGGGTCTCCTCCCAGTGGGACGTGGTCCTTGGTCTGCCCCGGGGTCTCCTCCCAGTGGAGAGTAGACGGAGAGCTTTGCCTTCTGGCTCAACGCTCTTTTCATTTCAGGGCATCTTTATTTTGGGGGAAGCCGAACAGGAACCTGTCATGATGCCCTAGTCTAGTGGAACAACATATTTCCAGACGGGGGTCGGCGGCAATTACAGATATAATTCTGGGGCTCCTTTGGCATGGAATAGTTTGAGCACCGCTGACGTAGAAACAGGAGGTTTTTTCAGAAAACTGTTTAGGATTTAGAAGATATTTTCTAGATTCAGGTCTGAATGGATTGAGTAGAGAAACCCTGATGCCAACGTACTGTATATTCATGCCCAGATATGAGCAGTATTTGAAATACATGTATTTGAAATACATGTATTTCAAATACTTTTGTTGTATTTTGTAATTTGTATTTCGCTGGGATGGAAGATGTATTTTGTATTTAGATAAATTTTTTGACCCAGTATATGTATTTTGTATCAAAATACATTTTCAATGTATTTTGCCCATCTCTGAATCATGCCAACGTACTGTATATTCATGCCAATGTATACTGTATATCTATGCCAACGTTGCCCCTGCCTGGCACTTTGCCCTGAAGTACTACGGGTCCATTTGGTTTCATTCCATGCTCGTTAAAGATCTATAAGGGTCATGTGACCACTTATAGATCAAGGACACGACACAGGCAGTTGTTCTCAAGTATAGGCTGTTTATTCCTCTTTAACCCGTTCTGACCTGAGATCAGATTCTAACACAACAGAAGAATGGTGGTTCTTTAACCCGTTCTGACCTGAGATCAGATTCTAACACAACAGAAGAATGGTGGTTCTTTAACCCGTTCTGACCTGAGATCAGATTCTAACACAACAGAAGAATGGTGGTTCTTTAACCCGTTCTGACCTGAGATCAGATTCTAACACAACAGAAGAATGGTGGTTCTTTAACCCGTTCTGACCTGAGATCAGATTCTAACACAACAGAAGAATGGTGGTTCTTTAACCCGTTCTGACCTGAGATCAGATTCTAACACAACAGAAGAATGGTGGTTCTTTAACCCGTTCTGACCTGAGATCAGATTCTAACGCAACAGAAGAATGGTGGTTCTTTAACCCGTTCTGACCTGAGATCAGATTCTAACACAACAGAAGAATGGTGGTTCTTTAACCCGTTCTGACCTGAGATCAGATTCTAACGCAACAGAAGAATGGTGGTTCTTTAACCCGTTCTGACCTGAGATCAGATTCTAACGCAACAGAAGAATGGTGGTTCTTTAACCCGTTCTGACCTGAGATCAGATTCTAACGCAACAGAAGAATGGTGGTTCTTTAACCCGTTCTGACCTGAGATCAGATTCTAACGCAACAGAAGAATGGTGGTTCTTTAACCCGTTCTGACCTGAGATCAGATTCTAACGCAACAGAAGAATGGTGGTTCTTTAACCCGTTCTGACCTGAGATCAGATTCTAACGCAACAGAAGAATGGTGGTTCTTTAACCCGTTCTGACCTGAGATCAGATTCTAATGCAACAGAAGAATGGTGGTTCTTTAACGCATTCTGACCTGAGATCAGATTCTAAAAAAATGTCTTCTAAATCCTGACAGTTCAAAAAAATAGCTAGAACATAACATAATGCTAACACCAAAATGGGTTTTAAGCCAGGGAGTTGGTCAACAAACAAACTAGGGATGCACCGAAAGGGAAACCGAATATCCAAATATGATTAATATTATATATCTTTTTTCCTACCATTGCTGTCACCTTCGTACCTTAATTAAAGCTACCTGATTCATGGCAAAACTTAACTTATAATCACTATTATGGGTCCATAAAACATGTATTCAGCTCTTTTGAATGCATTAATTGCATACACTATTCTGTGATATATTTTCTGCCTATTCGAAAATGCATTTTTAGCCATTTTCTGCCGAATATTTTCTGCGGCCGAATATTCGGTGCATCACTAAAACAAACTGTATCTCCGTCATCAACAGGAGCCAAAACTAAAGTGTAACAAGAGAGAGTCCTCAATGTGAATCCTAGACTCATCCTATCCTCGTTATCCTATACGATAACATGAACTAAACGCTCGCCGTGTGACATTAAACATCCAACTATAACAGGCAGGAATGTGAAAGTGTAGAGGGTTATGCGTGTGACATCATCACCAAACCAGGAAGTTATGCAGGAACCCCTACTACTACTGAGTGGCAAAAAACTACTTTCTGGCCTTGACAGCCCCTACCTATACATCCAAACAGAGAAGTCCTGTCTGATGGCATTAAAACGACATTAAACAATGTTATAAACTCACTTTGCATGTTGCTTTGCCACTCGATGGGCCACTCACTTTAATCAGACCAGTGTGTGTCCAGTGGAAACCTCGTATGAATCTGATCTCAGGTCAGAATGGGTTAAGCATGCGCATAGCCTCTATTGTGTGTCTCTGTCTGGACCCAGCCAGCCTCTCACTGCAACAGAGAACACACATTAAAGCACATTAGCTTCCTTTTATACACAGCAGCTGTCCTTCCCATTCTGACCGGAGATCAGATTCATACGAGGTTTCCACTGGGACACACACTGGGTCTGATGAACCCATTCTGACCTGAGATCAGATTCTAAAAATGTCAGTCGTTCTTTGATTTTTCAAAAATAGCAGACCTACAAGCTCGTAGCGCGCCACTCGGTGGCGCGCTATGAGCTTGTAGATCTGCTATTTTCCCAATAGCTAAAGCATAACATGATGCTAACACCAAAATGGGTTCCCGTTCAGAATGGGTTAAGAGACAGGTGTGCCTGTGTGAGCCAGCCCTGTCACCTGACCCCACTCACAGACACCCTTGATCCCGCCCACCCTGCCACAGGAGAGGGTCCATTTGGTTACCGACTCTCAGGACCAAAACCTGGAGGTCCTTCAAGGACCACTCGGTGGTCCCCGGACCACAGGTTGAGAAACCAGCACTTTAGATCAGTCACACATTTATCAGTTCAGGGTCATCACCGCACGCGCACACACACACACACACACACACACACACACACACACACACACACACACACACACACACACACACACAGTAACCCATATTGTTCACCCCTCAGGGCAGGGAGGGTCTCAGTTCTCACAGCCTGCATATTTATTTTCCACGTGCTGGAAAATGGCTGATCGGCAAGCTCACAACGCGCTGCGGACGCAACGCGTTGTGAGCTTGTAGATCAGCCATTTTTCAGCACGGAACAACACGTGTACGACGAAGAATAAATCGGCCATCACTGCATGCGTTTCTGTGGAGGGAGGGAGATATATTTATATATTCTGTGGAGGGAGGGAGATATATTTATATATTCTGTGGAGGGAGGGAGATATATTTATATATTCTGTGGAGGGAGGGAGATATATATTTATATATTCTGTGGAGGGAGGGAGATATATTTATATATTCTGTGGAGGGAGGGAGATATATTTATATATTCTGTGGAGGGAGGGAGATATATTTATATATTCTGTGGAGGGAGGGAGATATATTTATATATTCTGTGGAGGGAGGGAGATATATTTATATATTCTGTGGAGGGAGGGAGATATATTTATATATTCTGTGGAGGGAGGGAGATATATTTATATATTATGTGGAGAGAGGGAGATATATGTTGTTGTTTTTTTAATATATATTTTTTATCCCACGATTTTGTAACCCATTTTTCACCCCTGTGTCAATCATCTAATGTGATCCTGGGCTCTACACACCCTCCGCCAACCTAGTCCCCATATATGGGGGACAAGGGGAGACCAACCTAGTCCCCATATATGGGGGACAAGGGGAGACCAACCTAGTCCCCATATATGGGGGACAAGGGGAGAGCAACGGACTTGAACTCATGCTTCCTTCATGCCTGAGTGTCCAAGTTGCTCCTTTACACCTGACAGGGGGGAGTTTCCCTGGTTGGACGTAGCGCGTGGAAGGAACACGTTATTCCAACCAGTTCCTTTCCCCTCCATCAGGCGCCCCGGCTGGCCAGGGGGAGGCAGTATAGAGACCAGTTCCTTTCCCCTCCATCAGGCGCCCCGGCTGGCCAGGGGGAGGCAGTATAGAGACCAGTTCCTTTCCCCTCCATCAGGCGCC
>NC_139715.1:34824197-34846317 GCF_964188405.1 Protomyctophum parallelum
TTTTAATCGAGTCCCAGCTCTAATTAATACCTGTACGCTATAGACATTTTATTTAAAGAATTCTTTTATTTTGTGACTAAAACCTTTTACTAAAATGACTAAAACTGACTAAAACCCTTAGGAGGTTCCGTCGACTAAAACTATCAAGGATAGAAATTACTAAGACTGACTAAGACTAATTAAGCATTTTTCCAAATGACTAAGACTGACTAAATCTAAAAAAATGCCTGCCAAAAACAACACAGACACACACACACACACACCTCTTTATCAGAGGAGGTCGGGTACCAACGACTGAAGGCAGATTTGCCCTGCAGGTCTCGTGAAGCTTATTTCTGGGATTTCTTAGAGATTACAGTAGCCTAAGGTCTGACTGGATCCGTTCTAATCATTGTTTCAGGAAGCAAGATGTGTGTGTGTGTGTGTGTGTGTGTGTGTGTGTGTGTGTGTGTGTGTGCGTGCTGACTATGAGTCACTCAGCACAATGATTCACATTCTCTACGTTGCTGTTTACATTTCAACGAACGCTGTGGCGTTTGATTTGAACCATGATAGACTGGAACTAATGCAAGTTGCACAATCTATGTAAAGGTGTGTGAATGTGTGTGAATGGGTGAATGTAATGCACTATCTATGTAAAGGTGTGTGAATGTAATGCACAATCTATGTAAAGGTGTGTGAATGTAATGCACAATCTATGTAAAGGTGTGTGAATGTAATGCACCATCTATGTAAAGGTGTGTGAATGTAATGCACAATCTATGTAAAGGTGTGTGAATGGGTGTGAATGGGTGAATGTAATGCACCATCTATGTAAAGGTGTGTGAATGTAATGCACCATCTATGTAAAGGTGTGTGAATGGGTGAATGTAATGCACAGTCTATGTAAAGGTGTGTGAATGGGTGAATGTAATGCACAATCTATGTAAAGGTGTGTGAATGGGTGAATGTAATGCACAATCTATGTAAAGGTGTATGAATGGGTGAATGTAATGCACCATCTATGTAAAGGTGTGTGAATGGGTGAATGTAATGCACAATCTATGTAAAGGTGTGAATGGGTGAATGTAATGCACCATCTATGTAAAGGTGTGTGAATGGGTGAATGTAATGCACAATCTATGTAAAGGTGTGAATGGGTGAATGTAATGCACCATCTATGTAAAGGTGTATGAATAGGGTACTAACTAACCCTCTCCCTGATTGGTCTACCAGGTGTCATGGTAACCCTAACCCTCTCCTGATTGGTCTACCAGGTGTCATGGTAACCCTAACCCTCTCCTGATTGGTCTACCAGGTGTCAGGGTAACCCTAACCCTCTCCTGATTGGTCTACCAGGTGTCAGGGTAACCCTAACCCTCTCCTGATTGGTCTACCAGGTGTCATGGTAACCCTAACCCTCTCCTGATTGGTCTACCAGGTGTCAGGGTAACCCATACCCTCTCCTGGTTGGTCTACCAGGTGTCAGGGTAACCCTAACCCTCTCCTGATTGGTCTACCAGGTGTCAGGGTAACCCTAACCCTCTCCTGGTTGGTCTACCAGGTGTCAGGGTAACCCTAACCCTCTCCTGATTGGTCTACCAGGTGTCAGGGTAACCCTAACCCTCTCCTGGTTGGTCTACCAGGTGTCAGGGTAACCCTAACCCTCTCCTGGTTGCAGGGAGGTGAAGATGGTGGACATAGTTCCATCAGACAGTGACGTGCGAGCGGCCAGGGGCTTCCTCACCAAGATCTTGCGAAGTTCGATGAGGTACAGCGGAAGGTGAATCTCTCTACACCGTGAAATCCTCCTGAAGTGCTCCTTTAACCCTGAGGGTGAACGGGGTCCATTTGGTTACATCCTGTACACTCTCAGAGTTACATAATATGCATACATCAGCGATGAGGATTTAGCCATGTAGCGCTGATGCCTTCCTGTCAGTTTAACCCATTCTGACCCGGGCAACCATTTTGGTGTTGGCATCAAGTTATGCTTTAGCTATTGAAAAATAGCAGATCTACAAGCTCATATCGCGCCACCGAGTGGCGCGATACGAGCTTGTAGGTCTGCTATTTTTTGAAAAATCGAAGAACGACTGACATTTTTAGAATCTGATCTCAGGTCAGAATGGGTTAATCAGACCAGTGTGTGTCCAGTGGAAACCTCGTGTGAATCTGATCTCAGGTCAGAATGGGGTTAATGGTACTTTACGGCACGGCTAGACTTCACAGAAAGGTTCAGAACCTTCAGAACCGTCACAGAATGCATGTTTAGAACCTTCAGCGGTTCAATCCATCCATTCGGACGGTTCAACGTGCGCTGAAAACCTGCACATGTCAGCGAAAGAAATAAATACTGTTGGAAAACCTTTTTCTTAACGTGCCGCAAAGTAATGTAACTTTACATTTTTCCTTTGTGGACTCTGGCGTCCATCAGGAAAATAGTTAGCAGAGTTACCCTCCCATGAACTAGTTTGTGTTCATCAGCTGCTGTAGCATCGTGTTGTGAACATCGTGTTTGGTGAACGCATTGTTTTCGGACGGTAGATTTGATCCACTGTGTTCCCAATCGTGTCGCTCCCCTTTATATTGTGTACGGTCACTGTGTGTATGTGATTGTGAGGTTCATAATGAGCTGAATGTCGTACTGTAACTTACTGTACTCTACCTATGCAGTATAATACGTGGTGCTAGTTGTGCTCCTGTGTGTGTAACCACCTTGTGTGTGTAACCACCTTGTGTGTGTAACCACCTTGTGTGTGTAACCCAGGGGGGCAGTCAGCCAGATATTTCGTGAAGCCTCATTTGAAATCGGTAGTTCATATAATGGCCTGTTGTGGCGCTGGACTGGACCCAAAAAGCCCCATAGCTCCATAGAGGCCCATGTATTTTGGCCCAACTTCACCTAGACTGTATTACCTTAATAAACATGGTCATGAATACTTTCTGCTTCCAGTCACTAGTTTAAAGTCTCATTTCTAATGTCATAATATTCTTTTTGGAAAATTATGGTCCCATTTATTTAAAAAAATGACCATAAAGTCGCGCATGTTCTGAGGGGCGTGGCTACCGTTACAGTCTATGATCGGGATTCCCCTCCCACTCGAGTCAAAATAAAAACCAACGGAGAAGAAGGGGGGAAGTCCCGCCTCGTTGTCTGGGCCAGCCAATGGCCAGCTGGTCCAAAAGGGAGCCAGCCAATGGGCCAGCTGGTCCAAAACGGATCTAGAAAGATGGCGACTTACAGTGCATTAGAATGCAAGGGATTTCAGGCTTCATTTTACGTTCATGTTAGACCCGGGGAACGCTTTGTCCATATTTTTTACAGTCTATGGTGTGACCACACAAGGTGAGATGCGAGATGTGCTTCTATGTGTTTGTATGTTTACATGTCCGTCCCACCCATGTCTCACCCATCAACGGTGAAAATAGCACAGATTGGCAATTCCATACGTACACTACTAGTGAAAGCCACGCCTCGGTGCTATTCCACCGGTGATTGGGTGAGGTGGGGCTCCGCCCATCACATGAACCTGTTTTGATAGGCTCCAGTTCAGGTTGAAGGTCGTCTCGCGGATCAGACGATCAGAGATCGTCTGATCTGATTGGGCCGTCTGGATTCAATTGTAGGGGTTACAAAAAAACGCAGGAAAGCTATTATAAATTATGCTGCTTTGAAAACATAGCAAATCCTAGGATTGCTTCCATAACATTGTTTGCATTCATTGGTTCTGCATTTTACACATTTTAAAAATGGTTTCCAGTTTTTGGCCCCCACCGTACCGTAGCTTCTGCGAGAAGCCACGGTTAACCCATTCTGAACGGGAACCCATTTTGGTGTTAGCATCATGTCGTGCTTTAGCTATTTAAAATAGCAGATCTACAAGCTCATATCGCGCCACCGAGTGGCGCGATACGAGCTTGTAGGTCTGCTATTTTTGAAAAATCGAAGAACGACTGACATTTTTAGAATCTGATCTCAGGTCAGAATGGGTTCGTCAGACCAGTGTGTGTCCAGTGGAAACCTCGTATGAATCTGATCTCATTCCCAAACCTTTTCATGTCAAGGACTCCCAGTTTGACCTGCATTAGTCTACGGACCCCCATTTAATGGCATTTCGATCTCTGAGACCCCCAATTTATATTGTAAAATCTATGTTCCATTTTGGGGCGGAAACCCCTTTTGGTGTCAGCATCATGTTATGCTTTAGCTATTGAAAAATAGCAGATCTACAAGCTTATAGCGTGCCACCGAGTGGCGCGCTACAAGCTTGGTAGGTCTGCTATTTTTGAAAAATCGAAATACGACTGACATTTAGAAACATGACTTTTTCAGAAAACTGTCATTTTCAAACAGAAATTTTTAGGTCAAAATGGGTTAAGCTATCATAAAGTGACCTTGCATCAACTCTCAACGCCCAGCCTGTCCTGTTGTAGTGGTTTAGTGGTGGGTTTGAGTTCATGTGACGATGACAGTTTGTTCTCCTGTTCTTTAACTGAGTCGGTATTAATAATCCTTTGTTTTCCCAACACGCCTGTCCTCCAGGAGGAACCGATTCAAAGGGTATGTCTGTGTGAATGCAACCTTCTGATCTGGTTTCACACCTGACTTCTCATTATCTCGACACAATCAATTAGTTCTTTCTGAGTTAAAGTCATTATTTCTCTCCACGTCCGTGACGTCAAACACATTTTGCTGGACCCTGTGGTTGAGAAGTCTGTCTTTGTGTCTAAATCTCATTTGTTGTCAATTTGAAATACTGTAGATTAAATTTCCCTCCATATGGGACGGTAAAGTCCATATATTTCCCTCCATATGGGACGGTAAAGTCCATAGATTTCCCTCCATATGGGACGGTAAAGTCCATAGATTTCCCTCCATATGGGACGGTAAAGTCCATAGATTTCCCTCCATATGGGACGGTAAAGTCCATAGATTTCCCTCCATATGGGACGGTAAAGTCCATAGATTTCCCTCCATATGGGACGGTAAAGTCCATAGATTTCCCTCCATATGGGACGGTAAAGTCCATAGATTTCCCTCCATATGGGACGGTAAAGTCCATAGATTTCCCTCCATATGGGACGGTAAAGTCCATAGATTTCCCTCCATATGGGACGGTAAAGTCCATAGATTTCCCTCCATATGGGACGGTAAAGTCCAGAGGAGAGTAAAGCCGTTGTTTCTCCTCCAGAAGGAACCAGCCTGCACCGCGACCTCATTCCTGGCACTCCTCTAAGCTAACAGAGGAGGGGTCGGAGGTCAACGAGGGGTCGGAGGTCAACGGGAGTGGACCCGCCGCTGCGACCGTCTGGCAACACAAACATGAAGCAAGGTGAGACAGGCAGACAGGCAGGCAGACAGACAGACAGGCAGACAGACAGACAGGCAGACAGGCAGGTAGGCAGGCAGACAGACAGACAGACAGACAGACAGACAGGCAGGCAGACAGGCAGACAGACAGGCAGGCAGGCAGACACACACCTCCATGCAACCCCCCCTCAGTGCACCAAAGCATTATGGTCATTGTAGGGATCTAGATATCCAGTCAAACAGACTTCATCATATTTCCTGGCCATAGGGTGCAAATTTCAAATTGTTCCACCATTATCTACTACAAACACTATTAAAACACTCCGATTGCCAGGGGTTATTTAATCCATTCTGACCGGGCACCCATTTTGGTGTCGGCATCATGTTATGCTTTAGCTATTTAAAAATAGCAGATCTACAAGCTCATATCGCGCCACCGAGTGGCGCGATACGAGCTTGTAGGTCTGCTATTTTTGAAAAATCGAAGAGCGACTGACATTTTTAGAATCTGATCTCAGGTCAGAATGGGTTCATCAGACCAGTGTGTGTCCGGCGGAAACCTCGTATGAATCTGATCTCAGGTCAGAATGGGTTAATCCATCTCAGCCATTTATAGCAGCGGAGCACTTTTACAGATGGACCGGATGTTATCCCGGATGTGGATGTAGCAGCTAAATGTAGCCACAACACTCTAGAGGCGATCGACAACAACCGTGTTACTGACAGAAAGGAGGTGAACTTGGTCCTGGTGTTACTGACAGAAAGGAGGTGAACTTGGTCCTGGTGTTACTGACATAAAGGAGGTGAACTTGGTCCTGGTGTTACTGACATAAAGGAAGGTGAACTTGGTCCTGGTGTTACTGACATAAAGGAGGGTGAACTTGGTCCTGGTGTTACTGACATAAAGGAGGTGAACTTGGTCCTGGTGTTACTGACATAAAGGAGGGTGAACTTGGTCCTGGTGTTACTGACATAAAGGAAGGTGAACTTGGTCCTGGTGTTACTGACATAAAGGAGGTGAACTTGGTCCTGGTGTTACTGACAGAAAGGAGGGTGAACTTGGTCCTGGTGTTACTGACATAAAGGAGGGTGAACTTGGTCCTGGTGTTACTGACATAAAGGAGGTGAACTTGGTCCTGGTGTTAGTGTTACTGACATAAAGGAGGTGAACTTGGTCCTGGTGTTACTGACATAAAGGAGGTGAACTTGGTCCTGGTGTTACTGACATGAAGGAGGTGAACTTGGTCCTGGTGTTACTGACATAAAGGAGGTGAACTTGGTCCTGGTGTTACTGACATAAAGGAGGTGAACTTGGTCCTGGTGTTACTGACAGAAAGGAGGTGAACTTGGTCCTGGTGTTACTGACATAAAGGAGGGTGAACTTGGTCCTGGTGTTACTGACATAAAGGAGGTGAACTTGGTCCTGGTGTTACTGACATAAAGGAGGTGAACTTGGTCCTGGTGTTACTGACATAAAGGAGGTGAACTTGGTCCTGGTGTTACTGACATAAAGGAGGGTGAACTTGGTCCTGGTGTTACTGACAGAAAGGAGGGTGAACTTGGTCCTGGTGTTACTGACATAAAGGAGGTGAACTTGGTCCTGGTGTTACTGACATAAAGGAGGTGAACTTGGTCCTGGTGTTACTGACATAAAGGAGGTGAACTTGGTCCTGGTGTTACTGACATAAAGGAGGTGAACTTGGTCCTGGTGTTACTGACATAAAGGAGGTGAACTTGGTCCTGGTGTTACTGACATAAAGGAGGGTGAACTTGGTCCTGGTGTTACTGACATAAAGGAGGTGAACTTGGTCCTGGTGTTACTGACATAAAGGAGGTGAACTTGGTCCTGGTGTTACTGACATAAAGGAGGTGAACTTGGTCCTGGTGTTACTGACATAAAGGAGGTGAACTTGGTCCTGGTGTTACTGACATAAAGGAGGTGAACTTGGTCCTGGTGTTACTGACAGAAAGGAGGTGAACTTGGTCCTGGTGTTACTGACATAAAGGAGGTGAACTTGGTCCTGGTGTTACTAACATAAAGGAGGTGAACTTGGTCCTGGTGTTACTGACATAAAGGAGGGTGAACTTGGTCCTGGTGTTACTGACATAAAGGAGGTGAACTTGGTCCTGGTGTTACTGACATAAAGGAGGTGAACTTGGTCCTGGTGTTACTGACATAAAGGAGGTGAACTTGGTCCTGGTGTTACTGACATAAAGGAGGGTGAACTTGGTCCTGGTGTTACTGACATAAAGGAGGTGAACTTGGTCCTGGTGTTACTGACATAAAGGAGGTGAACTTGGTCCTGGTGTTACTGACATAAAGGAGGTGAACTTGGTCCTGGTGTTACTGACATAAAGGAGGGTGAACTTGGTCCTGGTGTTACTGACATAAAGGAGGTGAACTTGGTCTTGGTGTTACTGACATAAAGGAGGTGAACTTGGTCCTGGTGTTACTGACATAAAGGAGGTGAACTTGGTCCTGGTGTTACTGACATAAAGGAGGTGAACTTGGTCCTGGTGTTACTGACATAAAGGAGGTGAACTTGGTCCTGGTGTTACTGACAGAAAGGAGGTGAACTTGGTCCTGGTGTTACTGACATAAAGGAGGTGAACTTGGTCCTGGTGTTACTAACATAAAGGAGGTGAACTTGGTCCTGGTGTTACTGACATAAAGGAGGGTGAACTTGGTCCTGGTGTTACTGACATAAAGGAGGTGAACTTGGTCCTGGTGTTACTGACATAAAGGAGGTGAACTTGGTCCTGGTGTTACTGACATAAAGGAGGGTGAACTTGGTCCTGGTGTTACTGACAGAAAGGAGGGTGAACTTGGTCCTGGTGTTACTGACAGAAAGGAGGGTGAACTTGGTCCTGGTGTTACTGACATAAAGGAGGTGAACTTGGTCCTGGTGTTACTGATATAAAGGAGGTGAACTTGGTCCTGGTGTTACTGACATAAAGGAGGTGAACTTGGTCCTGGTGTTACTGATATAAAGGAGGTGAACTTGGTCCTGGTGTTACTGACATAAAGGAGGTGAACTTGGTCCTGGTGTTACTGACATAAAGGAGGTGAACTTGGTCCTGGTGTTACTGACATAAAGGAGGTGAACTTGGTCCTGGTGTTACTGACATAAAGGAGGGTGAACTTGGTCCTGGTGTTACTGACATAAAGGAGGTGAACTTGGTCCTGGTGTTACTGACAGAAAGGAGGGTGAACTTGGTCCTGGTGTTACTGACATAAAGGAGGTGAACTTGGTCCTGGGTGTTACTGACATAAAGGAGGGTGAACTTGGTCCTGGTGTTACTAACATAAAGGAGGTGAACTTGGTCCTGGTGTTACTGACATAAAGGAGGGTGAACTTGGTCCTGGTGTTACTAACATAAAGGAGGTGAACTTGGTCCTGGTGTTACTGACAGAAAGGAGGTGAACTTGGTCCTGGTGTTACTGACATAAAGGAGGTGAACTTGGTCCTGGTGTTACTGACATAAAGGAGGTGAACTTGGTCCTGGTGTTACTGACATAAAGGAGGTGAACTTGGTCCTGGTGTTACTGACATAAAGGAGGTGAACTTGGTCCTGGTGTTACTGACAGAAAGGAGGTGAACTTGGTCCTGGTGTTACTGACATAAAGGAGGTGAACTTGGTCCTGGTGTTACTGACATAAAGGAGGGTGAACTTGGTCCTGGTGTTACTGACATAAAGGAGGGTGAACTTGGTCCTGGTGTTACTGACATAAAGGAGGTGAACTTGGTCCTGGTGTTACTGACATAAAGGAGGTGAACTTGGTCCTGGTGTTACTGACATAAAGGAGGTGAACTTGGTCCTGGTGTTACTGACATAAAGGAGGGTGAACTTGGTCCTGGTGTTACTGACATAAAGGAGGTGAACTTGGTCCTGGTGTTACTGACATAAAGGAGGTGAACTTGGTCCTGGGTGTTACTGACATAAAGGAGGGTGAACTTGGTCCTGGTGTTACTGACATAAAGGAGGGTGAACTTGGTCCTGGTGTTACTGACATAAAGGAGGGTGAACTTGGTCCTGGTGTTACTGACATAAAGGAGGTGAACTTGGTCCTGGTGTTACTGACATAAAGGAGGGTGAACTTGGTCCTGGTGTTACTAACATAAAGGAGGTGAACTTGGTCCTGGTGTTACTGACATAAAGGAGGTGAACTTGGTCCTGGTGTTACTGACATAAAGGAGGTGAACTTGGTCCTGGTGTTACTGATATAAAGGAGGGTGAACTTGGTCCTGGTGTTACTGACATAAAGGAGGTGAACTTGGTCCTGGTGTTACTGACATAAAGGAGGGTGAACTTGGTCCTGGTGTTACTGACATAAAGGAGGGTGAACTTGGTCCTGGTGTTACTGACATAAAGGAGGTGAACTTGGTCCTGGTGTTACTGACATAAAGGAGGTGAACTTGGTCCTGGTGTTACTAACATAAAGGAGGTGAACTTGGTCCTGGTGTTACTGACATAAAGGAGGGTGAACTTGGTCCTGGTGTTACTGACATAAAGGAGGTGAACTTGGTCCTGGTGTTACTGACATAAAGGAGGTGAACTTGGTCCTGGTGTTACTGATATAAAGGAGGGTGAACTTGGTCCTGGTGTTACTGACATAAAGGAGGTGAACTTGGTCCTGGTGTTACTGACATAAAGGAGGGTGAACTTGGTCCTGGTGTTACTGACATAAAGGAGGTGAACTTGGTCCTGGTGTTACTGACATAAAGGAGGGTGAACTTGGTCCTGGTGTTACTGACATAAAGGAGGTGAACTTGGTCCTGGTGTTACTGACATAAAGGAGGTGAACTTGGTCCTGGTGTTACTGACATAAAGGAGGGTGAACTTGGTCCTGGTGTTACTGACAGAAAGGAGGGTGAACTTGGTCCTGGTGTTACTGACAGAAAGGAGGGTGAACTTGGTCCTGGTGTTACTGACATAAAGGAGGTGAACTTGGTCCTGGTGTTACTGACAGAAAGGAGGGTGAACTTGGTCCTGGTGTTACTGACATAAAGGAGGTGAACTTGGTCCTGGTGTTACTGATATAAAGGAGGTGAACTTGGTCCTGGTGTTACTGACATAAAGGAGGTGAACTTGGTCCTGGTGTTACTGACATAAAGGAGGTGAACTTGGTCCTGGTGTTACTGACATAAAGGAGGTGAACTTGGTCCTGGTGTTACTGACATAAAGGAGGGTGAACTTGGTCCTGGTGTTACTGACAGAAAGGAGGGTGAACTTGGTCCTGGTGTTACTGACAGAAAGGAGGGTGAACTTGGTCCTGGTGTTACTGATATAAAGGAGGGTGAACTTGGTCCTGGTGTTACTGACATAAAGGAGGGTGAACTTGGTCCTGGTGTTACTGACAGAAAGGAGGGTGAACTTGGTCCTGGTGTTACTGACATAAAGGAGGTGAACTTGGTCCTGGTGTTACTGACATAAAGGAGGTGAACTTGGTCCTGGTGTTACTGACATAAAGGAGGTGAACTTGGTCCTGGTGTTACTGACATAAAGGAGGGTGAACTTGGTCCTGGTGTTACTGACATAAAGGAGGTGAACTTGGTCCTGGTGTTACTGACATAAAGGAGGGTGAACTTGGTCCTGGTGTTACTGACAGAAAGGAGGTGAACTTGGTCCTGGTGTTACTGACATAAAGGAGGTGAACTTGGTCCTGGTGTTACTGACATAAAGGAGGGTGAACTTGGTCCTGGTGTTACTGACATAAAGGAGGGTGAACTTGGTCCTGGTGTTACTGATAAAGGAGGTGAACTTGGTCCTGGTGTTACTGACAGAAAGGAGGTGAACTTGGTCCTGGTGTTACTGACAGAAAGGAGGTGAACTTGGTCCTGGTGTTACTGACAGAAAGGAGGTGAACTTGGTCCTGGTGTTACTGATAAAGGAGGTGAACTTGGTCCTGGTGTTACTGACATAAAGGAGGTGAACTTGGTCCTGGTGTTACTGACATAAAGGAGGTGAACTTGGTCCTGGTGTTACTGACATAAAGGAGGTGAACTTGGTCCTGGTGTTACTGACATAAAGGAGGTGAACTTGGTCCTGGTGTTACTGACAGAAAGGAGGGTGAACTTGGTCCTGGTGTTACTGACATAAAGGAGGTGAACTTGGTCCTGGTGTTACTGACATAAAGGAGGTGAACTTGGTCCTGGTGTTACTGACATAAAGGAAGGTGAACTTGGTCCTGGTGTTACTGACATAAAGGAGGTGAACTTGGTCCTGGTGTTACTGACATAAAGGAGGGTGAACTTGGTCCTGGTGTTACTGACATAAAGGAGGTGAACTTGGTCCTGGTGTTACTGATATAAAGGAGGGTGAACTTGGTCCTGGTGTTACTGACATAAAGGAGGTGAACTTGGTCCTGGTGTTACTGACATAAAGGAGGTGAACTTGGTCCTGGTGTTACTGACATAAAGGAGGTGAACTTGGTCCTGGTGTTACTGATATAAAGGAGGGTGAACTTGGTCCTGGTGTTACTGACATAAAGGAGGTGAACTTGGTCCTGGTGTTACTGACATAAAGGAGGTGAACTTGGTCCTGGTGTTACTGATATAAAGGAGGGTGAACTTGGTCCTGGTGTTACTGACATAAAGGAGGGTGAACTTGGTCCTGGTGTTACTGACATAAAGGAGGTGAACTTGGTCCTGGTGTTACTGACATAAAGGAGGTGAACTTGGTCCTGGTGTTACTGACATAAAGGAGGTGAACTTGGTCCTGGTGTTACTGACATAAAGGAGGTGAACTTGGTCCTGGTGTTACTGACATAAAGGAGGTGAACTTGGTCCTGGTGTTACTGATATAAAGGAGGTGAACTTGGTCCTGGTGTTACTGACATAAAGGAGGTGAACTTGGTCCTGGTGTTACTGACATAAAGGAGGGTGAACTTGGTCCTGGTGTTACTGACATAAAGGAGGTGAACTTGGTCCTGGTGTTACTGACATAAAGGAGGTGAACTTGGTCCTGGTGTTACTGATATAAAGGAGGTGAACTTGGTCCTGGTGTTACTGACATAAAGGAGGTGAACTTGGTCCTGGTGTTACTGACATAAAGGAAGGTGAACTTGGTCCTGGTGTTACTGACATAAAGGAGGTGAACTTGGTCCTGGTGTTACTGACAGAAAGGAGGGTGAACTTGGTCCTGGTGTTACTGACATAAAGGAGGGTGAACTTGGTCCTGGTGTTACTGACATAAAGGAGGTGAACTTGGTCCTGGTGTTAGTGTTACTGACATAAAGGAGGTGAACTTGGTCCTGGTGTTACTGACATAAAGGAGGTGAACTTGGTCCTGGTGTTACTGACATGAAGGAGGTGAACTTGGTCCTGGTGTTACTGACATAAAGGAGGTGAACTTGGTCCTGGTGTTACTGACATAAAGGAGGTGAACTTGGTCCTGGTGTTACTGACAGAAAGGAGGTGAACTTGGTCCTGGTGTTACTGACATAAAGGAGGGTGAACTTGGTCCTGGTGTTACTGACATAAAGGAGGTGAACTTGGTCCTGGTGTTACTGACATAAAGGAGGTGAACTTGGTCCTGGTGTTACTGACATAAAGGAGGTGAACTTGGTCCTGGTGTTACTGACATAAAGGAGGGTGAACTTGGTCCTGGTGTTACTGACAGAAAGGAGGGTGAACTTGGTCCTGGTGTTACTGACATAAAGGAGGTGAACTTGGTCCTGGTGTTACTGACATAAAGGAGGTGAACTTGGTCCTGGTGTTACTGACATAAAGGAGGTGAACTTGGTCCTGGTGTTACTGACATAAAGGAGGTGAACTTGGTCCTGGTGTTACTGACATAAAGGAGGTGAACTTGGTCCTGGTGTTACTGACATAAAGGAGGGTGAACTTGGTCCTGGTGTTACTGACATAAAGGAGGTGAACTTGGTCCTGGTGTTACTGACATAAAGGAGGTGAACTTGGTCCTGGTGTTACTGACATAAAGGAGGTGAACTTGGTCCTGGTGTTACTGACATAAAGGAGGTGAACTTGGTCCTGGTGTTACTGACATAAAGGAGGTGAACTTGGTCCTGGTGTTACTGACAGAAAGGAGGTGAACTTGGTCCTGGTGTTACTGACATAAAGGAGGTGAACTTGGTCCTGGTGTTACTAACATAAAGGAGGTGAACTTGGTCCTGGTGTTACTGACATAAAGGAGGGTGAACTTGGTCCTGGTGTTACTGACATAAAGGAGGTGAACTTGGTCCTGGTGTTACTGACATAAAGGAGGTGAACTTGGTCCTGGTGTTACTGACATAAAGGAGGTGAACTTGGTCCTGGTGTTACTGACATAAAGGAGGGTGAACTTGGTCCTGGTGTTACTGACATAAAGGAGGTGAACTTGGTCCTGGTGTTACTGACATAAAGGAGGTGAACTTGGTCCTGGTGTTACTGACATAAAGGAGGTGAACTTGGTCCTGGTGTTACTGACATAAAGGAGGGTGAACTTGGTCCTGGTGTTACTGACATAAAGGAGGTGAACTTGGTCTTGGTGTTACTGACATAAAGGAGGTGAACTTGGTCCTGGTGTTACTGACATAAAGGAGGTGAACTTGGTCCTGGTGTTACTGACATAAAGGAGGTGAACTTGGTCCTGGTGTTACTGACATAAAGGAGGTGAACTTGGTCCTGGTGTTACTGACAGAAAGGAGGTGAACTTGGTCCTGGTGTTACTGACATAAAGGAGGTGAACTTGGTCCTGGTGTTACTAACATAAAGGAGGTGAACTTGGTCCTGGTGTTACTGACATAAAGGAGGGTGAACTTGGTCCTGGTGTTACTGACATAAAGGAGGTGAACTTGGTCCTGGTGTTACTGACATAAAGGAGGTGAACTTGGTCCTGGTGTTACTGACATAAAGGAGGGTGAACTTGGTCCTGGTGTTACTGACAGAAAGGAGGGTGAACTTGGTCCTGGTGTTACTGACAGAAAGGAGGGTGAACTTGGTCCTGGTGTTACTGACATAAAGGAGGTGAACTTGGTCCTGGTGTTACTGATATAAAGGAGGTGAACTTGGTCCTGGTGTTACTGACATAAAGGAGGTGAACTTGGTCCTGGTGTTACTGATATAAAGGAGGTGAACTTGGTCCTGGTGTTACTGACATAAAGGAGGTGAACTTGGTCCTGGTGTTACTGACATAAAGGAGGTGAACTTGGTCCTGGTGTTACTGACATAAAGGAGGTGAACTTGGTCCTGGTGTTACTGACATAAAGGAGGGTGAACTTGGTCCTGGTGTTACTGACATAAAGGAGGTGAACTTGGTCCTGGTGTTACTGACAGAAAGGAGGGTGAACTTGGTCCTGGTGTTACTGACATAAAGGAGGTGAACTTGGTCCTGGGTGTTACTGACATAAAGGAGGGTGAACTTGGTCCTGGTGTTACTAACATAAAGGAGGTGAACTTGGTCCTGGTGTTACTGACATAAAGGAGGGTGAACTTGGTCCTGGTGTTACTAACATAAAGGAGGTGAACTTGGTCCTGGTGTTACTGACAGAAAGGAGGTGAACTTGGTCCTGGTGTTACTGACATAAAGGAGGTGAACTTGGTCCTGGTGTTACTGACATAAAGGAGGTGAACTTGGTCCTGGTGTTACTGACATAAAGGAGGTGAACTTGGTCCTGGTGTTACTGACATAAAGGAGGTGAACTTGGTCCTGGTGTTACTGACAGAAAGGAGGTGAACTTGGTCCTGGTGTTACTGACATAAAGGAGGTGAACTTGGTCCTGGTGTTACTGACATAAAGGAGGGTGAACTTGGTCCTGGTGTTACTGACATAAAGGAGGGTGAACTTGGTCCTGGTGTTACTGACATAAAGGAGGTGAACTTGGTCCTGGTGTTACTGACATAAAGGAGGTGAACTTGGTCCTGGTGTTACTGACATAAAGGAGGTGAACTTGGTCCTGGTGTTACTGACATAAAGGAGGGTGAACTTGGTCCTGGTGTTACTGACATAAAGGAGGTGAACTTGGTCCTGGTGTTACTGACATAAAGGAGGTGAACTTGGTCCTGGGTGTTACTGACATAAAGGAGGGTGAACTTGGTCCTGGTGTTACTGACATAAAGGAGGGTGAACTTGGTCCTGGTGTTACTGACATAAAGGAGGGTGAACTTGGTCCTGGTGTTACTGACATAAAGGAGGTGAACTTGGTCCTGGTGTTACTGACATAAAGGAGGGTGAACTTGGTCCTGGTGTTACTAACATAAAGGAGGTGAACTTGGTCCTGGTGTTACTGACATAAAGGAGGTGAACTTGGTCCTGGTGTTACTGACATAAAGGAGGTGAACTTGGTCCTGGTGTTACTGATATAAAGGAGGGTGAACTTGGTCCTGGTGTTACTGACATAAAGGAGGTGAACTTGGTCCTGGTGTTACTGACATAAAGGAGGGTGAACTTGGTCCTGGTGTTACTGACATAAAGGAGGGTGAACTGGTCCTGGTGTTACTGACATAAGGAGGTGAACTTGGTCCTGGTGTTACTGACATAAAGGAGGTGAACTTGGTCCTGGTGTTACTAACATAAAGGAGGTGAACTTGGTCCTGGTGTTACTGACATAAAGGAGGGTGAACTTGGTCCTGGTGTTACTGACATAAAGGAGGTGAACTTGGTCCTGGTGTTACTGACATAAAGGAGGTGAACTTGGTCCTGGTGTTACTGATATAAAGGAGGTGAACTTGGTCCTGGTGTTACTGACATAAAGGAGGTGAACTTGGTCCTGGTGTTACTGACATAAAGGAGGGTGAACTTGGTCCTGGTGTTACTGACATAAAGGAGGTGAACTTGGTCCTGGTGTTACTGACATAAAGGAGGGTGAACTTGGTCCTGGTGTTACTGACATAAAGGAGGTGAACTTGGTCCTGGTGTTACTGACATAAAGGAGGTGAACTTGGTCCTGGTGTTACTGACATAAAGGAGGGTGAACTTGGTCCTGGTGTTACTGACAGAAAGGAGGGTGAACTTGGTCCTGGTGTTACTGACAGAAAGGAGGGTGAACTTGGTCCTGGTGTTACTGACATAAAGGAGGTGAACTTGGTCCTGGTGTTACTGACAGAAAGGAGGGTGAACTTGGTCCTGGTGTTACTGACATAAAGGAGGTGAACTTGGTCCTGGTGTTACTGATATAAAGGAGGTGAACTTGGTCCTGGTGTTACTGACATAAAGGAGGTGAACTTGGTCCTGGTGTTACTGACATAAAGGAGGTGAACTTGGTCCTGGTGTTACTGACATAAAGGAGGTGAACTTGGTCCTGGTGTTACTGACATAAAGGAGGGTGAACTTGGTCCTGGTGTTACTGACAGAAAGGAGGGTGAACTTGGTCCTGGTGTTACTGACAGAAAGGAGGGTGAACTTGGTCCTGGTGTTACTGATATAAAGGAGGGTGAACTTGGTCCTGGTGTTACTGACATAAAGGAGGGTGAACTTGGTCCTGGTGTTACTGACAGAAAGGAGGGTGAACTTGGTCCTGGTGTTACTGACATAAAGGAGGTGAACTTGGTCCTGGTGTTACTGACATAAAGGAGGTGAACTTGGTCCTGGTGTTACTGACATAAAGGAGGTGAACTTGGTCCTGGTGTTACTGACATAAAGGAGGGTGAACTTGGTCCTGGTGTTACTGACATAAAGGAGGTGAACTTGGTCCTGGTGTTACTGACATAAAGGAGGGTGAACTTGGTCCTGGTGTTACTGACAGAAAGGAGGTGAACTTGGTCCTGGTGTTACTGACATAAAGGAGGTGAACTTGGTCCTGGTGTTACTGACATAAAGGAGGGTGAACTTGGTCCTGGTGTTACTGACATAAAGGAGGGTGAACTTGGTCCTGGTGTTACTGACATAAAGGAGGTGAACTTGGTCCTGGTGTTACTGACATAAAGGAGGTGAACTTGGTCCTGGTGTTACTGACAGAAAGGAGGTGAACTTGGTCCTGGTGTTACTGACAGAAAGGAGGTGAACTTGGTCCTGGTGTTACTGACATAAAGGAGGTGAACTTGGTCCTGGTGTTACTGACATAAAGGAGGTGAACTTGGTCCTGGTGTTACTGACATAAAGGAGGTGAACTTGGTCCTGGTGTTACTGACATAAAGGAGGTGAACTTGGTCCTGGTGTTACTGACATAAAGGAGGTGAACTTGGTCCTGGTGTTACTGACATAAAGGAGGTGAACTTGGTCCTGGTGTTACTGACATAAAGGAGGTGAACTTGGTCCTGGTGTTACTGACATAAAGGAGGGTGAACTTGGTCCTGGTGTTACTGACATAAAGGAGGTGAACTTGGTCCTGGTGTTACTGACATAAAGGAGGTGAACTTGGTCCTGGTGTTACTGACATAAAGGAGGGTGAACTTGGTCCTGGTGTTACTGACATAAAGGAGGTGAACTTGGTCCTGGTGTTACTGACATAAAGGAGGTGAACTTGGTCCTGGTGTTACTGACATAAAGGAGGTGAACTTGGTCCTGGTGTTACTGACATAAAGGAGGTGAACTTGGTCCTGGTGTTACTGACATAAAGGAGGTGAACTTGGTCCTGGTGTTACTGACATAAAGGAGGTGAACTTGGTCCTGGTGTTACTGACATAAAGGAGGTGAACTTGGTCCTGGTGTTACTGACATAAAGGAGGTGAACTTGGTCCTGGTGTTACTGATATAAAGGAGGTGAACTTGGTCCTGGTGTTACTGACATAAAGGAGGTGAACTTGGTCCTGGTGTTACTGACATAAAGGAGGTGAACTTGGTCCTGGTGTTACTGACATAAAGGAGGTGAACTTGGTCCTGGTGTTACTGACATAAAGGAGGTGAACTTGGTCCTGGTGTTACTGACATAAAGGAGGTGAACTTGGTCCTGGTGTTACTGACATAAAGGAGGTGAACTTGGTCCTGGTGTTACTGATATAAAGGAGGTGAACTTGGTCCTGGTGTTACTGACATAAAGGAGGTGAACTTGGTCCTGGTGTTACTGACATAAAGGAGGTGAACTTGGTCCTGGTGTTACTGACATAAAGGAGGTGAACTTGGTCCTGGTGTTACTGACATAAAGGAGGGTGAACTTGGTCCTGGTGTTACTGACATAAAGGAGGTGAACTTGGTCCTGGTGTTACTGACATAAAGGAGGTGAACTTGGTCCTGGTGTTACTGACATAAAGGAGGTGAACTTGGTCCTGGTGTTACTGACATAAAGGAGGTGAACTTGGTCCTGGTGTTACTGACATAAAGGAGGTGAACTTGGTCCTGGTGTTACTGACATAAAGGAGGGTGAACTTGGTCCTGGTGTTACTGACATAAAGGAGGTGAACTTGGTCCTGGTGTTACTGACATAAAGGAGGGTGAACTTGGTCCTGGTGTTACTGACATAAAGGAGGTGAACTTGGTCCTGGTGTTACTGACATAAAGGAGGTGAACTTGGTCCTGGTGTTACTGACATAAAGGAGGGTGAACTTGGTCCTGGTGTTACTGACATAAAGGAGGTGAACTTGGTCCTGGTGTTACTGACATAAAGGAGGTGAACTTGGTCCTGGTGTTACTGACATAAAGGAGGTGAACTTGGTCCTGGTGTTACTGACATAAAGGAGGTGAACTTGGTCCTGGTGTTACTGACATAAAGGAGGTGAACTTGGTCCTGGTGTTACTGACATAAAGGAGGGTGAACTTGGTCCTGGTGTTACTGACATAAAGGAGGGTGAACTTGGTCCTGGTGTTACTGACATAAAGGAGGGTGAACTTGGTCCTGGTGTTACTGACATAAAGGAGGTGAACTTGGTCCTGGTGTTACTGACATAAAGGAGGGTGAACTTGGTCCTGGTGTTACTGACATAAAGGAGGTGAACTTGGTCCTGGTGTTACTGACATAAAGGAGGTGAACTTGGTCCTGGTGTTACTGACATAAAGGAGGGTGAACTTGGTCCTGGTGTTACTGACATAAAGGAGGTGAACTTGGTCCTGGTGTTACTGACAGAAAGGAGGGTGAACTTGGTCCTGGTGTTACTGACATAAAGGAGGTGAACTTGGTCCTGGTGTTACTGACATAAAGGAGGTGAACTTGGTCCTGGTGTTACTGACATAAAGGAGGGTGAACTTGGTCCTGGTGTTACTGACATAAAGGAGGGTGAACTTGGTCCTGGTGTTACTGACATAAAGGAGGGTGAACTTGGTCCTGGTGTTACTGACATAAAGGAGGTGAACTTGGTCCTGGTGTTACTGACATAAAGGAGGTGAACTTGGTCCTGGTGTTACTGACATAAAGGAGGTGAACTTGGTCCTGGTGTTACTGACATAAAGGAGGGTGAACTTGGTCCTGGTGTTACTGACATAAAGGAGGGTGAACTTGGTCCTGGTGTTACTGATATAAAGGAGGGTGAACTTGGTCCTGGTGTTACTGACATAAAGGAGGTGAACTTGGTCTGGTGTTACTGACATAAAGGAGGTGAACTTGGTCCTGGTGTTACTGACATAAAGGAGGTGAACTTGGTCCTGGTGTTACTGACATAAAGGAGGGTGAACTTGGTCCTGGTGTTACTGACATAAAGGAGGGTGAACTTGGTCCTGGTGTTACTGACATAAAGGAGGTGAACTTGGTCCTGGTGTTACTGACATAAAGGAGGTGAACTTGGTCCTGGTGTTACTGACATAAAGGAGGGTGAACTTGGTCCTGGTGTTACTGACATAAGGAGGTGAACTTGGTCCTGGTGTTACTGACATAAAGGAGGGTGAACTTGGTCCTGGTGTTACTGACATAAAGGAGGTGAACTTGGTCCTGGTGTTACTGACATAAAGGAGGTGAACTTGGTCCTGGTGTTACTGACATAAAGGAGGGTGAACTTGGTCCTGGTGTTACTGACATAAAGGAGGTGAACTTGGTCCTGGTGTTACTGACATAAAGGAGGTGAACTTGGTCCTGGTGTTACTGACATAAAGGAGGTGAACTTGGTCCTGGTGTTACTGACATAAAGGAGGTGAACTTGGTCCTGGTGTTACTGACATAAAGGAGGGTGAACTTGGTCCTGGTGTTACTGACATAAAGGAGGGTGAACTTGGTCCTGGTGTTACTGACATAAAGGAGGTGAACTTGGTCCTGGTGTTACTGACATAAAGGAGGTGAACTTGGTCCTGGTGTTACTGACATAAAGGAGGTGAACTTGGTCCTGGTGTTACTGACATAAAGGAGGTGAACTTGGTCCTGGTGTTACTGACATAAAGGAGGTGAACTTGGTCCTGGTGTTACTGACATAAAGGAGGGTGAACTTGGTCCTGGTGTTACTGCATAAAGGAGGGTGAACTTGGTCCTGGTGTTACTGACATAAAGGAGGTGAACTTGGTCCTGGTGTTACTGACATAAAGGAGGTGAACTTGGTCCTGGTGTTACTGACATAAAGGAGGGTGAACTTGGTCCTGGTGTTACTGACATAAAGGAGGTGAACTTGGTCCTGGTGTTACTGACATAAAGGAGGGTGAACTTGGTCCTGGTGTTACTGACATAAAGGAGGTGAACTTGGTCCTGGTGTTACTGACAGAAAGGAGGTGAACTTGGTCCTGGTGTTACTGACATAAAGGAGGTGAACTTGGTCCTGGTGTTACTGACATAAAGGAGGTGAACTTGGTCCTGGTGTTACTGACATAAAGGAGGGTGAACTTGGTCCTGGTGTTACTGACATAAAGGAGGTGAACTTGGTCCTGGTGTTACTGACATAAAGGAGGTGAACTTGGTCCTGGTGTTACTGACATAAAGGAGGTGAACTTGGTCCTGGTGTTACTGACATAAAGGAGGTGAACTTGGTCCTGGTGTTACTGACATAAAGGAGGTGAACTTGGTCCTGGTGTTACTGACATAAAGGAGGTGAACTTGGTCCTGGTGTTACTGACATAAAGGAGGTGAACTTGGTCCTGGTGTTACTGACATAAAGGAGGTGAACTTGGTCCTGGTGTTACTGACATAAAGGAGTGTGAACTTGGTCCTGGTGTTACTGACATAAAGGAGGTGAACTTGGTCCTGGTGTTACTGACATAAAGGAGGTGAACTTGGTCCTGGTGTTACTGACATAAAGGAGGTGAACTTGGTCCTGGTGTTACTGACATAAAGGAGGTGAACTTGTCCTGGTGTTACTGACATTAAGGAGGGTGAACTTGGTCACTGGTGTTACTGACACTCAAGAGAGGTGAACACTTGGTACCTGGTGTTTACTTACATAAGGAGGTGAACTTGGTCCTGGTGTTACTGACCATAAGGAGTGAACTTGGTCCTGGGTTACTGACAGAAAGGAGGGTGAACTTGGTCCTGTGTTACTGACAGAGGGTGAACTTGGTCCTGGTGTTACTGACATAAAGGAGGTGAACTTGGTCCTGGTGTTACTGACATAAAGGAGGGTGAACTTGGTCCTGGTGTTACTGACATAAAGGAGGGTGAACTTGGTCCTGGTGTTACTGACATAAAGGAGGTGAACTTGGTCCTGGTGTTACTGACATAAAGGAGGTGAACTTGGTCCTGGTGTTACTGACATAAAGGAGGTGAACTTGGTCCTGGTGTTACTGACATAAAGGAGGTGAACTTGGTCCTGGTGTTACTGACATAAAGGAGGTGAACTTGGTCCTGGTGTTACTGACATAAAGGAGGTGAACTTGGTCCTGGTGTTACTGACAGAAAGGAGGGTGAACTTGGTCCTGGTGTTACTGACATAAAGGAGGTGAACTTGGTCCTGGTGTTACTGACATAAAGGAGGTGAACTTGGTCCTGGTGTTACTGACATAAAGGAGGGTGAACTTGGTCCTGGTGTTACTGACATAAAGGAGGTGAACTTGGTCCTGGTGTTACTGACATAAAGGAGGTGAACTTGGTCCTGGTGTTACTGA
>NC_139715.1:34846517-34911517 GCF_964188405.1 Protomyctophum parallelum
TGATAGACTCACTGTTCAGACTCTCGTTTTTGACCAGTCACATTTATATACCCATATCATATTTTTCTAATGATGTGAACATCTCACGGAATATACCAATTGAACGAGGAGCATTTCCTCTTTATCCAGAAAAAAAATTTATGTTTCTAGCATGTTGCATTCTGTAGATAGAGGCAGTTTTATACCTTGCTCAGTTTCACCCCAAACATGCCTCTGTAAAAATGATTTTGGAGTCATTTTCTTTTTTTTGAAGAACACTTCTATTTTGCCCATAACGTATGTTCTATCATAGTGACAGAGACATACCATATATCAAATGAAAGCTGTAACGCTCTACTTTCACCAGGAACAGAGATAGAATCTCTATCATCTTTAGTTTTCAAGATGTGGCCATTTGAATGAGTCTATCACTTTTCAGTCTACCACTGTTCAGACTCTCGTTTTTGACCAGTCACATTTATATACCCATATCATATTTTTCTAATGATGTGAACATCTCACGGAATATACCAATTGAACGAGGAGCATTTCCTCTTTATCCAGAAAAAAAATTATGTTTCTAGCATGTTGCATTCTGTAGATAGAGGCAGTTTTATACCTTGCTCAGTTTCACCCCAAACATGCCTCTGTAAAAATGATTTTGGAGTCATTTTCTTTTTTTTGAAGAACACTTCTATTTTGCCCATAACGTATGTTCTATCATAGTGACAGAGACATACCATATATCAAATGAAAGCTGTAACGCTCTACTTTCACCAGGAACAGAGATAGAATCTCTATCATCTTTAGTTTTCAAGATGTGGCCATTTGAATGAGTCTATCACTTTTCAGTCTACCACTGTTCAGACTCTCGTTTTTGACCAGTCACATTTATATACCCATATCATATTTTTCTAATGATGTGAACATCTCACGGAATATACCAATTGAACGAGGAGCATTTCCTCTTTATCCAGAAAAAAAAATTATGTTTCTAGCATGTTGCATTCTGTAGATAGAGGCAGTTTTATACCTTGCTCAGTTTCACCCCAAACAT
The DNA here is from genome assembly GCF_964188405.1 of Protomyctophum parallelum. NCBI lineage: Eukaryota > Metazoa > Chordata > Actinopteri > Myctophiformes > Myctophidae > Protomyctophum > Protomyctophum parallelum. The sequence goes on from NC_139715.1 coordinate 34,847,554, forward strand.
GCCTCTGTAAAAATGATTTTGGAGTCATTTTCTTTTTTTTGAAGAACACTTCTATTTTGCCCATAACGTATGTTCTATCATAGTGACAGAGACATACCATATATCAAATGAAAGCTGTAACGCTCTACTTTCACCAGGAACAGAGATAGAATCTCTATCATCTTTAGTTTTCAAGATGTGGCCATTTGAATGAGTCTATCACTTTTCAGTCTACCACTGTTCAGACTCTCGTTTTTGACCAGTCACATTTATATACCCATATCATATTTTTCTAATGATGTGAACATCTCACGGAATATACCAATTGAACGAGGAGCATTTCCTCTTTATCCAGAAAAAAAAATTATGTTTCTAGCATGTTGCATTCTGTAGATAGAGGCAGTTTTATACCTTGCTCAGTTTCACCCCAAACATGCCTCTGTAAAAATGATTTTGGAGTCATTTTCTTTTTTTTGAAGAACACTTCTATTTTGCCCATAACGTATGTTCTATCATAGTGACAGAGACATACCATATATCAAATGAAAGCTGTAACGCTCTACTTTCACCAGGAACAGAGATAGAATCTCTATCATCTTTAGTTTTCAAGATGTGGCCATTTGAATGAGTCTATCACTTTTCAGTCTACCACTGTTCAGACTCTCGTTTTTGACCAGTCACATTTATATACCCATATCATATTTTTCTAATGATGTGAACATCTCACGGAATATACCAATTGAACGAGGAGCATTTCCTCTTTATCCAGAAAAAAAAATTATGTTTCTAGCATGTTGCATTCTGTAGATAGAGGCAGTTTTATACCTTGCTCAGTTTCACCCCAAACATGCCTCTGTAAAAATGATTTTGGAGTCATTTTCTTTTTTTTGAAGAACACTTCTATTTTGCCCATAACGTATGTTCTATCATAGTGACAGAGACATACCATATATCAAATGAAAGCTGTAACGCTCTACTTTCACCAGGAACAGAGATAGAATCTCTATCATCTTTAGTTTTCAAGATGTGGCCATTTGAATGAGTCTATCACTTTTCAGTCTACCACTGTTCAGACTCTCGTTTTTGACCAGTCACATTTATATACCCATATCATATTTTTCTAATGATGTGAACATCTCACGGAATATACCAATTGAACGAGGAGCATTTCCTCTTTATCCAGAAAAAAAAATTATGTTTCTAGCATGTTGCATTCTGTAGATAGAGGCAGTTTTATACCTTGCTCAGTTTCACCCCAAACATGCCTCTGTAAAAATGATTTTGGAGTCATTTTCTTTTTTTTGAAGAACACTTCTATTTTGCCCATAACGTATGTTCTATCATAGTGACAGAGACATACCATATATCAAATGAAAGCTGTAACGCTCTACTTTCACCAGGAACAGAGATAGAATCTCTATCATCTTTAGTTTTCAAGATGTGGCCATTTGAATGAGTCTATCACTTTTCAGTCTACCACTGTTCAGACTCTCGTTTTTGACCAGTCACATTTATATACCCATATCATATTTTTCTAATGATGTGAACATCTCACGGAATATACCAATTGAACGAGGAGCATTTCCTCTTTATCCAGAGATTTTTTTTATGTTTCTAGCATGTTGCATTCTGTAGATAGAGGCAGTTTTATACCTTGCTCAGTTTCACCCCAAACATGCCTCTGTAAAAATGATTTTGGAGTCATTTTCTTTTTTTTGAAGAACACTTCTATTTTGCCCATAACGTATGTTCTATCATAGTGACAGAGACATACCATATATCAAATGAAAGCTGTAACGCTCTACTTTCACCAGGAACAGAGATAGAATCTCTATCATCTTTAGTTTTCAAGATGTGGCCATTTGAATGAGTCTATCACTTTTCAGTCTACCACTGTTCAGACTCTCGTTTTTGACCAGTCACATTTATATACCCATATCATATTTTTCTAATGATGTGAACATCTCACGGAATATACCAATTGAACGAGGAGCATTTCCTCTTTATCCAGAAAAAAAAATTATGTTTCTAGCATGTTGCATTCTGTAGATAGAGGCAGTTTTATACCTTGCTCAGTTTCACCCCAAACATGCCTCTGTAAAAATGATTTTGGAGTCATTTTCTTTTTTTTGAAGAACACTTCTATTTTGCCCATAACGTATGTTCTATCATAGTGACAGAGACATACCATATATCAAATGAAAGCTGTAACGCTCTACTTTCACCAGGAACAGAGATAGAATCTCTATCATCTTTAGTTTTCAAGATGTGGCCATTTGAATGAGTCTATCACTTTTCAGTCTACCACTGTTCAGACTCTCGTTTTTGACCAGTCACATTTATATACCCATATCATATTTTTCTAATGATGTGAACATCTCACGGAATATACCAATTGAACGAGGAGCATTTCCTCTTTATCCAGAAAAAAAAATTATGTTTCTAGCATGTTGCATTCTGTAGATAGAGGCAGTTTTATACCTTGCTCAGTTTCACCCCAAACATGCCTCTGTAAAAATGATTTTGGAGTCATTTTCTTTTTTTTGAAGAACACTTCTATTTTGCCCATAACGTATGTTCTATCATAGTGACAGAGACATACCATATATCAAATGAAAGCTGTAACGCTCTACTTTCACCAGGAACAGAGATAGAATCTCTATCATCTTTAGTTTTCAAGATGTGGCCATTTGAATGAGTCTATCACTTTTCAGTCTACCACTGTTCAGACTCTCGTTTTTGACCAGTCACATTTATATACCCATATCATATTTTTCTAATGATGTGAACATCTCACGGAATATACCAATTGAACGAGGAGCATTTCCTCTTTATCCAGAAAAAAAAATTATGTTTCTAGCATGTTGCATTCTGTAGATAGAGGCAGTTTTATACCTTGCTCAGTTTCACCCCAAACATGCCTCTGTAAAAATGATTTTGGAGTCATTTTCTTTTTTTTGAAGAACACTTCTATTTTGCCCATAACGTATGTTCTATCATAGTGACAGAGACATACCATATATCAAATGAAAGCTGTAACGCTCTACTTTCACCAGGAACAGAGATAGAATCTCTATCATCTTTAGTTTTCAAGATGTGGCCATTTGAATGAGTCTATCACTTTTCAGTCTACCACTGTTCAGACTCTCGTTTTTGACCAGTCACATTTATATACCCATATCATATTTTTCTAATGATGTGAACATCTCACGGAATATACCAATTGAACGAGGAGCATTTCCTCTTTATCCAGAAAAAAAAATTATGTTTCTAGCATGTTGCATTCTGTAGATAGAGGCAGTTTTATACCTTGCTCAGTTTCACCCCAAACATGCCTCTGTAAAAATGATTTTGGAGTCATTTTCTTTTTTTTGAAGAACACTTCTATTTTGCCCATAACGTATGTTCTATCATAGTGACAGAGACATACCATATATCAAATGAAAGCTGTAACGCTCTACTTTCACCAGGAACAGAGATAGAATCTCTATCATCTTTAGTTTTCAAGATGTGGCCATTTGAATGAGTCTATCACTTTTCAGTCTACCACTGTTCAGACTCTCGTTTTTGACCAGTCACATTTATATACCCATATCATATTTTTCTAATGATGTGAACATCTCACGGAATATACCAATTGAACGAGGAGCATTTCCTCTTTATCCAGAAAAAAAAATTATGTTTCTAGCATGTTGCATTCTGTAGATAGAGGCAGTTTTATACCTTGCTCAGTTTCACCCCAAACATGCCTCTGTAAAAATGATTTTGGAGTCATTTTCTTTTTTTTGAAGAACACTTCTATTTTGCCCATAACGTATGTTCTATCATAGTGACAGAGACATACCATATATCAAATGAAAGCTGTAACGCTCTACTTTCACCAGGAACAGAGATAGAATCTCTATCATCTTTAGTTTTCAAGATGTGGCCATTTGAATGAGTCTATCACTTTTCAGTCTACCACTGTTCAGACTCTCGTTTTTGACCAGTCACATTTATATACCCATATCATATTTTTCTAATGATGTGAACATCTCACGGAATATACCAATTGAACGAGGAGCATTTCCTCTTTATCCAGAAAAAAAAATTATGTTTCTAGCATGTTGCATTCTGTAGATAGAGGCAGTTTTATACCTTGCTCAGTTTCACCCCAAACATGCCTCTGTAAAAATGATTTTGGAGTCATTTTCTTTTTTTTGAAGAACACTTCTATTTTGCCCATAACGTATGTTCTATCATAGTGACAGAGACATACCATATATCAAATGAAAGCTGTAACGCTCTACTTTCACCAGGAACAGAGATAGAATCTCTATCATCTTTAGTTTTCAAGATGTGGCCATTTGAATGAGTCTATCACTTTTCAGTCTACCACTGTTCAGACTCTCGTTTTTGACCAGTCACATTTATATACCCATATCATATTTTTCTAATGATGTGAACATCTCACGGAATATACCAATTGAACGAGGAGCATTTCCTCTTTATCCAGAAAAAAAAATTATGTTTCTAGCATGTTGCATTCTGTAGATAGAGGCAGTTTTATACCTTGCTCAGTTTCACCCCAAACATGCCTCTGTAAAAATGATTTTGGAGTCATTTTCTTTTTTTTGAAGAACACTTCTATTTTGCCCATAACGTATGTTCTATCATAGTGACAGAGACATACCATATATCAAATGAAAGCTGTAACGCTCTACTTTCACCAGGAACAGAGATAGAATCTCTATCATCTTTAGTTTTCAAGATGTGGCCATTTGAATGAGTCTATCACTTTTCAGTCTACCACTGTTCAGACTCTCGTTTTTGACCAGTCACATTTATATACCCATATCATATTTTTCTAATGATGTGAACATCTCACGGAATATACCAATTGAACGAGGAGCATTTCCTCTTTATCCAGAAAAAAAAATTATGTTTCTAGCATGTTGCATTCTGTAGATAGAGGCAGTTTTATACCTTGCTCAGTTTCACCCCAAACATGCCTCTGTAAAAATGATTTTGGAGTCATTTTCTTTTTTTTGAAGAACACTTCTATTTTGCCCATAACGTATGTTCTATCATAGTGACAGAGACATACCATATATCAAATGAAAGCTGTAACGCTCTACTTTCACCAGGAACAGAGATAGAATCTCTATCATCTTTAGTTTTCAAGATGTGGCCATTTGAATGAGTCTATCACTTTTCAGTCTACCACTGTTCAGACTCTCGTTTTTGACCAGTCACATTTATATACCCATATCATATTTTTCTAATGATGTGAACATCTCACGGAATATACCAATTGAACGAGGAGCATTTCCTCTTTATCCAGAAAAAAAAATTATGTTTCTAGCATGTTGCATTCTGTAGATAGAGGCAGTTTTATACCTTGCTCAGTTTCACCCCAAACATGCCTCTGTAAAAATGATTTTGGAGTCATTTTCTTTTTTTTGAAGAACACTTCTATTTTGCCCATAACGTATGTTCCATCATAGTGACAGAGACATACCATATATCAAATGAAAGCTGTAACGCTCTACTTTCACCAGGAACAGAGATAGAATCTCTATCATCTTTAGTTTTCAAGATGTGGCCATTTGAATGAGTCTATCACTTTTCAGTCTACCACTGTTCAGACTCTCGTTTTTGACCAGTCACATTTATATACCCATATCATATTTTTCTAATGATGTGAACATCTCACGGAATATACCAATTGAACGAGGAGCATTTCCTCTTTATCCAGAAAAAAAATTTATGTTTCTAGCATGTTGCATTCTGTAGATAGAGGCAGTTTTATACCTTGCTCAGTTTCACCCCAAACATGCCTCTGTAAAAATGATTTTGGAGTCATTTTCTTTTTTTTGAAGAACACTTCTATTTTGCCCATAACGTATGTTCTATCATAGTGACAGAGACATACCATATATCAAATGAAAGCTGTAACGCTCTACTTTCACCAGGAACAGAGATAGAATCTCTATCATCTTTAGTTTTCAAGATGTGGCCATTTGAATGAGTCTATCACTTTTCAGTCTACCACTGTTCAGACTCTCGTTTTTGACCAGTCACATTTATATACCCATATCATATTTTTCTAATGATGTGAACATCTCACGGAATATACCAATTGAACGAGGAGCATTTCCTCTTTATCCAGAAAAAAAAATTATGTTTCTAGCATGTTGCATTCTGTAGATAGAGGCAGTTTTATACCTTGCTCAGTTTCACCCCAAACATGCCTCTGTAAAAATGATTTTGGAGTCATTTTCTTTTTTTTGAAGAACACTTCTATTTTGCCCATAACGTATGTTCTATCATAGTGACAGAGACATACCATATATCAAATGAAAGCTGTAACGCTCTACTTTCACCAGGAACAGAGATAGAATCTCTATCATCTTTAGTTTTCAAGATGTGGCCATTTGAATGAGTCTATCACTTTTCAGTCTACCACTGTTCAGACTCTCGTTTTTGACCAGTCACATTTATAAACCCATATCATATTTTTCTAATGATGTGAACATCTCACGGAATATACCAATTGAACGAGGAGCATTTCCTCTTTATCCAGAAAAAAAAATTATGTTTCTAGCATGTTGCATTCTGTAGATAGAGGCAGTTTTATACCTTGCTCAGTTTCACCCCAAACATGCCTCTGTAAAAATGATTTTGGAGTCATTTTCTTTTTTTTGAAGAACACTTCTATTTTGCCCATAACGTATGTTCTATCATAGTGACAGAGACATACCATATATCAAATGAAAGCTGTAACGCTCTACTTTCACCAGGAACAGAGATAGAATCTCTATCATCTTTAGTTTTCAAGATGTGGCCATTTGAATGAGTCTATCACTTTTCAGTCTACCACTGTTCAGACTCTCGTTTTTGACCAGTCACATTTATATACCCATATCATATTTTTCTAATGATGTGAACATCTCACAGAATATACCAATTGAACGAGGAGCATTTCCTCTTTATCCAGAAAAAAAAATTATGTTTCTAGCATGTTGCATTCTGTAGATAGAGGCAGTTTTATACCTTGCTCAGTTTCACCCCAAACATGCCTCTGTAAAAATGATTTTGGAGTCATTTTCTTTTTTTTGAAGAACACTTCTATTTTGCCCATAACGTATGTTCTATCATAGTGACAGAGACATACCATATATCAAATGAAAGCTGTAACGCTCTACTTTCACCAGGAACAGAGATAGAATCTCTATCATCTTTAGTTTTCAAGATGTGGCCATTTGAATGAGTCTATCACTTTTCAGTCTACCACTGTTCAGACTCTCGTTTTTGACCAGTCACATTTATATACCCATATCATATTTTTCTAATGATGTGAACATCTCACGGAATATACCAATTGAACGAGGAGCATTTCCTCTTTATCCAGAAAAAAAAATTATGTTTCTAGCATGTTTTGATTGATTGATTGAAATATTTATTAACAGTTTGTAGAATTTACAGTACATTTTAAGCACAAACTCAATACAAAGACTGTCAACTGTGAGTGGACGACCCAATTAAGCATTACACTTGTTTACAACAGGGTCCACATTGTTCAATTCATCAAAACATTTAAAGACATACAACCATTTAGAGACATACAAATAGAATAGACATTTCTATGTAGCTAAAGAACAGAACAGGAATTCATCATATGGGAAGCAAAAAAGGGAAAATATACAAGCACTGGGAAAATATACAATATACAGTGAGGGAAATGGGGTGGGGGGGTGGGGGGGATTCAGATTTTACAGAGGCCAGTTTCGAATTGCAGCCATCCGTAGGTGCCCTTTGAGAGCGGTTTTGAAGGAGTCAAGGGATTCACATGTCTTAATGACTGTTGGTAGGGCGTTCCACATTTTGGTGGCATAGGAGCGAAAAGAATTTAGTCCCTTGTTTGTGCCGAATCTGGGTTGTACATGGTTTGTTGCACTCCCTCTGGTGTTGTGGGTGTGGACTTCGTTTACATTAAGGAAGTATTTAGACAGGTACATGGGTATCTTGGTGGTGTATCGAATCTTGTGGACCAGACCCATTGCAAGATGCTGTACTCTGTCGACGACCCTAAGCCATCCCAGCCTGTCAAAGTGGGCAGGGGTGAGGTGGGTTCGGGGGGTGAGGCCAAGTAGGAGCCTGACCAGTTTGTTTTGGGAGGTCTGGAGCCTTGTTTTAAGGGCCTTTGAGGTGCTGTGGTACCAAGAGGTGGATGCATAGTCAAAGAAACCTTGTACGAGGGCTCCTGTTAAGGTCTTCAAGGTGTTTTTGCTGACCAGTGAGGAGATCCTGTAAAGGAATCTTGTTCTTTGATTGACTTTTTTGATTACGTTGGTGGCCATTTTATCACCGGAAAGATTAGCCTCCAGGATGGAACCTAGGTAGGTAATTTGATCTTTTCGTGTGATAATATTGTCACCCACTCTAACCAAGAAGCCATCTGCCTTGCTGAGTTTACTATTTGATCCGAAGAGGATGGATTCAGTTTTTCCCAGGTGTAAGGATAGTTTGTTATCAGCGAGCCAGGTGCAGATTCTACCGAGTTCAGAGCTGAGGGTCTTTTCAACCTGCAGTTTGTTCCTGTCCGAGACCAGCAGTGCTGAGTCATCTGCGAACAGGAACAAGTTGCAGTCACAAGCTGAAGTCATGTCGTTAACATAAATTAGGAACAGTAAAGGCCCTAGTATGCTTCCTTGTGGGACACCACAGCTCACTGGGAGGGGAGGGGACAGTGTTCCGTTCACCTCCACCATCTGTTCTCTCCCCTCCAGGTAGGATTGCATCCAGCTCACTGATGTGCTATCAAAACCAATAGCTTTAAGCTTGTTAACCAGTATGGAGTGGTTCACGGTGTCAAAAGCCTTTTGGAGGTCCAGCATGACCATGCCGCAGTATTTTCCAGCATCCACCTCGTGTTTGATGTGATCGCTCAAATAGAGGAGGCATGTGTCAGTGGAGTGGGATGTTCTGAAGCCAGATTGGAACTCGTACAGCAATTTATTAGTGGCAAGATACTTTTCAACCTGTTCATAGACTATTTTTTCCATCACTTTCGAGATGGAGCTTAGAATAGAAATAGGGCGGTAGTTGCCGGGTTCTAATTTACTCCCTTTTTTGTACAAGGGGGTTACTTTGGCCAGTTTAAAATCTTGGGGGACCTGTCCCTGTTTGATGGAGAGGTTAACTATGTGGGTGATGACTGGAGCTATGGAAAAGGCTGAGTCTCTGAGAAATTTGGAGGGAATATTGTCATGGCCAGTGGCCTTGTGGGGTTGGAGGGCACTCAGTTTTTTAAGTACCTCCTCGGTTGTTACCATTGCCATTTTAAAATCATCTTTACAAACACCAAGGTTTTTGTAGAAGGCTTTGATGTGCTCTACACCAAAACGCCCAGAGTGGGAGGGCAGTTTGCTAACCAGCTTTGTTGCAATGTTTGTAAAGAAGATGTTCAAGTGGTTGGCTACATCGAGTTTGTCAGTGATGAGGGTGTTATTCGATTTGATGTTTATGTTAGTAAACCTGGTTTTTAGTTTCCGACCACAGCCTAGTTGGTTGTTTAGTAACTTCCATAGCTCCCGAGGATTGTTTTTGATTTCCTCGGCTTTATCATTGATAAAGTTACATTTGGCTGATTTGGTCATGGCAATTACACCGTTTCTTAGCTTGTTACACTGGGCTTTTAGGTTGTGCAGTTTGGTTTGGAGATCACTGTCGAAGCGCTTGCACTTGGCTAGTTTGGACTTGCATTTAAGAAGTTCAGAGCATTTGTTGTCTCTGGCTTTCATTGCAGTCAGTATGTCCGAATTCATCCATGGCTCCGAGCGGGTTTTGACCCTGACGGTTCTCAAAGGAGCCATGATGTTTAGTACTGATGTAAATTTGGTTTTAAAGCCAAGCCATGCTTCTTCGACTAGTGAGCTCCTGAGCACATCGGACCAATCCAGATTCTCCAGTTCCAGGTTAAAGGCCTCACTAGAGTAGGTTTTGAGGTCCCTAGATATGACTGTTTTGTGACAGTCAAACTTTAGTTTTTGTATTTTGCGGGTACAGAAAATCATAAAATGATCACTGAGCCCACATACAATAACCCCTTTCTTTGAGATTCTGGATTTGTCCGAGGTCAGAATGAGATCAATGACAGTTTGAGTAGAATCACACACTCTTGTGGGTTGGGTAATTAGCTGACTGACACCATGCAGATCACAAAACCGACTAAATGACTTGAACACAGGAGCTTCCTTACGACGCATATCCGTATTGTAGTCGCCAATCAGGATCTTCTCTACACATTCCTCCCCAGCTAAGCACCCCTCAAGTATATCATAGAACTCATTCTGATCAGGGGGTCTATAGACGGTGCCCACTAATACTGATTTAGCATTTTTGAAAATTAATTCAACCCACACAGTTTCAATTTCATCATGCTGCAAGTCAGTACGAGTAATGTATTCAGTATCTTGGTGAATATACATGCACACGCCACCACCATGTCTGTTTCTGTCATTTCTAATGACTGAGTAATTTTCTATTTCAATCTCTGGGTCTTTAGTAGACTCATCAAGTTTAGTTTCAGAGAAACACAGTATGTTTGCCTTACCGTTTTGGAACAGATGTCTGATCTCAGCTAGTTTGGGACTCAAGCTATTCACATTCAAATGAAACAAGTGAAGGCCGTTGGATGCGACGATTGTGTTAATTTCGTCGGTGTTGAAGTAGTCAGAGGTGTGACTGAGGATGGGCGGTGGAATGTCCGTGGCTGAGGTGTGAATGGGGAGGGGCGGTGGAATGTGGGTGTCGCCGTTGAACATGTCTGAACATGTCTGAACATGTCTGGACATGTCTGTAGGCCAGGTCAGATTCATCCTGATGTCTGGGTCCGTGGCTGGGGTGGGAATGGGGGAGGGTGGTGGTCTATTATCCTCTGTAGTCCTGGGTTGACTGTGTGTGTTGGGGAGGGGGTGGTGTTCCTCGTTCAGCTCCATGATCACTGCCGCTGGGGTGGCTTCGGCGAACAAGACGCCTGCGGTGTTATGTGGGGGTCCGCTGGCGTTGGTTGTCTGCAGTTCATGGGCTGATCTTGAAGTTGCGTCCGTTGTCCGTTCCGTGGGGGAGGCGCTCGAGGCGCTCGCGGCGCTCTGGAAGGCGTGGAAGCCGTGGCGCGTTGCGATGGGAACGTTCGTTGTTTGCGGAAGCACCAGTTGCTGCTGTGAGTGCAGTCTCGCTTGTGATCGGGTAACCGGTCCAGGATTGAAGTGAATATCACCCGATAGTAACAAGAAAAGAATAATCACAGTTCTGCGATCCATCTTGCCAGTCGGGGGCTTGTACTTGCGATTCGGGTTTGCTGTTAACAGGCCATGAATCGCTGCTGACCCAAAAGAAATGTGCTTACTTTCAACGCCAGTTAGGAGGTAAAAATCGCTGTGAAACTCCTCCGCTTCGATTCCGTGACGTTCCATCTCTCCTTGGTGGTGTAAGGTCCATGTTGAATTAAAGTATGCGTCCGTAATCCATAGCATGAAGAGGAGGAAAAAGGCGGAAAAGGTTGAAAACATAGCTAAAAATCGCTGTTGTCTGGGGAGCTCTCTGAAGTGCGACCGATCCGTTCGAGGGTCAGCTCTGCATTCTGTAGATAGAGGCAGTTTTATACCTTGCTCAGTTTCACCCCAAACATGCCTCTGTAAAAATGATTTTGGAGTCATTTTCTTTTTTTTGAAGAACACTTCTATTTTGCCCATAACGTATGTTCTATCATAGTGACAGAGACATACCATATATCAAATGAAAGCTGTAACGCTCTACTTTCACCAGGAACAGAGATAGAATCTCTATCATCTTTAGTTTTCAAGATGTGGCCATTTGAATGAGTCTATCACTTTTCAGTCTACCACTGTTCAGACTCTCGTTTTTGACCAGTCACATTTATATACCCATATCATATTTTTCTAATGATGTGAACATCTCACGGAATATACCAATTGAACGAGGAGCATTTCCTCTTTATCCAGAAAAAAAAAATTATGTTTCTAGCATGTTGCATTCTGTAGATAGAGGCAGTTTTATACCTTGCTCAGTTTCACCCCAAACATGCCTCTGTAAAAATGATTTTGGAGTCATTTTCTTTTTTTTGAAGAACACTTCTATTTTGCCCATAACGTATGTTCTATCATAGTGACAGAGACATACCATATATCAAATGAAAGCTGTAACGCTCTACTTTCACCAGGAACAGAGATAGAATCTCTATCATCTTTAGTTTTCAAGATGTGGCCATTTGAATGAGTCTATCACTTTTCAGTCTACCACTGTTCAGACTCTCGTTTTTGACCAGTCACATTTATATACCCATATCATATTTTTCTAATGATGTGAACATCTCACGGAATATACCAATTGAACGAGGAGCATTTCCTCTTTATCCAGAAAAAAAAATTATGTTTCTAGCATGTTGCATTCTGTAGATAGAGGCAGTTTTATACCTTGCTCAGTTTCACCCCAAACATGCCTCTGTAAAAATGATTTTGGAGTCATTTTCTTTTTTTTGAAGAACACTTCTATTTTGCCCATAACGTATGTTCTATCATAGTGACAGAGACATACCATATATCAAATGAAAGCTGTAACGCTCTACTTTCACCAGGAACAGAGATAGAATCTCTATCATCTTTAGTTTTCAAGATGTGGCCATTTGAATGAGTCTATCACTTTTCAGTCTACCACTGTTCAGACTCTCGTTTTTGACCAGTCACATTTATATACCCATATCATATTTTTCTAATGATGTGAACATCTCACGGAATATACCAATTGAACGAGGAGCATTTCCTCTTTATCCAGAAAAAAAAATTATGTTTCTAGCATGTTGCATTCTGTAGATAGAGGCAGTTTTATACCTTGCTCAGTTTCACCCCAAACATGCCTCTGTAAAAATGATTTTGGAGTCATTTTCTTTTTTTTGAAGAACACTTCTATTTTGCCCATAACGTATGTTCTATCATAGTGACAGAGACATACCATATATCAAATGAAAGCTGTAACGCTCTACTTTCACCAGGAACAGAGATAGAATCTCTATCATCTTTAGTTTTCAAGATGTGGCCATTTGAATGAGTCTATCACTTTTCAGTCTACCACTGTTCAGACTCTCGTTTTTGACCAGTCACATTTATATACCCATATCATATTTTTCTAATGATGTGAACATCTCACGGAATATACCAATTGAACGAGGAGCATTTCCTCTTTATCCAGAAAAAAAAATTATGTTTCTAGCATGTTGCATTCTGTAGATAGAGGCAGTTTTATACCTTGCTCAGTTTCACCCCAAACATGCCTCTGTAAAAATGATTTTGGAGTCATTTTCTTTTTTTTGAAGAACACTTCTATTTTGCCCATAACGTATGTTCTATCATAGTGACAGAGACATACCATATATCAAATGAAAGCTGTAACGCTCTACTTTCACCAGGAACAGAGATAGAATCTCTATCATCTTTAGTTTTCAAGATGTGGCCATTTGAATGAGTCTATCACTTTTCAGTCTACCACTGTTCAGACTCTCGTTTTTGACCAGTCACATTTATATACCCATATCATATTTTTCTAATGATGTGAACATCTCACGGAATATACCAATTGAACGAGGAGCATTTCCTCTTTATCCAGAAAAAAAAATTATGTTTCTAGCATGTTGCATTCTGTAGATAGAGGCAGTTTTATACCTTGCTCAGTTTCACCCCAAACATGCCTCTGTAAAAATGATTTTGGAGTCATTTTCTTTTTTTTGAAGAACACTTCTATTTTGCCCATAACGTATGTTCTATCATAGTGACAGAGACATACCATATATCAAATGAAAGCTGTAACGCTCTACTTTCACCAGGAACAGAGATAGAATCTCTATCATCTTTAGTTTTCAAGATGTGGCCATTTGAATGAGTCTATCACTTTTCAGTCTACCACTGTTCAGACTCTCGTTTTTGACCAGTCACATTTATATACCCATATCATATTTTTCTAATGATGTGAACATCTCACAGAATATACCAATTGAACGAGGAGCATTTCCTCTTTATCCAGAAAAAAAAATTATGTTTCTAGCATGTTGCATTCTGTAGATAGAGGCAGTTTTATACCTTGCTCAGTTTCACCCCAAACATGCCTCTGTAAAAATGATTTTGGAGTCATTTTCTTTTTTTTGAAGAACACTTCTATTTTGCCCATAACGTATGTTCTATCATAGTGACAGAGACATACCATATATCAAATGAAAGCTGTAACGCTCTACTTTCACCAGGAACAGAGATAGAATCTCTATCATCTTTAGTTTTCAAGATGTGGCCATTTGAATGAGTCTATCACTTTTCAGTCTACCACTGTTCAGACTCTCGTTTTTGACCAGTCACATTTATATACCCATATCATATTTTTCTAATGATGTGAACATCTCACGGAATATACCAATTGAACGAGGAGCATTTCCTCTTTATCCAGAAAAAAAAATTATGTTTCTAGCATGTTGCATTCTGTAGATAGAGGCAGTTTTATACCTTGCTCAGTTTCACCCCAAACATGCCTCTGTAAAAATGATTTTGGAGTCATTTTCTTTTTTTTGAAGAACACTTCTATTTTGCCCATAACGTATGTTCTATCATAGTGACAGAGACATACCATATATCAAATGAAAGCTGTAACGCTCTACTTTCACCAGGAACAGAGATAGAATCTCTATCATCTTTAGTTTTCAAGATGTGGCCATTTGAATGAGTCTATCACTTTTCAGTCTACCACTGTTCAGACTCTCGTTTTTGACCAGTCACATTTATATACCCATATCATATTTTTCTAATGATGTGAACATCTCACAGAATATACCAATTGAACGAGGAGCATTTCCTCTTTATCCAGAAAAAAAAATTATGTTTCTAGCATGTTGCATTCTGTAGATAGAGGCAGTTTTATACCTTGCTCAGTTTCACCCCAAACATGCCTCTGTAAAAATGATTTTGGAGTCATTTTCTTTTTTTTGAAGAACACTTCTATTTTGCCCATAACGTATGTTCTATCATAGTGACAGAGACATACCATATATCAAATGAAAGCTGTAACGCTCTACTTTCACCAGGAACAGAGATAGAATCTCTATCATCTTTAGTTTTCAAGATGTGGCCATTTGAATGAGTCTATCACTTTTCAGTCTACCACTGTTCAGACTCTCGTTTTTGACCAGTCACATTTATATACCCATATCATATTTTTCTAATGATGTGAACATCTCACGGAATATACCAATTGAACGAGGAGCATTTCCTCTTTATCCAGAAAAGAAAATTATGTTTCTAGCATGTTGCATTCTGTAGATAGAGGCAGTTTTATACCTTGCTCAGTTTCACCCCAAACATGCCTCTGTAAAAATGATTTTGGAGTCATTTTCTTTTTTTTGAAGAACACTTCTATTTTGCCCATAACGTATGTTCTATCATAGTGACAGAGACATACCATATATCAAATGAAAGCTGTAACGCTCTACTTTCACCAGGAACAGAGATAGAATCTCTATCATCTTTAGTTTTCAAGATGTGGCCATTTGAATGAGTCTATCACTTTTCAGTCTACCACTGTTCAGACTCTCGTTTTTGACCAGTCACATTTATATACCCATATCATATTTTTCTAATGATGTGAACATCTCACGGAATATACCAATTGAACGAGGAGCATTTCCTCTTTATCCAGAAAAAAAAATTATGTTTCTAGCATGTTGCATTCTGTAGATAGAGGCAGTTTTATACCTTGCTCAGTTTCACCCCAAACATGCCTCTGTAAAAATGATTTTGGAGTCATTTTCTTTTTTTTGAAGAACACTTCTATTTTGCCCATAACGTATGTTCTATCATAGTGACAGAGACATACCATATATCAAATGAAAGCTGTAACGCTCTACTTTCACCAGGAACAGAGATAGAATCTCTATCATCTTTAGTTTTCAAGATGTGGCCATTTGAATGAGTCTATCACTTTTCAGTCTACCACTGTTCAGACTCTCGTTTTTGACCAGTCACATTTATATACCCATATCATATTTTTCTAATGATGTGAACATCTCACGGAATATACCAATTGAACGAGGAGCATTTCCTCTTTATCCAGAAAAAAAAATTATGTTTCTAGCATGTTGCATTCTGTAGATAGAGGCAGTTTTATACCTTGCTCAGTTTCACCCCAAACATGCCTCTGTAAAAATGATTTTGGAGTCATTTTCTTTTTTTTGAAGAACACTTCTATTTTGCCCATAACGTATGTTCTATCATAGTGACAGAGACATACCATATATCAAATGAAAGCTGTAACGCTCTACTTTCACCAGGAACAGAGATAGAATCTCTATCATCTTTAGTTTTCAAGATGTGGCCATTTGAATGAGTCTATCACTTTTCAGTCTACCACTGTTCAGACTCTCGTTTTTGACCAGTCACATTTATATACCCATATCATATTTTTCTAATGATGTGAACATCTCACGGAATATACCAATTGAACGAGGAGCATTTCCTCTTTATCCAGAAAAAAAAATTATGTTTCTAGCATGTTGCATTCTGTAGATAGAGGCAGTTTTATACCTTGCTCAGTTTCACCCCAAACATGCCTCTGTAAAAATGATTTTGGAGTCATTTTCTTTTTTTTGAAGAACACTTCTATTTTGCCCATAACGTATGTTCTATCATAGTGACAGAGACATACCATATATCAAATGAAAGCTGTAACGCTCTACTTTCACCAGGAACAGAGATAGAATCTCTATCATCTTTAGTTTTCAAGATGTGGCCATTTGAATGAGTCTATCACTTTTCAGTCTACCACTGTTCAGACTCTCGTTTTTGACCAGTCACATTTATATACCCATATCATATTTTTCTAATGATGTGAACATCTCACGGAATATACCAATTGAACGAGGAGCATTTCCTCTTTATCCAGAAAAAAAAATTATGTTTCTAGCATGTTGCATTCTGTAGATAGAGGCAGTTTTATACCTTGCTCAGTTTCACCCCAAACATGCCTCTGTAAAAATGATTTTGGAGTCATTTTCTTTTTTTTGAAGAACACTTCTATTTTGCCCATAACGTATGTTCTATCATAGTGACAGAGACATACCATATATCAAATGAAAGCTGTAACGCTCTACTTTCACCAGGAACAGAGATAGAATCTCTATCATCTTTAGTTTTCAAGATGTGGCCATTTGAATGAGTCTATCACTTTTCAGTCTACCACTGTTCAGACTCTCGTTTTTGACCAGTCACATTTATATACCCATATCATATTTTTCTAATGATGTGAACATCTCACAGAATATACCAATTGAACGAGGAGCATTTCCTCTTTATCCAGAAAAAAAAATTATGTTTCTAGCATGTTGCATTCTGTAGATAGAGGCAGTTTTATACCTTGCTCAGTTTCACCCCAAACATGCCTCTGTAAAAATGATTTTGGAGTCATTTTCTTTTTTTTGAAGAACACTTCTATTTTGCCCATAACGTATGTTCTATCATAGTGACAGAGACATACCATATATCAAATGAAAGCTGTAACGCTCTACTTTCACCAGGAACAGAGATAGAATCTCTATCATCTTTAGTTTTCAAGATGTGGCCATTTGAATGAGTCTATCACTTTTCAGTCTACCACTGTTCAGACTCTCGTTTTTGACCAGTCACATTTATATACCCATATCATATTTTTCTAATGATGTGAACATCTCACGGAATATACCAATTGAACGAGGAGCATTTCCTCTTTATCCAGAAAAGAAAATTATGTTTCTAGCATGTTGCATTCTGTAGATAGAGGCAGTTTTATACCTTGCTCAGTTTCACCCCAAACATGCCTCTGTAAAAATGATTTTGGAGTCATTTTCTTTTTTTTGAAGAACACTTCTATTTTGCCCATAACGTATGTTCTATCATAGTGACAGAGACATACCATATATCAAATGAAAGCTGTAACGCTCTACTTTCACCAGGAACAGAGATAGAATCTCTATCATCTTTAGTTTTCAAGATGTGGCCATTTGAATGAGTCTATCACTTTTCAGTCTACCACTGTTCAGACTCTCGTTTTTGACCAGTCACATTTATATACCCATATCATATTTTTCTAATGATGTGAACATCTCACGGAATATACCAATTGAACGAGGAGCATTTCCTCTTTATCCAGAAAAAAAAAATATGTTTCTAGCATGTTGCATTCTGTAGATAGAGGCAGTTTTATACCTTGCTCAGTTTCACCCCAAACATGCCTCTGTAAAAATGATTTTGGAGTCATTTTCTTTTTTTTGAAGAACACTTCTATTTTGCCCATAACGTATGTTCTATCATAGTGACAGAGACATACCATATATCAAATGAAAGCTGTAACGCTCTACTTTCACCAGGAACAGAGATAGAATCTCTATCATCTTTAGTTTTCAAGATGTGGCCATTTGAATGAGTCTATCACTTTTCAGTCTACCACTGTTCAGACTCTCGTTTTTGACCAGTCACATTTATATACCCATATCATATTTTTCTAATGATGTGAACATCTCACGGAATATACCAATTGAACGAGGAGCATTTCCTCTTTATCCAGAAAAAAAAATTATGTTTCTAGCATGTTGCATTCTGTAGATAGAGGCAGTTTTATACCTTGCTCAGTTTCACCCCAAACATGCCTCTGTAAAAATGATTTTGGAGTCATTTTCTTTTTTTTGAAGAACACTTCTATTTTGCCCATAACGTATGTTCTATCATAGTGACAGAGACATACCATATATCAAATGAAAGCTGTAACGCTCTACTTTCACCAGGAACAGAGATAGAATCTCTATCATCTTTAGTTTTCAAGATGTGGCCATTTGAATGAGTCTATCACTTTTCAGTCTACCACTGTTCAGACTCTCGTTTTTGACCAGTCACATTTATATACCCATATCATATTTTTCTAATGATGTGAACATCTCACAGAATATACCAATTGAACGAGGAGCATTTCCTCTTTATCCAGAAAAAAAAATTATGTTTCTAGCATGTTGCATTCTGTAGATAGAGGCAGTTTTATACCTTGCTCAGTTTCACCCCAAACATGCCTCTGTAAAAATGATTTTGGAGTCATTTTCTTTTTTTTGAAGAACACTTCTATTTTGCCCATAACGTATGTTCTATCATAGTGACAGAGACATACCATATATCAAATGAAAGCTGTAACGCTCTACTTTCACCAGGAACAGAGATAGAATCTCTATCATCTTTAGTTTTCAAGATGTGGCCATTTGAATGAGTCTATCACTTTTCAGTCTACCACTGTTCAGACTCTCGTTTTTGACCAGTCACATTTATATACCCATATCATATTTTTCTAATGATGTGAACATCTCACGGAATATACCAATTGAACGAGGAGCATTTCCTCTTTATCCAGAAAAGAAAATTATGTTTCTAGCATGTTGCATTCTGTAGATAGAGGCAGTTTTATACCTTGCTCAGTTTCACCCCAAACATGCCTCTGTAAAAATGATTTTGGAGTCATTTTCTTTTTTTTGAAGAACACTTCTATTTTGCCCATAACGTATGTTCTATCATAGTGACAGAGACATACCATATATCAAATGAAAGCTGTAACGCTCTACTTTCACCAGGAACAGAGATAGAATCTCTATCATCTTTAGTTTTCAAGATGTGGCCATTTGAATGAGTCTATCACTTTTCAGTCTACCACTGTTCAGACTCTCGTTTTTGACCAGTCACATTTATATACCCATATCATATTTTTCTAATGATGTGAACATCTCACGGAATATACCAATTGAACGAGGAGCATTTCCTCTTTATCCAGAAAAAAAATATATGTTTCTAGCATGTTGCATTCTGTAGATAGAGGCAGTTTTATACCTTGCTCAGTTTCACCCCAAACATGCCTCTGTAAAAATGATTTTGGAGTCATTTTCTTTTTTTTGAAGAACACTTCTATTTTGCCCATAACGTATGTTCTATCATAGTGACAGAGACATACCATATATCAAATGAAAGCTGTAACGCTCTACTTTCACCAGGAACAGAGATAGAATCTCTATCATCTTTAGTTTTCAAGATGTGGCCATTTGAATGAGTCTATCACTTTTCAGTCTACCACTGTTCAGACTCTCGTTTTTGACCAGTCACATTTATATACCCATATCATATTTTTCTAATGATGTGAACATCTCACGGAATATACCAATTGAACGAGGAGCATTTCCTCTTTATCCAGAAAAAAAAATTATGTTTCTAGCATGTTGCATTCTGTAGATAGAGGCAGTTTTATACCTTGCTCAGTTTCACCCCAAACATGCCTCTGTAAAAATGATTTTGGAGTCATTTTCTTTTTTTTGAAGAACACTTCTATTTTGCCCATAACGTATGTTCTATCATAGTGACAGAGACATACCATATATCAAATGAAAGCTGTAACGCTCTACTTTCACCAGGAACAGAGATAGAATCTCTATCATCTTTAGTTTTCAAGATGTGGCCATTTGAATGAGTCTATCACTTTTCAGTCTACCACTGTTCAGACTCTCGTTTTTGACCAGTCACATTTATATACCCATATCATATTTTTCTAATGATGTGAACATCTCACAGAATATACCAATTGAACGAGGAGCATTTCCTCTTTATCCAGAAAAAAAAATTATGTTTCTAGCATGTTGCATTCTGTAGATAGAGGCAGTTTTATACCTTGCTCAGTTTCACCCCAAACATGCCTCTGTAAAAATGATTTTGGAGTCATTTTCTTTTTTTTGAAGAACACTTCTATTTTGCCCATAACGTATGTTCTATCATAGTGACAGAGACATACCATATATCAAATGAAAGCTGTAACGCTCTACTTTCACCAGGAACAGAGATAGAATCTCTATCATCTTTAGTTTTCAAGATGTGGCCATTTGAATGAGTCTATCACTTTTCAGTCTACCACTGTTCAGACTCTCGTTTTTGACCAGTCACATTTATATACCCATATCATATTTTTCTAATGATGTGAACATCTCACGGAATATACCAATTGAACGAGGAGCATTTCCTCTTTATCCAGAAAAAAAATTTATGTTTCTAGCATGTTGCATTCTGTAGATAGAGGCAGTTTTATACCTTGCTCAGTTTCACCCCAAACATGCCTCTGTAAAAATGATTTTGGAGTCATTTTCTTTTTTTTGAAGAACACTTCTATTTTGCCCATAACGTATGTTCTATCATAGTGACAGAGACATACCATATATCAAATGAAAGCTGTAACGCTCTACTTTCACCAGGAACAGAGATAGAATCTCTATCATCTTTAGTTTTCAAGATGTGGCCATTTGAATGAGTCTATCACTTTTCAGTCTACCACTGTTCAGACTCTCGTTTTTGACCAGTCACATTTATATACCCATATCATATTTTTCTAATGATGTGAACATCTCACGGAATATACCAATTGAACGAGGAGCATTTCCTCTTTATCCAGAAAAAAAAATTATGTTTCTAGCATGTTGCATTCTGTAGATAGAGGCAGTTTTATACCTTGCTCGGTTTCACCCCAAACATGCCTCTGTAAAAATGATTTTGGAGTCATTTTCTTTTTTTTGAAGAACACTTCTATTTTGCCAATAACGTATTTTCTATCATAGTGTCAGAGACATACCATATATCAAATGAAAGCTGTAACGCTCTACTTTCACCAGGAACAGAGATAGAATCTCTATCATCTTTAGTTTTCAAGATGTGGCCATTTGAATGAGTCTATCACTTTTCAGTCTACCACTGTTCAGACTCTCGTTTTTGACCAGTCACATTTATATACCCATATCATATTTTTCTAATCTAGTTAGTAGTTCCACACTCACTCCAGAGGGCCACTATAGTTCCACGCTCACTCCGGGGAACCACTATAGTTCCACACTCACTCCAGAGGGCCACTATAGTTCCACGCTCACTCCGGGGAACCACTATAGTTCCACACTCACTCCAGAGGGCCACTATAGTTCCACACTCACTCCAGAGGGCCACTATAGTTCCACGCTCACTCCAGAGGACCACTATAGTTCCACACTCACTCCAGAGGGCCACTATAGTTCCACACTCACTCCACACTCACTGTAAATATAGAAAGAGTCTATCAAATAACATTTCTTGGAGTGATACTAGACCACAAAATCAGCTGGAAACCCCATATTTCATATGTACGAGCTAAGATGGCAAGAAGTGTCTATACTGGGGAAATCAAAACTAATTCTAAATCAAGGGGCATTGTACATTCCGTATTATTCCAGGTTTTACCATATCTTAATTATTGTGTGGAGATCTGGGGTAATACCTATAAAAGTAACTTAAAACATTGGTCATATTACAAAAGAGAGCAATAAGGATTGTGAAAAATGTCACATCACGGCCACTATAGTTCCACGCTCACTCCAGAGGGCCACTATAGTTCCACACTCACTCCGGAGGGCCACATTGCATATTACTTTCATAGCAAAAATAGCAGATCTACAAGCTTGTAGATCAGCTATTTTTGGAATCCTGAAAAGTTACATTTTAATTTAATTTCAAATGCCTTCAATTATAGTTACTCTATGAACTAAATATACATACATCGGACATAAAAAAGGTCAATAACAATTTTATACTATTCATTAAGCTACTAATTTAGACTGATGTAATTAAACTCCGATATTAACCTGAGGGCCACACAGAGCATATCAACTACTTACTTAGTAGTTGTCCATCCTCTTAACAGTTTGACGGCCACATTTTCACGGATCTAAACCACAAATTATTTCCGCGTATGCTGCAAAGGTAATAAAACAATCTCGCCAGCGTAGAATATTTGATTAAAATGTGGGTAAAGCGTTTTATGGAGTCAAACTGTGAAGATGAATATCCTTAAATAAAGATTATTATTAAACCCTGTCTTTTCCTCCTCAGGTGAGCTACTACTTCCCTCTGAAGACGTTGTGGCGGTCCTTCTTCGCCGCCCTGGTGGCGGCGTTCACCCTGCGCTCCATCAACCCGTTCGGGAACAGCCGTCTGGTGCTGTTCTACGTGGAGTACCACACGCCCTGGTAGGAATAGTGACGGTTCCATCTGTACCCTCTCAGAGTTAAATTAACATTGACTTTACATGGTTACCTGGTTCTGTCCAATATAAACAGGTACATGGCAGAGCTGGTTCCCTTCATCCTGCTGGGCGTGTTCGGCGGGCTGTGGGGGACCCTCTTCATCCGCGCCAACATCGCCTGGTGCCGACGGCGCAAGACCACCCAGCTGGGCAGGTAGGAACCTCTAAGACCGCCTCTAAGACCACCTCTAAGACCACCTCTAAACCCACCTCTAAACCCACCTCTAAGACCACCTCTAAGACCACCTCTAAGACCACCTCTAAGACCACCTCTAAGACCACCTCTAAGACCGCCTCTAAGACCACCTCTAAGGCCACCTCTAAGACCACCTCTAAGACCACCTCTAAGACCACCTCTAAGACCACCTCTAAGACCACCTCTAAGACCGCCTCTAAGACCACCTCTAAGACCACCTCTAAGACCACCCAGCTGGGCAGGTAGGAACCTCTAAGACCGCCTCTAAGACCACCTCTAAGACCACCTCTAAACCCACCTCTAAGACCGCCTCTTAGACCACCTCTAAGACCACCTCTAAGACCACCTCTAAGACCAGACTGGAGGTGGTTCTGGAGGTGACACTAAACCCTGTTCCCTTCCCCAGGTACCCGGTTCTGGAGGTGGTTCTGGAGGTACACTAAACCCTGTTCCCTCCTCCAGGTACCCGGTTCTGGAGGTGGTTCTGGAGGTGACACTAAACCCTGTTCCCTCCCCCAGGTACCCGGTTCTGGAGGTGATGGCGGTGACTTGCATCACGGCCCTGGTGGCGTTCCCTAACCCGTACACGCGGCGCAGCACGTCGGAGCTGATCTCGGAGCTGTTCAACGACTGCGGCGCCCTGGAGTCCTCGCAGCTGTGCGACTACGTCAACAACCCCAACATGTCGCGGCCCGTGGACGACATCCCCGACAGGCCCGCGGGCCCCGGGGTCTACAGCGCCCTCTGGCAGCTGGCGCTGGCGCTGGTCTTCAAGATCGTCATCACCATCTTCACGTTCGGCATGAAGGTATATTAATAATAATAATATTATTATATTATTATTATTATTATTCACGTTCGGCATGAAGGTATATTAATAATAAATATCATTATTATTATTATTCACGTTCGGCATGAAGGTATACCGTCTCTTAAACCCAATTTAGGCCTCAGAATTAGACCTCAAAATTAAAAACAAATATTCTAAATCCTCTTCACTATTTTTGAAAGTTCATAGCGCGCCACTCGGTGGCGTGCTATGACATGAGCTTGTAGATCTGCTATTTTTCAATAGCTAAATAATAACATAATATTTAAAACACCAAAAGGGGTTCCTGCGGTTAAATTAGGGTTAAATAACTAAGCCGATTTAAAAAAAAAAGACTTCTAAACTGTTTCTACAGCTCCATCTCAACGAATTAGAATATTTTGTAAAAGTTAATTTTCATCTGTAATATAATTCAAAAAGTGAAACTTCCATTCCATTATTCTCAACTCATAAAGTGAAGTATTTAAAACATTTTTTTGTTTTAATCTTGATGAGCTACAGCTCATGAAAATAAAATCATCGTCATTCATCTCAATGAATTAGAATATTTTACGAGACCACTAAAACAAATTATTTTTTTAAACGAGAAATGTCGACCATCTGAAAAGTATATTAATGTATGCAGTTAGTACTTGGTCTGGGCTACTTTTGAACACATTATTTCACACATTTTCACCCCCCCCCCACCCCCCCTTTTCCCCTCACTGTATATTCTGTTTCTTTTCCCTTTTTGCTTCCTTTATGATGAATTCCTGTTCTGTTCTTTAACTATATAGAAGTGTCTTATTTGTATGTCTCTAAATGTTTTGATGAATTGAACATGGTGGACCCTGTTGTAAACAAGTGTAATGCTTAATTGGGTCGTCCACTCACAGTTAACAGTCTTTGTATTGAGTTTGTGCTTGAAATGTACTGTAATTCTGCAAACTGTTAATAAATATTTCAATCAATCAATCAATGGGGTGTGGCATGGAGGTGATCAGCCTGTGGCACTGTTGAGGTGTTCTGGAAGCCCAGGTCTGCTTTGATAACAGAGCCGTAAATTAATTTTAATTGTTCAGTCTCATGTCTCACATGTCTCCCCCTCCCCCATGTGCCCCTCCCCCTCCCCCAGATCCCGTCGGGCCTGTTCATCCCCAGCAT
Source organism: Protomyctophum parallelum (assembly GCF_964188405.1). Lineage (NCBI taxonomy): Eukaryota > Metazoa > Chordata > Actinopteri > Myctophiformes > Myctophidae > Protomyctophum > Protomyctophum parallelum. Next base: position 34,872,885 of record NC_139715.1, read on the forward strand.
GGCGGTGGGCGCCATCGCCGGGCGCATGGTGGGCATCGCCGTGGAGCAGATGGCGTTCCACCACCACGACTGGATCATCTTCAAGAACTGGTGCCGCCCGGGAGCCGACTGCGTCACCCCCGGACTCTATGCCATGGTGGGCGCCGCCGCCTGTCTGGGTGAGTGTTGTATAGACTCTAAGAAACGCAGTACATGCGATGCAATATCTACAGTAGCTCATCTCACTTTGAAACACCTGGAAAGTAAGGTGGCATACGCCAGATTACTTTTTATCGATTTCAGCTCGGCTTTTAACACTACACATCCAGACATTCTGTTGCGTAAATTAGCTCAGTTAAATGTGAACCCCTTTATAATTAAATGGTATTTTTCTTTTCTCTCTAGTAGACCACAGAGGGTGAGATTTAACTCTGTGTTCTCAGAGGAGACACTGAGTAGTACAGGGGTGCCTCAAGGAACAGTCAGTTCCTCTTTTCTGTTTACCTTGTATACGGACGACTGTGTCAGCTCACATCCAAATCAATTTGTTATCAAGTTCTCCGATGACACTGTGATACTGAGTCTGCTCAAGAGTGATAATAGCATCCTCAGCCATACAGAGGGAGTAGACAAGTTTATAGAGTGGTGTGATCTACACCATCTGAAAATAAATGTAAACTAAACAGAGGAGGTCATAGTGGACCCCAGGTCCATAGGAGACCACAGTATGATTAGTGTCCATGACCAGAACATCAAACAGGTCCCCTCATATAAATATCTGGGAGTACAGATCGATGAGGACCTGAGCTGGCACACGCATGTTACAACACTGTGTTCTAAAATACACCAACGTCTACACTTTCTCAGAAGACTTAGGCTTTTTGGAGTCAGTAGAAATATCATGTTGACCTTTTACAGAGCTAGTATAGAGTCAACCCTAAGATACGGTATGTCCAGCTGGTTTGGCAATTTAACTGTGAGTGAAGTACAAATCTCAAATAAGTAGGCTAGCAAACATGTCTGGGAAGATCATGGGCATGTCCACCCCCCCCCCCCCCACCCATCACTCCCCAGGCCATCTTTGAACAAGCAGTGGTGAGACAGGCTCTGAATATTGTATCTGACCCCTTGCATGTACTGTACCGAGAGTACGATCTGATGCCATCCGGTAGGAGGTATAGAACTCCACGGTATATGTATAATAGATTTAAACACTCTTTTGTTCCCCTGTCAATCAAAATGCTCAATCAGAGATTGCCGAATGCACTTTACTGACTCAGAGATTCAGGGATTGCCAAAAGCACTTTATTGACTAGTTGCACTTAATCAAGGGAATGTGTGCAATATCTCTGTTTTGTGTATGTGGGTGTTTCATGGTGTTTTTCCTTTTCGTATGTGAACGTGTCTGTTATTTGTATGCAGCTGTGACTCTGTCTGTGACTCTGTCTGTGACTCTGTATGTGACTCTGTCTGTGACTCTGTATGTGACTCTGTATGTGACTCTGTATGTGACTCTGTATGTGACTCTGTCTGTGACTCTGTCTGTGACTCTGTATGTGACTCTGTCTGTGACTCTGTATGTGACTCTGTATGTGACTCTGTATGTGACTCTGTATGTGAACGTGTCTGTTATTTGTATGCAGCTGTGACTCTGTCTGTGACTCTGTATGTGACTCTGTATGTGAACGTGTCTGTTATTTGTATGCAGCTGTGACTCTGTCTGTGACTCTGTATGTGACTCTGTATGTGAACGTGTCTGTTATTTGTATGCAGCTGTGACTCTGTCTGTGACTCTGTCTGTGACTCTGTCTGTGACTCTGTATGTGAACGTGTCTGTTATTTGTATGCAGCTGTGACTCTGTCTGTGACTCTGTCTGTGACTCTGTCTGTGACTCTGTATGTGAACGTGTCTGTTATTTGTATGCAGCTGTGACTCCGTCTCCAAGACACATTTCTCCCAAGAGAGACAAATAAAGACAACATTGAACCTTGAACTCACTGTGCCAGGGGTCCTCAACTAGAAATGCTGATTGTCACCATGTTGTTTTAACCTCCCGCCACCAGGGGGCGTGACGCGCATGACGGTGTCCCTGGTGGTCATCATGTTCGAGCTGACCGGCGGGCTGGAGTACATCGTGCCGCTGATGGCGGCCGCCGTCACCAGTAAGTGGGTGGCCGACGCCTTCGGGAAGGAAGGGATCTACGAGTCCCACATCACGCTGAACGGATACCCCTACCTGGACGTACGCGACGAGTTCTCCCACCGCACGCTGGCCACCGACGTCATGAGGCCGCGGCGCAGCGAGCCGCCGCTCGCCGTGCTCACGCAGGTGAGAGAGAGGGAGACGGTTGGTTTTGTTGTCGCAGGAAAATTAAATGATTTTTAGTTTTAGACGTTTTTTGTCTCTCGAATGTATAGTTTTCGTTTAGTTTTTAGTCACATTTTAGTCGACCCGGAATGTCTTGGTGTTAGTCTAGTTTTAGTCGACTAAATGTCATAAGATTTCAGTCGACTAAATCTATGGTTGTTTTAGTCGACTAAAATGTATTTTGGCGGGCCTTGATGCCGTCGTAATGGCTGATTTTACACTCAAAAAATGTGTTTAATAACTGTCCTCCTGTAGGACAGCGCCACCTAGAGGGTTAGGCTCTTCATCTGGTCAAACTCAAGATGTCAGTGATCCACCCACTTAAATAGACACCCACGGCCACGGGTCACGTTAGTAGTCAGTGGGTGGAACCAACACAACATGGTCATTAGATCAATTAATGAAATATCATTAAATACAGTAAAAATACACATTTCTCAAATCCACAACAGTGGAATAAGCTTTTTTTTGATTGATTGATTGAAATATTTATTAACAGTTTGTAGAATTTACAGTACATTTTAAGCACAAACTCAATACAAAGACTGTCAACTGTGAGTGGACGACCCAATTAAGCATTACACTTGTTTACAACAGGGTCCACATTGTTCAATTCATCAAAACATTTAAAGACATACAGACATTTAGAGACATACAAATAGACATTTCTATGTAGCTAAAGTACAGAACAGGAATTCATCATATGGGAAGCAAAAAAGGGCACTGTGAAGTTGCCCGAGGGCCAAGGCTCCAAAAACAGTCAGTTTTGTGGATTTTATTTCTCCCAACTTCAGCTCCGGTGCAGATATTCACAATGAAAGAATATCAAACTGCAAAAACAATACTGGCCAAAAGTACAAAATGAAGAACTCAAAAATACCTAATGCAAAACTTAGGACAAAGGAAAAATAACCAAACTGCACTAGGCTATGCCCCTGGACTGGGCCCTAGCAGCTCTCTCACTGGGCTGTCGGCATGATGCCTGCCCGAGCATCACTGACTAGCTTTTTTGATTGATTGAAATATTTATTAACAGTTTGTAGAATTACAGTACATTTCAAGAACAAACTCAATACAAAGACTAGGTTAACTGTGAGTGGACGACCCAATTAAGCATTACACTTGTTTACAACAGGGTCCACATTGTTCAATTCATCAAAACATTTAGAGACATACAAATAGACATTTCTATGTAGCTAAAGAACAGAACAGGAATTCATCATATAGGAAGCAAAAAGGGAAAATACAGTGAGGGGAAATGGGGGAGAGGATCCTACCACCCACAGAGAAGCATTTAAATATACACAGCTTACCTTAATCAGTGTGTGTGTGTGTGTGTGTGTGTGTGTGTGTATAGGGCACGGGCTGCCCCCGTGACAGACATCATGATTATTATAGAATCTAAGACCGTGATTCACATAATCGGGTATTATTACTTAGGCAACAATTCAAATATATACAGCATACGATAAATAAATTATTTAAAAAAATGGCTGATGGGGAAGTCCTCGTTCATTCCCTTTGGGGACATTGTATTTAAAGTGTAAATCCAAAAGGATTCACGTTGTAGCAACAATCTATTCAGATCCCCTCCTCACCTGCATGGGGCATTTCACCTGTTCAACCCCCTGATATCTCAATCTATTCAGATCCCCTCCTCGCCTGCATGGGGCATTTCACATGTTCAATCCCCTGATATCTCAATCTATTCAGATCCCCTCCTCACCTGCATGGGGCATTTCACATGTTCAACCCCCTGATATCTCAATCTATTCAGATCCCCTCCTCGCCTGCATGGGGCATTTCACATGTTCAACCCCCTGATATCTCAATCTATTCAGATCCCCTCCTCGCCTGCATGGGGCATTTCACATGTTCAACCCCCTGATATCTCAATCTATTCAGATCCCCTCCTCGCCTGCATGGGGCATTTCACATGTTCAATCCCCTGATATCTCAATCTATTCAGATCCCCTCCTCGCCTGCATGGGGCATTTCACATGTTCAACCCCCTGATATCTCAGAGTGGCCACTGTGTGTTTAACGGTCACAGAAACTGCATTGCAACCAAAGGGGCTTTTTAGGATCTTGGTTGCTGGATGCTGCTTCTATGCTCGAACATGTGTGTGTCTTTAGTGCCCTGTTGGTCTTGCCAACATATCCTAGTCCACATGGGCATTTGAGCAAGTATATCACATTTTTGGTTGTGCATGTTATGGTGCCCTTGATGTAAAAGTTTTTGCCCGTGAGTTGGTGCGTAAAAGTGTGGCTCTTAGCGGTGAAGTTGCATTGTGCGCACCTGCCGCATTTATAATTGCCATCCTATGTAGGACAGCGCCACCTAGAGGGTGTAGTAACACCCTGTCTCCTCTAGGACAGCACCACGGTGGAGGACGTGGAGACCCTCATCAAGGACACCGACTACAACGGCTTCCCGGTCGTCGTGTCCCGCGAGTCTGAGAGGCTCATCGGATTCGTGCAGCGCAGAGACCTCACCCTGGCTATCAGTAAGACCTCCCCCTATTGGCTATCAGTAAGACCTCCCCCTATTGGCTATCAGTAAGACCTCACCCTGGCTATCAGTAAGTGTAAATAACCATTTAAGAGCTATCTTGAGTATGATGTGTTGTTTTCCATAAGTGGCCCTACAGTTACTCATCCTGGCCAGAGGAGGGCGCTGTCGCCTTTTGGGACAATCTAGCCTTTGGACCTTCAACATTGCGCTGGGCCCTGGCCTACTTTTATTCTTTTCTCTTTCTTTGAGGTCTTGAAACTGTTTTCGTGCTTATGTGATGGTTTGTTGTCAGTGCCTCAACCTACTTCTGTATTGTGTTTTGTCTGACATGGTTGTGTTTGAGTTCGTTTTGTTACACTGTTTTGTGCACGCTTTTGCTGAGAAACTGAGAGCCAGGAAGGAAGTGGTTCAGTAAAAGTATTATTTGGCGCGATATGGCACTGGTACAGAGCAATGTAAACAACTACGCAAGCAAAGAAACACTTCAGTGTTTAGTGGTTACAACACAAATGTTTGTTTTGTTTAAGCACCTGGCCACAAGGTACAGTACAGTTTGCTATTGCTGCATGATATATTTTTACTTTTGGCAGTTCCTTTTGAAGTGAATGTGTTTCTGACGATCTGTTTTGGGACATTTTGAGAAGCCTCGGGTAACGTCAATAAATGAATAGATGGGTTTAGACTTTATTTCATGATAACCGTGAATGAATGGACTAAAGTGTACATTTAAAGCAGTTAAACCTTGGTCTAAGACTTGTTTGTTAAAGGGTATACAATACAGTAACTTACATTTCATGGTTGTTGGGTTAAAAGGATACAAATATATGTCTGGTGATTTCTATTTCATGTTTGCACTCTAGAGAGGAGATTGTCATTTGTTTAAAGCAATTCATGATGTTATTGTAACTCACAGGTTACAGTTATTTATTTTGTATTAACTATTTTATTGAAACGACTTTATATAGTACATTTTTGTCAGATAACTTGCATGTCCTTTCATGTCCAAGTGACCTTGAGCAAGACTCTGAACCCCTGATTGCTCCTGATGTGCTGGTTGGTGCCTTGCATGGTTTCCTCCGCCATCGGTGTGTGAATGGGTAATGGGTAATGGGTAATGTAATGTAATGGGTAATGTAATGTAATGGGTAATGGGTAATGCACCATCTATGTAAACTGGGGACAGGGAGGAACTCCTTATATGGTCAGCACACTCTATAGTAGAGAGGATTATCACAACAAAACAAAAAAATAAGTGATATTTGAATTAAGTGAAATCACTGAATATACCTTTAAAGACCTTTTAAGCGTCGCACAAACTACAAAGCCAACTCGAGTCGTGACAACTCATGACAACAAACACAATGTCACAATGTTTGGGGCCGTACAAATAATTAGAAAAAAAGACAACACTCAGGCATGAAGGAAGCATGAGTTCAAGTCCGTTGCTCTCCCCTTGTCCCCCATATATGGGGACTAGGTTGGTCTCCCCTTGTCCCCCATATATGGGGACTAGGTTGCTCTCCCCTTGTCCCCCATATATGGGGACTAGGTTGGTCTCCCCTTGTCCCCCATATATGGGGACTAGGTTGGTCTCCCCTTGTCCCCCATATATGGGGACTAGGTTGCTCTCCCCTTGTCCCCCATATATGGGGACTAGGTTGGTCTCCCCTTGTCCCCCATATATGGGGACTAGGTTGGTCTCCCCTTGTCCCCCATATATGGGGACTAGGTTGCTCTCCCCTTGTCCCCCATATATGGGGACTAGGTTGGTCTCCCCTTGTCCCCCATATATGGGGACTAGGTTGCTCTCCCCTTGTCCACCATATATGGGGACTAGGTTGGTCTCCCCTTGTCCCCCATATATGGGGACTAGGTTGGTCTCCCCTTGTCCCCCATATATGGGGACTAGGTTGGCGGAGGGTGTGTAGAGCCCAGGATCACATTAGATGATTGACACAGGGGTGAAAAATGGGTTACAAAATCGTGGGATAAAAAATATATAAAAAAAGAAAAAGAAAAACAACAATAAAAGTGTTGTAACCTGCCCTTTTTTAAAATTCTTTCTAACTATTTGTTCGGTCCTCCTCTCCTCTCTGCAGAGAACGCCCGTCAGAAGCAGGAGGGCGTGGTGAGCAGCTCCGTGGTGTATTTCACGGAGGACGGGCCGGCGCTGCCCGCCTCGGACCCTCAGCCCCTGAAGCTCCGTCGCATCCTGAACCTCAGCCCCTTCACGGTCACGGACCACACGCCCATGGAGACCGTGGTGGACATCTTCAGGAAGCTGGGCCTCCGTCAGTGTCTGGTCACCCGGAGCGGGTGAGTGAGGTCCAATCACAGCTAAGCATAACATCAAATCAAATCATACATTTATTTAGCCCATTTTGGGGCGGGAACCCCTTTTGGTGTTATGTTATGCTTTAGCTATTGAAAGATTGCAGATCTACAAGCTCGTAGCACGGCTCCGAGTGGCGCGCTACGAGCTAGTAGGTCTGCTGTTTTTGAAAAATCGAAGAACGAAACATGGCTTTTTCAGAAAACTGTCGGGACGTACAGTAGAAGACATTTTTAGAATCTGATCGCAGGTCAAAATGGGTTAAATAGCACATTTAAAAACAATTCTCATTCTACCAAAGTGCTTCACAAGGCAGAATATAGTACAGTACAGTACAGTACAGTACAGTACAGTACAGTACAGTACAATACAATACAGTACAATACAATACAACACAATACAAATCAGTGAAATAGGAAATACAGGCAAATAGGACAAAGTAATCTGAAAGGAAAGGTGCAGCAAGATCATGTCGGGGATTCAAAGCCTTGTGAATATAAAATAAAAATGTTTTAAGTTGTGATTTAAAAGACCCAGCGGAGGGCGCAGAGTAGACCTACCGGAACCCCTAAGAGACCCCTGACTGCTGACCTGAGGGTCCTGGTAGAGGGGATAGGATAGGAGGTAACCCCTAAGAGACCCCTGTCTGCTGACCTGAGGGTCCTGGTAGAGGGAACCCCTAAGAGACCCCTGTCTGCTGACCTGAGGGTCCTGGTAGGGGGGGGGGGGGGGGGGAGATCTAACATGGGTCAGACCAGAGTGATCTAGTCAGAGAGTGGCGACACCAGCGTTGACTCCCATTGTAACAATGGAATGCGGAAGTGCTCGTTCTATCTCAATGTGCTATCGATGTTTGAGGGTTTTATCGTTAGCAAAAAGTCAACAAACAGAACACGGTGACATGCATGCTGATCTTCCTTAATAATAAATACAGGCTTAGCCCATGCGTCCAGTGGCTTTATAGGTATAGGCTGCTCAGATCTGGACTGGACTTATTTATGTTTTAGAACCGGTGGACCTCTGTACTGTAGACGCGCAGATGCATGCGTGCAGATGCGATGCATTTGTTTATTGATGATTAAAGGGTAAGACCACTTTTTTGGAGGTTTGGGTTGTTTTCTTACCTTATTATGGTCAAACTAGTCCAGTCCAGGAGTTATTTCGCTCCATTGTGCAGTTTTATAGAAAATAACTTTATAAAAATACCAGCCCAATGAGCCCATTGACTTACATTGTAGCGGAGAAACAGCTCTCAAAGTCACTCTTTTAGCACATGAACGAACGCAACAAAAGCTGATTCTGACAGTTTATGACATCAGGAAAACTCATGCGGTTTTATTTTGGTGTTTTAACGTATATTTATAAAGGTACTATTTTGTTTGGAGAGACACTGAAGCTGCAATGCGGTCTTCCGTTTCCGGTTTCATTTGTAAACAAGGAAGCACGCTGGCTGCCTATGTTGTACGCTGAGAGCACCCAATCCATCTGCAGTCGAGCAGTACCCCCGACACAGACACCCACGGCAAGCAGTCATAAGTTTGTAGGCTTACGATACTTTTAGAACGGAGGATGAAGTGCGCTGTTCCAGATTGTTGCAGTTAGAGTTGGACCAATCGGATTGTAGTACCGCGTCACGTGAAAACAGAAGTGATTCGGTTGGCGTAAGCATACCAGATCTTCTTTCTACACAAATTAGTCAAAACAAGACAACGTTGACATTTTTTATTAAAAATAAAACCGCATACGTTTTCCTGAAGCTGTCAGAATCAGCTTTTGTTGCGTTCGTTCATGTGCTAAAAGAGTGACTTTGAGAGCTGTTTCCCGGCTACAATGTAAGTCAATGGGCTCATTGGGCTGGTATTTTTATAACGTTATTTTCTATAAAACTGCACAATGGAGCGAATTAACTCCTGGACTGGACTAGTTTGACCATAATAAGGTAAGAAAACAACCCAAACCTCCAAAAAAGTGGTCTTACCCTTTAAGCCAGGGGTGCCCAATGCCCATTACGTCGATCACGGTCGACCAGTCGATCGCAAGCGCTGCGCAGGTAGACCGCTTGGCCCTGCCATGAAAAAACCAAAAAAACCCAATCCTCGCCTCGGGCAGGCGGCGGCGCGGCGGCGGCTTTAAAACCCCCCACAATGCAGTGCCTTGTTTTCAAGTGTGGGGAACAAACAAACAAATTAAAAGGATATCTATCCATCATTGTTCATATAGCAAGATGCGCGCGGCAAAGAAGCCTAAAACATACACTTCCATGCAGAGTGGGAAGAAGATTATTTTTTTACGATGTCACATTCCAAGTCTAACTGCGTTTGCCTTACTCGAGCCCATCGATTCTGTTCTTTAGCTACATAGAAGTGTCTATTTGTATGTCTCTAAATGTTTTGATGAATTGAACAATGTGGACCCTGTTGTAAACAAGTGTAATGCTTAATTGGGTCGTCCACTCACAGTTAACAGTCTTTGTATTGAGTTTGTGCTTAAAATGTACTGTAAATTCTACAAACTGTTAATAAATATTTCAATCAATCAATCAAAATCGCTACATTCATGTGCTTCCCATTCAGAAGCTGATGTTGATTCCATTGCCTCGAAAATAGCAACACTTTTTAACATGAACTCTTCTGCGTTGGAGAATGAGATCATGGCACTGCAGGCTGACATACAGTTAAAGTTGCGCGCCCGCGATGGAGAGTTTTGGAACTTACTCGTGGAGGAAAAGTATCCAAACATCAGGACTTGTGCAGCCTCGCTCACAGCGTTATTTGGCTCCACATATTTATGTGAATCAGCGTTTTCCCACATGAAGATAATTATGTCCAAATATCGTTCCACGTTGACGGACGATCATTTGGAGGCCTGTTTAAGACTAGCTGTCAGCAGTGACTGTCCGGATTACGCAGCGGATTCTTTTAACTTAAATTGTATGAAATACTTTCCATTAATATAGTGGTTGCAACTGTATTAATTGATTGCCAGAGTCCTGTGGTGGGAGTTCTGCTCTGGTTGAGTTGAGTGGTGCATTATTCCTTCATGTGATTGTGTATGCTTTTTATGTGTGATACTTTTAATATTTGTAACATTTTATGAGCAATATGTTATTACAAATTGAAATTGATTGACGTTATTACAAAGAGTAACTTTAACTAAAATCTCTTCTTTGCAATGTGGGGTAACTGAAAAGGTAAATAAATAGAATTGATTTTGAAACCGTCCTAATGCCTTAATGTTATTTATTTTGAGTATTTTAAGCAATGGGATAATATTTTTTTGGTTGGTAGATCACCTTGAGCTGGCAATTTTAAAAGTAGACCTCAAGTCAAAATAGTGTGGGCACCCCTGCTTTAAGCCTACAACAATTTGTTGTAGACAAACAGTTTGTCTTTTAAAAAGGAGCATAAATAAATGTATACCATTTGTCTACCAACTTTAATTATGTAGCCTATACATCATGCATATTACATTACAAAAAAATCTACCAATATCCGTTAATGACCCGGTTAATCCTGTCGGCTAACCGGCTGGAAAATTATCCGTTACCGACATCCCTAAATGGTATAGTTCCAATGTGTGGAACTATAGCCCATAGCACCCCGCTTTGTCTCAATGGGATAGTTCCAATGTTTGGAACTATAGCCCATAGCACCCCGCTTTGTCTCAATGGGATAGTTCCAATGTGTGGAACTATAGCCCATAGCACCCCGCTTTGTCTCAATGGGATAGTTCCAATGTTTGGAACTATAGCCCATAGGCACCCACTTTGTCTCAATGGGATAGTTCCAATGTGTGGAACTATATAGCCCATAGCCTATAGCCCATAGCCCATGTCAACTGTGAGTGGACGACACCATAAAGCATTACACTGGTTCACAAGAGGGCCCACCATGTTCAATTATCAGTACATGTACCCTGTACATGTTACATGTACACTTGTACAGTAGTGCTGCCAACGAATATTCTATATCCGAATATATTTTCGAATCAAAAAAATGAATGAATAACCGAATATATAAAATTAAGGTTTGAATTAAAAATAATAATAAAAAATATTTTTTAGTTATTATTATTATTAGTTTTCGCGAGACGGTGCCATGGGTAAGCGACGCGTTGTGACTTGTGAGCTTGTAGATTAGTTATATTTGCCACGCGACACGCCGACACCGGCATACATTGAAGAATAAATCAGCTCTGCCTCGTACTCTTCCTAAACGCAGACTACGCAGCGCAGCCTGCGTAGTGAGCACAGGGCGGGCGGGGCCGCGGGAGCCTTTTACGTTCTTTGCGCAGTGGGTGTACGCTGCTCAGAAGGGTGAAACCTTCCGTCAACAGCGTATCTAGTGATCAGCTGGGACAGGAGAGTATATTTTTAGTGGTAGGATTGCTCATTTAAGAAAAATGTCGGTGAAGTTTTACTGGAGAAGGGAGAATGCATGCGTTGTGTTCCACGCATGAATCCACGTGGGTTTTTTAAACGAATATCCGAATCCAATTTTTGGACAATTACGGCAGCACTAATGTACAGTAGCAATCTACTACATAAAAAATACTAAATCCTCTCCTCTCCTCTCCTCTCCTCTCCTCTCCTCTCCTCTCCTCTCCTCTCCTCTCCTCTCCTCTCCTCTCCTCTCCTCTCCTCTCCTCTCCTCTCCTCTTCTCTCCAGACGTCTCCTGGGAATTATCACCAAGAAGGATGTGCTGCGTCACATGGCTCAGATGATGAACCAGGACCCAGAATCCATCATGTTCAACTGACCTCTGACCCAGAATCCACCATGTTTAACTAGATGAATGACCCCTGACCTTTGGGACTGTGTAAATAGTGCAACGCTACTGTACTGTAACCAGTGATATGCTGTATAGTTACTGTACCCCCCCCCCCCCCCCCCCCAGGGGTTCTCCTGGAGGGGGTCCCCCTCCACAGTGGTTCTCAAATAGGGACCCCCCCTTTTCCTACGTAGCCAAGTACGTTCATGTGGAGGTCTGGGGACCCCCAGGGGTCCTTGGATGTCTGGGGACCCCCAGGGGTCCTTGGATGTCTGGGGACCCCCAGGGGTCCTTGGAGGACATGACAAGGTTTGAGAACCACTGTCCTCACTCCAACCGTCCTGACTAGCAGTGTTGTTTTCGTCGACTAAAACTAGGACGAAAGAAAATGTTCGTCGACTACCTTTTTTCACTGATGTAAACTAAATGGAAGCTAAATGAAGACTAAGCTATGATGACTAAAACTAAGACTAAATGTATTGACAATTTCGTCAACAAATAAAAACTAGACTAAAAAGTCATTTTACACTTGGTAGCATGCTGAAAATAGCAGATCTACAAGCTCACAACGCGCCGCAGCGCGACGCGTTGTGTAGCTTGTAGATCTCTTGAAAAGTGTAAAAACAGTCATTACAACGGCATCAAGGCCCGCCAAAATACATTTTAATCGACTAAATCAACTGTAAATTTAGTCGACCCTATCCGTCCTGACTCCTCCTACTAGAACCACCGTCCTCACCCTATCCGTCCTGACCGCCCTCCGCTGTATTTGCGCCATTTTCTCAATGCTTTCTAATCGTCCCGCGACCCAGTCTATCTGTTTGACCCGCGCCCACTCTTATCTGCTACCTGTTTGACCCGCGCCCGCGCCCACTCTTATCTGCTATCTGTTTGACCCGCGCCCACGCCCACTCTTATCTGCTATCTGTTTGACCCCCTCCCTCAGTTATTCATCATCTCACATGCCATATCGTTGCTGTCGGTAGAAAACTTGTATGTCCAAAACTGATAATTTTCTGAAAACTGGGAGTAAAAAAAAAAAGTAAGTTCCAGTGGATTGAATGTATAGTTATTATTATTTATTAATTCATAAGCTCTTACTTTTCATTTAGTTAAATATTTATAAAAGCCACAGACACACGTAACCACTTTGTGTAACGCTGTAATATAACGTTGGACATTCATTTACAAAAAGATAACATGAATATATGGCTTCTGATTATCTGACATAATGTTTTAATATATGGAGATGTGAGTCTTCTGATTATCTGACATAATGTTTTAATATTATGGAGTTGTGAGGCTTCTGATTATCTGACATAATGTTTTTTACTTGTTTTTCATTTTGTATGGTGATTCTTCTTGTTTGGTACAATGTAGTGAAATGAGACTAGATAATGCCTGCGCTTTGGTATAATGTTATATCATCATATTAATGCATTCATGTCTCTTCTTTTAATCACTTGAGCTTTTCAAAAATAGCCGATCTACAAACATCACAATGCAGCACGTCGTGAGATTGTAAATTGGCTATTTTTTGACCGTTTCTGAAAAAGCTAAAAAAGAAAATCAACGATACAATATTGAGGTATTTTTGGTCAAAGATATTCTGCTATTTGAGTGTGTCAGTATGTCTAGTTTACCTGCCACGCGTGATTCTGTGCCCAACTGTTGAATTCTGTCGTACAGTACAGTACAGTACAGTACAGTACAGTACAGTACAGTACAGTACAGTACAGTACAGTACAGTACAGTACAGTACAGTACAGTACAGTACAGTACAGTACAGTACAGTATTATCACTTAACATATCAAATGCTGGAACGACACTGATCGGCAGATTGGAGGAATAGGAACCCGTACTGTGTAATGCATTGGTTGCCAAACATTTCCATGTCAAGGACCCCCAAATTGACACTAATTAGCCCCGTGGACCCCCCCATTTGAAGAGAAGTGCCAGGGACCCCCAGTTTGACATGCGTTAGTCTACGGACCCCCCATTTGAAGAGACGTGCCAGGGACCCCCAGTTTGACATGCGTTAGTCCACGGACCCCCCATTTGAAGAGACGTGCCAGGGACCCCCAGTTTGACATGCGTTAGTCTACGGACCCCCCATTTGAAGAGACGTGCCAGGGACCCCCAGTTTGACATGCGTTAGTCCACGGACCCCCCATTTGAAGAGACGTGCCAGGGACCCCCAGTTTGACATGCGTTAGTCTACGGACCCCCCATTTAATGACATTTCCTTCTATCTCTGGGACCGCCAATTTATATTGTAAAATCACTGTTCATTTAACTCTGAGAGTACAAATGGAACCAAATGGACCCGTTAGGGACCATTTTGTCCTACCTACGACGGCATTGCGTGCTGAAAACAGCCAAACCTAGAAGCTCCCAACACGCTGTGGATATCATCGCACAGTACAGTACAGTACAGTACAGTACAGTACAACGCATGTCGACCGGTAGCTTGGTTGGTTTTCAATAAGCAATGATGGCGAGCTGAAATTAGACACTACATTACAGAAATCTATTTTTTCTTTTTCTTTTTTTTTTTACCTCAAGTTCATGTTTGCTGCTTTTATTATTGAACTGTAAAAACACTGTAGGAAAAAAACAAGTTGCACTTTGAACATAATAGTCACATTGAAGTAGTATTTTAACATTATAGTCAGTAGTATTGGTATTGGACACACGCTAAAGATTTAGTTTAAATGAAACTCTAAATACACTGGACCAGATAGATTTAGTTTAAATGAAACTCTAAATACACTGGACCAGATAGATTTAGTTTAAATGAAACTCTAAATACACTGGACCAGATAGATTTAGTTTAAATGAAACTCTAAATACACTGGACCAGATAGATTTAGTTTAAATGAAACTAAATACACTGGACCAGATAGATTTAGTTTAAATGAAACTCTAAATACACTGGACCAGATAGATTTAGTTTAAATGAAACTCTAAATACACTGGACCAGATAGATTTAGTTTAAATGAAACTCTAAATACACTGGACCAGATAGATTTAGTTTAAATGAAACTCTAAATACACTGGACCAGATAGATTTAGTTTAAATGAAACTCTAAATACACTGGACCAGATAGATTTAGTTTAAATGAAACTCTAAATACACTGGACCAGATAGATTTAGTTTAAATGAAACTCTAAATACACTGGACCAGATAGATTTAGTTTAAATGAAACTCTAAATACACTGGACCAGATAGATTTAGTTTAAATGAAACTCTAAATACACTGGACCAGATAGATTTAGTTTAAATGAAACTCTAAATACACTGGACCAGATAGATTTAGTTTAAATGAAACTCTAAATACACTGGACCAGATAGATTTAGTTTAAATTAAACTAAATACACTGGACCAGATTGATTTAGTTTAAATGAAACTAAATACACTTGCCATTTTTATTTTATTTTATTTGTTAGATATTGTTTCCCCCTGCCATGTTGACATTCTGGACAAGAGTCACCTTGTGTGTGTGTGTGTGTGTGTGTGTGTGTGTGTGTGTGTGTGTGTGTGTGTGTGTGCGTGCGTGTGTGTGAGCACTAACAATTAGGCTTAAATGTTGCTGCCATATCTATGTTCATTGTTAATTATTCTTGTAGTTTTCTCTCTGTTAAAATGACACCGTACGACATGTTTCTGTTAAAATGACACCATATGTTTCTGTTACATTTGGACAATGTGTGAAGAGCTGTATAAAATACTTGCCAAATACTTGCAACTGTATTAATTGATTGCCCGAGTCCCGTGGTGGGAGTTCTGCTCTGGTTCTGATTGGTTGAGTCCCGTGGTGGGAGTTCTGCTCTGGTTCTGATTGGCTGAGTCCCGTGGTGGTGCTCTGGTTTTGGTCAATATTAAGTAGTTCCGATCATTGTGTGGGGGGGCACAGGGGGGAGGGGGGGGGGGGGGGGGGGCACGCATTAAAAGTAAATTAATCCATAATACTAAAGTAATTTGTATTGTTGACCTATTTCTAAAATATTAGTGCAACTTTCGTTCATTTTTTTACCCCTCTCTCACACAGAACTATGTTTTTGTGTCCATATCACTACGCCCAAAAAATAGTTCCATGTAATGGAGGGGTCAAAGGTACCTGGTACCGGTGGTACTGGTACCAGGTAAGTACCAGGTACCAGTGGTACTAGTACCAGGTAAGTACCAGGTACCAGTGGTACTAGTACCAGGTACCGGTGGTACTGTACTTACTGTAAAATTGTAAATATGTTTTTGCAGTGTTTGTGACATCATCAACCAAGGCTGACTGTTGTTACATGAACCTTTATTGACATTAACGTGAACATGCACAGTAAAATGAACCTTTATTGACATTAACGTGAAATTCATGCACAGTAAAATGAACCTTTATTGACATTAACGTGAACCTCATGCACAGTAAAATGAACCTTTATTGACATTAACAAACTCAGAATTGCACAACATAACTGGATAAAATATAGGGAATATATTTTAAATGCATGAGTGCTTATTATTTAATCTATCGGTATACAGTATACATTTGCATTTATTGTGCTTAAGTAGTAGTAGTAGTAGTAGCAGTAGTAGTACAACAGTATGTATAATTATTATTATTTACTATGTATTATTATTATTATTATTATTATTATTAGTAGTAGTAGTACAGTATGTATGTATTATTATTTTATGCTCTATTGATTAATTTAATATTAGGACCACAATGGAAACATTGTTCATGCTTGCTTGTCTAGTGAAATAGTTTCATTGAAATTATTATGCATGTATGTCTAAATGTAGCACAAACATAATACAAGTATAATATAAGTATATATACATTAAGCATAGAAGAATAAATCAATGATTTAACTATTTTTAAAGTTATTTTAACTATTATAAAGCTACCAGCAGACTAATGGCCATGAGTGCAGTTCCGAAAGTTGCCACTAGGGACAGTAAAGTCGTTGGCCTGCAGGCCACAGGCACCTAACCTTCCCGCAGGCTGCAGCCGTTACCTTCTCACAGGACGTCCATACGACGTCCGTACGACGTCCATACGACGTCACACAGACCTCTCGGTAAACCACCAACCCCAAACGTCCCGTCCTAGTCGCCGTCCCAGCCAGACGTCCATACGACGTCCATACGACGTGGTCGATACGACCTGACAGTCAAACTCAGGATACCAACCATACGACCATGATACGTTGCAAAAAGACGTCCATATGACGTCCATACGACGTGGTCGATACCACCGCTTTGAGCTGCGCTGTGATGCAACATGTATTGAAAAGTGGGTATTAGCGCCATCTGGTGGTTATTTTAGTAATGTGCGTTGCAAGTGTCGAAATTCCGAAGTTAAGCGCTGCATTTCCGCTTTCCCTTCAAAATAAAACTGTTCTACTCGTCAAGTTAAAGCGTTTGCATTTCCGCTTTTTCTTCAAATTAAAACGTGGCAGTTTGCGTTAGCTTTAGCTATTGTTAGCTTTATTTTATGTTTATTCATATTAATACGTGTTGCATGTTTTAATGTTGTTCTAAAGGATAGAAGATTATTAACACAAACTGTCGATTAAATAAAAAATGTTTTACAACAAATACAGTCTTGTTTTTAGTTTTTTTACTACATCTGACAAGCTAGCTAGCTAGCTAGATGGCTAGCGGATGTAAACACGCCACGGTCACATTATAAAATAGATACTTCCGTGTGTCACACTGAATTTGACCACCTATAGAATTCTGTGACTTTGTACTGCGAAAATCTACCGATCTTCGGCGCGTGTGACCGAGAGAGAGGAGAGCAGGTAGGTGAGGGGAGGGAGGGAGAGAGGAGAGCAGATAGGTGAGGGGAGGGAGAAAGAGAGGAGAGCAGATAGGTGAGGGGAGGGAGAAAGAGAGGAGAGCAGATGGTTGAGAAGCCCTCCCCATGCTACTTCAGTCTGGGTGGCACATCGGCAGTGAAATGTGAAACAGCGCCACAGCGCATTGACACCCACGTTGTGGCCGGAAATGTCATTACATCCGTAGTGGTTCAGCACACTAACTATGCAGCAGGTCCTGTCAACGTTGTATGGACGTCACATGGACGTCTTTTTTGCAACGGACTGAGTCTGCATGTCGTCGTCCTGAGTTTGACTGTCAGGTCGTCTCCAAGACGTCGTATGGACGTCTGGCTGGGACGGCAACCTGGACGTACGTTTTGGGGTTGGCGTTTACAGAGAGGTCTGTTTGACGTCGTATGGACGTCGTATGGACGTCCCGTTGGTTATGCGCTCAGTGCATGTATCCTGAGTTTGACTGTCAGGTCGTCTCGAAGACGTTGTATGGACGTCGTATGGACGTCTGGCTGGGACGGCGACCTAGACGTACGTTTTGGGGTTGGGTTTAAAGAGGTCTGTTTGACGTCGTATGGACGTTGTATGGACGTCCCGTTGGTTCCCATTGGCGGGAGGGGTGCCGGATGCCATCCCATTGGCGGGAGGGTTGCCGGATGCCATCCCATTGGCGGGAGGGTTGCCGGATGCCATCCCATTGGCGGGAGGGGTCCCGGATGCCATCCCATTGGCGGGAGGGTTGCCGGATGCCATCCCATTGGCGGGAGGGGTGCCGGATGCATCCCATTGGCGGGAGGGTTGCCGGATGCCATCCCATTGGCGGGAGGGGTCCCGGATGCCATCCCATTGGCGGGAGGGTTGCAGGATGCCATCCCATTGGCGGAAGGGGTGCAGGATGCCATCCCATTGGCGGGAGGCGTGCAGGATGCCATCCCATTGGCGGGAGGGGTCCCGGATGCCATCCCATTGGCGGGAGGGGTGCCGGATGCCATCCCATTGGCGGGAGGGTTGCCGGATGCCATCCCATTGGCGGGAGGGGTCCCGGATGCCATCCCATTGGCGGGAGGGTTGCAGGATGCCATCCCATTGGCGGGAGGGGTCCCGGATGCCATCCCATTGGCGGAAGGGGTGCAGGATGCCATCCCATTGGCGGGAGGCGTGCAGGATGCCATCCCATTGGCGGGAGGGGTCCCGGATGCCATCCCATTGGCGGGAGGGGTGCCGGATGCCATCCCATTGGCGGGAGGCGTGCAGGATGCCATCCCATTGGCGGGAGGGGTCCCGGATGCCATCCCATTGGCGGGAGGGGTGCCGGATGCCATCCCATTGGCGGGAGGGTTGCCGGATGCCATCCCATTGGCGGGAGGGGTCCCGGATGCCATCCCATTGGCGGGAGGGTTGCAGGATGCCATCCCATTGGCGGAAGGGGTGCAGGATGCCATCCCATTGGCGGGAGGGTTGCCGGATGCCATCCCATTGGCGGGAGGGGTCCCGGATGCCATCCCATTGGCGGGAGGGTTGCCGGATGCCATCCCATTGGCGGGAGGGGTGCCGGATGCATCCCATTGGCGGGAGGGTTGCCGGATGCCATCCCATTGGCGGGAGGGGTCCCGGATGCCATCCCATTGGCGGGAGGGTTGCAGGATGCCATCCCATTGGCGGAAGGGGTGCAGGATGCCATCCCATTGGCGGGAGGCGTGCAGGATGCCATCCCATTGGCGGGAGGGGTCCCGGATGCCATCCCATTGGCGGGAGGGGTGCCGGATGCCATCCCATTGGCGGGAGGGTTGCCGGATGCCATCCCATTGGCGGGAGGGGTCCCGGATGCCATCCCATTGGCGGGAGGGTTGCAGGATGCCATCCCATTGGCGGGAGGGGTCCCGGATGCCATCCCATTGGCGGAAGGGGTGCAGGATGCCATCCCATTGGCGGGAGGCGTGCAGGATGCCATCCCATTGGCGGGAGGGGTCCCGGATGCCATCCCATTGGCGGGAGGGGTGCCGGATGCCATCCCATTGGCGGGAGGCGTGCAGGATGCCATCCCATTGGCGGGAGGGGTCCCGGATGCCATCCCATTGGCGGGAGGGGTGCCGGATGCCATCCCATTGGCGGGAGGGTTGCCGGATGCCATCCCATTGGCGGGAGGGGTCCCGGATGCCATCCCATTGGCGGGAGGGTTGCAGGATGCCATCCCATTGGCGGAAGGGGTGCAGGATGCCATCCCATTGGCGGGAGGGTTGCCGGATGCCATCCCATTGGCGGGAGGGGTCCCGGATGCCATCCCATTGGCGGGAGGGTTGCCGGATGCCATCCCATTGGCGGGAGGGGTGCCGGATGCATCCCATTGGCGGGAGGGTTGCCGGATGCCATCCCATTGGCGGGAGGGGTCCCGGATGCCATCCCATTGGCGGGAGGGTTGCAGGATGCCATCCCATTGGCGGAAGGGGTGCAGGATGCCATCCCATTGGCGGGAGGCGTGCAGGATGCCATCCCATTGGCGGGAGGGGTCCCGGATGCCATCCCATTGGCGGGAGGGGTGCCGGATGCCATCCCATTGGCGGGAGGGTTGCCGGATGCCATCCCATTGGCGGGAGGGGTCCCGGATGCCATCCCATTGGCGGGAGGGTTGCAGGATGCCATCCCATTGGCGGGAGGGGTCCCGGATGCCATCCCATTGGCGGAAGGGGTGCAGGATGCCATCCCATTGGCGGGAGGCGTGCAGGATGCCATCCCATTGGCGGGAGGGGTCCCGGATGCCATCCCATTGGCGGGAGGGGTGCCGGATGCCATCCCATTGGCGGGAGGCGTGCAGGATGCCATCCCATTGGCGGGAGGGGTCCCGGATGCCATCCCATTGGCGGGAGGGGTGCCGGATGCCATCCCATTGGCGGGAGGGTTGCCGGATGCCATCCCATTGGCGGGAGGGGTCCCGGATGCCATCCCATTGGCGGGAGGGTTGCAGGATGCCATCCCATTGGCGGAAGGGGTGCAGGATGCCATCCCATTGGCGGGAGGCGTGCAGGATGCCATCCCATTGGCGGGAGGGGTCCCGGATGCCATCCCATTGGCGGGAGGGGTGCCGGATGCCATCCCATTGGCGGGAGGGTTGCCGGATGCCATCCCATTGGCGGGAGGGGTCCCGGATGCCATCCCATTGGCGGGAGGCGTGCAGGATGCCATCCCATTGGCGGGAGGGGTGCCGGATGCCATCCCATTGGCGGGAGGCGTGCAGGATGCCATCCCATTGGCGGGAGGGGTCCCGGATGCCATCCCATTGGCGGGAGGGGTGCCGGATGCCATCCCATTGGCGGGAGGGGTCCCGGATGCCATCCCATTGGCGGGAGGGTTGCCGGATGCCATCCCATTGGCGGGAGGGGTGCCGGATGCCATCCCATTGGCGGGAGGGTTGCCGGATGCCATCCCATTGGCGGGAGGGTTGCCGGATGCCATCCCATTGGCGGGAGGGTTGCCGGATGCCATCCCATTGGCGGGAGGGGTCCCGGATGCCATCCCATTGGCGGGAGGGTTGCCGGATGCCATCCCATTGGCGGGAGGGGTGCCGGATGCCATCCCATTGGCGGGAGGGTTGCCGGATGCCATCCCATTGGCGGGAGGGGTCCCGGATGCCATCCCATTGGCGGAAGGGGTGCAGGATGCCATCCCATTGGCGGGAGGCGTGCAGGATGCCATCCCATTGGCGGGAGGGGTCCCGGATGCCATCCCATTGGCGGAAGGGGTGCAGGATGCCATCCCATTGGCGGGAGGCGTGCAGGATGCCATCCCATTGGCGGGAGGGGTCCCGGATGCCATCCCATTGGCGGGAGGGGTGCCGGATGCCATCCCATTGGCGGGAGGGTTGCCGGATGCCATCCCATTGGCGGGAGGGGTCCCGGATGCCATCCCATTGGCGGGAGGGTTGCAGGATGCCATCCCATTGGCGGGAGGGGTCCCGGATGCCATCCCATTGGCGGAAGGGGTGCAGGATGCCATCCCATTGGCGGGAGGCGTGCAGGATGCCATCCCATTGGCGGGAGGCGTGCAGGATGCCATCCCATTGGCGGGAGGGGTCCCGGATGCCATCCCATTGGCGGGAGGGGTGCCGGATGCCATCCCATTGGCGGGAGGGGTGCCGGATGCCATCCCATTGGCGGGAGGGGTGCAGGATGCCATCCCATTGGCGGGAGGGGTCCCGGATGCCATCCCATTGGCGGAAGGGGTGCAGGATGCCATCCCATTGGCGGGAGGGGTCCCGGATGCCATCCCATTGGCGGGAGGGTTGCAGGATGCCATCCCATTGGCGGGAGGGGTCCCGGATGCCATCCCATTGGCGGAAGGGGTGCAGGATGCCATCCCATTGGCGGGAGGCGTGCAGGATGCCATCCCATTGGCGGGAGGGGTCCCGGATGCCATCCCATTGGCGGGAGGGGTGCCGGATGCCATCCCATTGGCGGGAGGGTTGCCGGATGCCATCCCATTGGCGGGAGGGGTCCCGGATGCCATCCCATTGGCGGGAGGGTTGCAGGATGCCATCCCATTGGCGGGAGGGGTCCCGGATGCCATCCCATTGGCGGAAGGGGTGCAGGATGCCATCCCATTGGCGGGAGGCGTGCAGGATGCCATCCCATTGGCGGGAGGCGTGCAGGATGCCATCCCATTGGCGGGAGGGGTCCCGGATGCCATCCCATTGGCGGGAGGGGTGCCGGATGCCATCCCATTGGCGGGAGGGGTGCCGGATGCCATCCCATTGGCGGGAGGGGTGCAGGATGCCATCCCATTGGCGGGAGGGGTCCCGGATGCCATCCCATTGGCGGAAGGGGTGCAGGATGCCATCCCATTGGCGGGAGGGGTCCCGGATGCCATCCCATTGGCGGGAGGGTTGCAGGATGCCATCCCATTGGCGGGAGGGGTCCCGGATGCCATCCCATTGGCGGAAGGGGTGCAGGATGCCATCCCATTGGCGGGAGGCGTGCAGGATGCCATCCCATTGGCGGGAGGGGTCCCGGATGCCATCCCATTGGCGGGAGGGGTGCCGGATGCCATCCCATTGGCGGGAGGGTTGCCGGATGCCATCCCATTGGCGGGAGGGGTCCCGGATGCCATCCCATTGGCGGGAGGGTTGCAGGATGCCATCCCATTGGCGGGAGGGGTCCCGGATGCCATCCCATTGGCGGAAGGGGTGCAGGATGCCATCCCATTGGCGGGAGGCGTGCAGGATGCCATCCCATTGGCGGGAGGGGTCCCGGATGCCATCCCATTGGCGGGAGGGGTGCCGGATGCCATCCCATTGGCGGGAGGGGTCCCGGATGCCATCCCATTGGCGGGAGGGTTGCCGGATGCCATCCCATTGGCGGGAGGGGTGCCGGATGCCATCCCATTGGCGGGAGGGTTGCCGGATGCCATCCCATTGGCGGGAGGGTTGCCGGATGCCATCCCATTGGCGGGAGGGGTCCCGGATGCCATCCCATTGGCGGGAGGGTTGCCGGATGCCATCCCATTGGCGGGAGGGGTGCCGGATGCCATCCCATTGGCGGGAGGGTTGCCGGATGCCATCCCATTGGCGGGAGGGGTCCCGGATGCCATCCCATTGGCGGGAGGGGTGCAGGATGCCATCCCATTGGCGGGAGGGTTGCCGGATGCCATCCCATTGGCGGGAGGGTTGCCGGATGCCATCCCATTGGCGGGAGGGTTGCCGGATGCCATCCCATTGGCGGGAGGGGTCCCGGATGCCATCCCATTGGCGGGAGGGTTGCCGGATGCCATCCCATTGGCGGGAGGGGTCCCGGATGCCATCCCATTGGCGGAAGGGGTGCAGGATGCCATCCCATTGGCGGGAGGCGTGCAGGATGCCATCCCATTGGCGGGAGGGGTCCCGGATGCCATCCCATTGGCGGGAGGGGTCCCGGATGCCATCCCATTGGCGGAAGGGGTGCAGGATGCCATCCCATTGGCGGGAGGCGTGCAGGATGCCATCCCATTGGCGGGAGGCGTGCAGGATGCCATCCCATTGGCGGGAGGGGTGCCGGATGCCATCCCATTGGCGGGAGGGTTGCCGGATGCCATCCCATTGGCGGGAGGGTTGCCGGATGCCATCCCATTGGCGGGAGGGGTCCCAGATGCCATCCCATTGGCGGGAGGGTTGCCGGATGCCATCCCATTGGCGGGAGGGGTGCCGGATGCATCCCATTGGCGGGAGGGTTGCCGGATGCCATCCCATTGGCGGGAGGGTTGCCGGATGCCATCCCATTGGCGGGAGGGGTCCCGGATGCCATCCCATTGGCGGGAGGGTTGCAGGATGCCATCCCATTGGCGGGAGGGGTCCCGGATGCCATCCCATTGGCGGAAGGGGTGCAGGATGCCATCCCATTGGCGGGAGGGGTGCCGGATGCCATCCCATTGGCGGGAGGGGTGCCGGATGCCATCCCATTGGCGGGAGGGGTGCCGGATGCCATCCCATTGGCGGGAGGGTTGCCGGATGCCATCCCATTGGCGGGAGGGGTGCCGGATGCCATCCCATTGGCGGGAGGGTTGCCGGATGCCATCCCATTGGCGGGAGGGTTGCCGGATGCCATCCCATTGGCGGGAGGGGTCCCGGATGCCATCCCATTGGCGGGAGGGTTGCCGGATGCCATCCCATTGGCGGGAGGGGTGCCGGATGCCATCCCATTGGCGGGAGGGTTGCCGGATGCCATCCCATTGGCGGGAGGGTTGCCGGATGCCATCCCATTGGCGGGAGGGGTCCCGGATGCCATCCCATTGGCGGGAGGGTTGCCGGATGCCATCCCATTGGCGGGAGGGTTGCCGGATGCCATCCCATTGGCGGGAGGGGTGCCGGATGCCATCCCATTGGCGGGAGGGTTGCCGGATGCCATCCCATTGGCGGGAGGGTTGCCGGATGCCATCCCATTGGCGGGAGGGGTCCCGGATGCCATCCCATTGGCGGGAGGGTTGCCGGATGCCATCCCATTGGCGGGAGGGGTGCCGGATACCATCCCATTGGCGGGAGGGTTGCCGGATGCCATCCCATTGGCGGGAGGGGTCCCGGATGCCATCCCATTGGCGGGAGGGTTGCCGGATGCCATCCCATTGGCGGGAGGGTTGCCGGATGCCATCCCATTGGCGGGAGGGTTGCCGGATGCCATCCCATTGGCGGGAGGGGTCCCGGATGCCATCCCATTGGCGGGAGGGGTCCCGGATGCCATCCCATTGGCGGGAGGGTTGCCGGATGCCATCCCATTGGCGGGAGGGTTGCCGGATGCCATCCCATTGGCGGGAGGGTTGCCGGATGCCATCCCATTGGCGGGAGGGGTCCCGGATGCCATCCCATTGGCGGAAGGGGTGCAGGATGCCATCCCATTGGCGGGAGGCGTGCAGGATGCCATCCCATTGGCGGGAGGGGTGCAGGATGTGGTCACCCCTCCCGCCGTTTACAGAGAGGTCTGTTTGACGTCGTATGGACGTTGTATGGACGACCCGGTGGTTATGTGCTCATTGAGGCAGAAAATATGTCATGTCAGTATTGTATATTTTAGTTTTTATTGAAAATTTAATCAGGCACAGCTAGGCGGTGACAACCTAGGCCTGGAAAGTTAAAGGGAAACTTCCTTTTTGCAAAAAGATATATGTTAATGACGTTTAGAAGCTTTAGAACACTTTTCTGGGGGTCTTTATGTGTGTAATATGTGGTTTTAGATATTGTAGATTGTAGCAGTGAGCCCGGTGTCTCTGATGTCATGGACACTGGGCTCACTTCCTTCCTGGACTACATGTTGTCTCAGTAAGACAGCTCTCCCCCTATCCACAAGGAGGAGCAGTGCACCAAATAATTATGGGAATTGTAGTCCAGGAAGGTAGTGAGACCAGTGTCCATGACATCAGAGACACTGTGCTTACTGCTACAATCTAAAATATCTAAAACCACATATTACACACATAAAGACCCCCAGGAAAGTGTTCTAAAGCTTCTAAACGTCATTAACATATATGTTTTTGCAAAAAGGGTGAAGTATCCCTTTAAGGTAGGTTATGGTAGGTGAATAGGGAAAAAAAGTTAAATTATAGCTATCACAATGAAACTTCTCCAGTTGATTACTTATATTAAAACTAAGATTATTTGTATTACAAGTTTTCTGAAATTATATGTTTAAATATGCAAATTAGGCATTATGCGCTAATTTGCATACATTTCGGGATGATAAATCTGAAGATCGGATAAAGCCAGGTTCAAAATTATCATTTCGTTGACACATTAGAGACAAAGATAATTACAGATTATTTTATTTATATATCTCTAATTATCATTATCTTATTATCAAAATAGTGTCCAACAGGCATAAAAAAACCCAATTTTCGGCATGTTTTTAGGTATAAAATATTAAAATGTGATGTAAATGTGTATGATATATCAACAAATCCATCTGTAAATTTCTGCGGAATATAGTTATGAATAAGACTGGAACGTTTGGTGTGAGTTCAACTGAAGTGGAGATTCTTTGTCCCAGGTATGAGGAAAACTAATTTTGAAAAAACGGCCTTTAAAGATTTGTATTGTAAAATTCCAAAACGTTTTATTTGAAGCCACTGTTTTGAGACAAAATATCTCATCCAAACCTTGGCAACAACATATAATGGAAAGGTCTGGACCTCGACCAAATGTGGTCACTTCCTTTGTACCAACAACCAATCATGAAAATAGAGATGGTGGATTTTCACCCAGAAAAGAAATATGGTCAATCAAATCACAATGTTGATGCACTATGCGACTGTCCCTTATCACCACCAGATGGCAGCAAAGCCTACATTTAGCCTATAATACGCATGGCATGGCGCTGTAAATGATGTGTAATAAGTCTGTGTTGATATGAGTTTAAAAAACATTGATGGAGGATTCCCTTTCATTGTCAGATTTTCAGTCATCATGTCAAGATGTGTTACTTTCATAATTACAATTTCATGTTTATATAAATTCTGTAAACTTTAGTTTAAAGGTGGCCTTATACACTAGCCGATAATTGGGCAAGAATGTTTGATATTTGCTCTGCAACCCCCCTCTCCTCTCCTCGTCCTCTCTCCTCTCCCCCTCTCCTAGTCTCCACTCCCTCGGGGCCGAGAATCCTTGGGTGCGCTGCGCCCGAGTTTTAAAACTGTGTAGTGTGTGCTGCATAAGATAATCGGTTATCCTGTAGTGTGTGGTGCTATCAGATTTCAGATTGAAAAAAATCGGCTAGTGTAAGGCAGTGCAGGTGCTATTTGTAGTTGTTACGTCCCCACCAAAGAGGTCCAGGTGTTATTTGTAGTTGTTACGTCCCCACCAAAGAGGTCCAGGTGTTATTTTGTGCAAAAGTGCATTATTGGCTATTTCCCCTAATATAAGCCCTCAATGGGCGTTGGGTTTTAGTGCTAATTCGCATTCGGAATAAGTAGTAAAGTGTGCCGCTTGGGATACAATTTACATTATGAAGAGAGGATATATAAAAAATTGAGCGATGGAAATAAGCGAATTAGCACAACACCTCAATGCCCCATTCAATGTAATGTAATGTAATTCAATTCAATTCATTGAGGGCTTATATTAGGGGAAATACCCAATAATGTGCTTTTGCACAAAATAACACCTGGACCTCTTTGGTGGGGACGTAACAACTATACAAATATCACCTGGACCTCTTTGGTGGGGACGTAACAACTATACAAATATCACCTGGACCTCTTTGGTGGAGACGTAACAACTACAAATAACACCTGGACCTCTTTGGTGGGGACGTATAACAACTACAAATAACACCTAGACCTCTTTGGTGGGGACGTATAACAACTACAAATAACACCTAGACCTCTTTGGTGGGGACGTATAACAACTACAAATAACACCTAGACCTCTTTGGTGGGGACGTATAACAACTACAAATAACACCTAGACCTCTTTGGTGGAGACGTAACAACTACAAATAACACCGGACCTCTTTGGTGGGGACGTAACAACTATACAAATATCACCTGGACCTCTTTGGTGGAGACGTAACAACTACAAATAACACCTGGACCTCTTTGGTGGGGACGCAACAACTACAAATAACACCTGGACCTCTTTGGTGGGGACGTATAACAACTACAAATAACACCTGGACCTCTTTGGTGGGGACGTATAACAACTACAAATAACACCTGGACCTCTTTGGTGGGGACGTATAACAACTACAAATAACACCTGGACCTCTTTGGTGGGGACGTATAACAACTACAAATAACACCTAGACCTCTTTGGTGGGGACGTATAACAACTACAAATAACACCTAGACCTCTTTGGTGGAGACGTAACAACTACAAATAACACCGGACCTCTTTGGTGGGGACGTAACAACTATACAAATATCACCTGGACCTCTTTGGTGGAGACGTAACAACTACAAATAACACCTGGACCTCTTTGGTGGGGACGTAACAACTACAAATAACACCTGGACCTCTTTGGTGGGGACGCAACAACTACAAATAACACCTGGACCTCTTTGGTGGGGACGTATAACAACTACAAATAACACCTGGACC
Source organism: Protomyctophum parallelum (assembly GCF_964188405.1). NCBI lineage: Eukaryota > Metazoa > Chordata > Actinopteri > Myctophiformes > Myctophidae > Protomyctophum > Protomyctophum parallelum. Next base: position 34,901,235 of record NC_139715.1, read on the forward strand.
TCTTTGGTGGGGACGTATAACAACTACAAATAACACCTGGACCTCTTTGGTGGGGACGTATAACAACTACAAATAACACCTAGACCTCTTTGGTGGGGACGTATAACAACTACAAATAACACCTAGACCTCTTTGGTGGAGACGTAACAACTACAAATAACACCGGACCTCTTTGGTGGGGACGTAACAACTATACAAATATCACCTGGACCTCTTTGGTGGAGACGTAACAACTACAAATAACACCTGGACCTCTTTGGTGGGGACGTAACAACTACAAATAACACCTGGACCTCTTTGGTGGGGACGCAACAACTACAAATAACACCTGGACCTCTTTGGTGGGGACGTATAACAACTACAAATAACACCTGGACCTCTTTGGTGGGGACGTATAACAACTACAAATAACACCTGGACCTCTTTGGTGGGGACGTATAACAACTACAAATAACACCTAGACCTCTTTGGTGGGGACGTATAACAACTACAAATAACACCTAGACCTCTTTGGTGGAGACGTAACAACTACAAATAACACCGGACCTCTTTGGTGGGGACGTAACAACTATACAAATATCACCTGGACCTCTTTGGTGGAGACGTAACAACTACAAATAACACCTGGACCTCTTTGGTGGGGACGTAACAACTACAAATAACACCTGGACCTCTTTGGTGGGGACGCAACAACTACAAATAACACCTGGACCTCTTTGGTGGGGACGTATAACAACTACAAATAACACCTGGACCTCTTTGGTGGGGACGTATAACAACTACAAATAACACCTGGACCTCTTTGGTGGGGACGTAACAACTATACAAATAAAGGTAAGAAAGCCTTCTAGCATGGAATTCTCCTTTAAGGTTTGTGAAAAGGCCCTCCAGAGCCTGTCGGGTCGTCTAATTACAGCAGTGATTAAACACCTCTCTCTCCCCACAGGCTGCTGGGGGGCGGGTCCACGCCGCGGCGTTTACTCTACACGCCATAACACCGTATAAATCTTTAAACAGATCATTTGGATCACCGGCTCCTAATGGAGCATTTCATCTGCAGATCAAGGAGAGGGCGGAAGGAAGGAAGCAAGGAAGGAAGGAAGGAAGGAAGGAAGGAAGGGGGGGTGGCGAGACACACGGGTCGTTACTCGTTAGCGGCTCACTTCTCTGGGCGGTGGCCACCAGTACACCCCCCCCCCCCCCCCCCCGCTGCATTAGTATGCGCGCCCTGTTGAAAATTAATTTCATTAAAGCGGGACCCCAGCGTTCGCCACCCCCCCCACCCCCCCCCCCCCCTCCCGCGCCGCCCGTGCCGTCCCGTCCCGTTCTACCGGCGCCTCCCTCCCGTTTTTATTTTTTTAAAGGGGGGGGGGGGGGGGGGCCCTCATAGTGTATGATTAGCGTGCATTTCCCCAAACCTGGCTGCGAGTGGCGGCCCGGGTCGGGAGGTCGCGCAAATGAAAGAGAAAGGACTTCATTGTGAGATGACTGGCCCATAAATCATCCGGCGGTTTCTATAAATCACGGCAGATGGCCGGGGGCGGGGCCGGGGGTCCCTCTGGGAGCCACGCCGCGGCCCCGCACGGCCCCCGCGTAAGAGAGAGAGGGAAAGGGGGCGAGCGCTAGAGAAAGCGAGCGAACGAACGAACGAACTGCGGCATAAACCCAGCCGGCTGGCGGAAGCTACGCCGAGGTCAGCCCGGCTCGCTGCAGAGACACGAGATGAGCAGAGGTTTGGGGGGGGTGTGTGTGTGTGTGTGGGGGGGGGGGGGGGGGGGGGGGGGGGGCGGGGGGGGTGCCCTCTCTTCGGTGCCATCCATCCGGGGAGGGGACCCCTCTTCCGCTGCTCATGTGGCCCCCAGCTTCAGGGGGGCCCTCTTGGCCCCGGGCCCCCTGCCCCCCCCCCGGGCCCCCCCTCCCGGGCCTACCTGATGAGATGCAGACCCCCGGAGGTCCTCGTGTCCGCCACCTCTCCAAGCTGGCCGCGTCGTTTAGCGGTCCTAATCTGCCTGCTTAATATGGAGACAGCTTCATTTCCCCGGCCCGGTTTCCCCGAGCTGCGCCGTGGCGCTGAAGCCCTGTCAAGTTGACGTTAAATGTCGGCCTCGCGAGGAGGAAGGAATTCAACCTTCATTATATTCCTCATGATTATTTAAAAGAACGCGAACTCGCCCCGGCTGCCACAGAATCCATTTTGTGACGACCTGGCTTGGTGTAAAACTATATAGTATAGATAGAGAGGCCCTGCAGGATATTGTCCAGTGTTAGTTTAATTAATTTGAGTTAATTTAGTTTCATATTTATTGGTATGTGTGTGACAGCCTGAGCAATCTGTCCAATGACATGTAGCCATGTAGCCTATATAGATACACTTTATAATGACATGTAGCCATGAGTGAGTCTAGATACACTTTATAATGACATGTAGCCATGAGTGAGTCTAGATACACTTTATAATGACATGTAGCCATGAGTGAGTCTAGATACACTTTATAATGACATGTAGCCATGAGTGAGTCTAGATACACTTTATAATGACATGTAGCCATGAGTGAGTCTAGATACACTTTATTATGACATGTAGCCATGAGTGAGTCTAGATACACTTTATAATGACATGTAGCCATGAGTGAGTCTAGATACACTTTATAATGACATGTAGCCATGAGTGAGTCTAGATACACTTTATAATGACATGTAGCCATGAGTGAGTCTAGATACACTTTATAATGACATGTAGCCATGAGTGAGTCTAGATACACTTTATAATGACATGTAGCCATGAGTGAGTCTAGATACACTTTATAATGACATGTAGCCATGAGTGAGCTATAGATACACTTTATAATGACATGTAGCCATGTAGCCTATATAGATACACTTTATAATGACATGTAGCCATGAGTGAGCTATAGATACACTTTATAATGACATGTAGCCATGAGTGAGTCTAGATACACTTTATAATGACATGTAGCCATGAGTGAGCTATAGATACACTTTATAATGACATGTAGCCATGAGTGAGCTATAGATACACTTTATAATGACATGTAGCCATGAGTGAGTCTAGATCAGGGATGTCAAACTCAAATACACGGTGGGCCAAAATAAAGAAATTGGTAGAAGTCAAGGGCCGGACTGTGTTTCAACACACGGGCACCGCGGTCAGGAGGACGTCCCAGGCAAATAGCAAAAAAGTAAATGCATTTAAAACTGAAAATGCATTATTATTAAGCTCAGTTTCCTGTTCCATGATCCTCACAAAGCAGGACTTGTAGTATTATAGTGGTCCGTGCAATATACCAGAGGGCCAGTTCTAATACTAATTCAATATCATCCCGCGGGCCAAAGATAATTCATTATACGGGCCTGATTTGGCCCTCGGGCCTTGAGTTTGACATATATGGTCTAGATACACTTTAGAATGCCTGCATGGAAACCCATTTGCTAAATATTTTGTGCCACTCATGTCATACTTTAGCTATTGAAAAATAGATTTACAAGCTTGTAGCTTGTAGGTCTGCTATTTTTGAAAAATCGTGAAAATACGGCGCAAATATTTGAATATTCTTTCAGAGGGAACGTTTTTAACTCAAATCTTTGCTTCTGGGAGGGGGTCCCTGGAACAACGTATTTTCAGGTGGCCAATTACATCCTTTGTCCTTGTCATGAAATATTGAGCACCACTGATACAGAAACATGAGGTGTTTCAGAAAACTGTCAGGATTTAGAAGACGTTTTCTTTTTTTTTTCAAAGTCAAGTCTAAACGGGATAAAGACGATTTTCATTGTTGGAGATTTATTACAGATTTTAGTAGCGCTATAGTCTATACAGCATGATTCCATACCCGTGAATCTGGTGTGTGTCATAATAGACTGACCTGTTTTTGGCAGCAAAATGAGGTTTTAGTTCATTAGTCTTTTGAGCAGGGGAGAGCCGCCATGGTTGTAACACTTTGCACGTTTCACTCTTTTATTCAGAGATCTGTTTATCTACATAATTATGTAATATTTTCAGGCAATGATAAAAAAAAAACACCATTAAACATATCGTTTTCAGCTTAACAAATTATTTCATTGAAGCAACTCCCTAACATTGTTTTCATACCATGGATGTGATGAGAAAATGTATCAAACATAAGGGACTTATTAGATAGTATTAGTACCGGGTGTACCAGTTTGGGCGTTTGAGTCAGTTCAATGGGAAAATACATTGATTACACAACAAAGATAAAACGTTTGATTGATTGAGTTGTACAATGTTATACAACCCTAAACTTATTTAGAATACACTCTGTAATGAAAGGCAGCTGACTGAACATAATATTATATGTAAATATGACATATAATGGTATTTAATGGTATGGCGTGTGTTACAATTGACCCACTTTTGCAAGTTGTTCTTTGGCGTTGCTTACGGACCAGAATGAACGTGAATTGCGTCTAAACACGATGCAAACTAATGAAGAACATAAGCATGAAGACATCCATGTGGATTTTTACGCACCAACATCAAAGAAAGATACTGTAGCCCACAGATACTTCAATCTAAACTATGGAATGAACTTCCCATTACAATCAGAACTGGGCCTATACAGACTCATTCCCAATCTTCCGCCGTAGTCTGAAAACCCACCTTTTCAGACTCCATCATGGCCCGTAGCACTTTCCCTATAGCCCCTTATGTAGACTTAGATAGTAGTCTGAAAACCCACCTTTTCAGACTCCATCATGGCCCGTAGCACTTTCCCTATAGCCCCTTAGATAGCACTTTATGTAGACTTAGATAGGTATAGTTTATATGTATAGCTTCATTATATGGATATTCCACTGTTACGTTCTTACAGTAGCTTGCGCATGTTTGATGGAAACTACTTTGTAATGTATGTGATGTATTGCCATGCTTTTTGTTCTTGCTTAATGTAAATTGCTCTGGATTAAGAGCGTCTGATGAATGCCTACATTGTAAATTGTGTCTTGTATTTGACAAAACAAATCTAAATTAAAAAAAACGACACACGGATTAGAGTGCAACCTAAAGACCTATGAGCTATATGACCTATGACCTATAGGCCTATCATCTGAAGAGTCGTTGTAGTTACAGTACATTGTGTCACGTATTGTAGCCGGTGAAATAACTACATTAACAAAACCTTATTCATAATTCTGCAGGCCAAGGCACCCCCCCCCCATACACCCCCTACACACTATCATTATAGGGGATTCATTTGGCCTAGAGATGCTTTAATTCACAGGATACGGTCAGTCCACAAATCTGACCAGCTTTTCAACCAGAGGAGAAAAACTGAATTTATTTTTATTCATTTTTTATCCAAAACGAGTTAACATCACAGGCAGACTCTTCACATACTAGAGCATGTCTGAGATAAATGTCAGAGATGAAGTATGAAATAAATGCCTAAACATGTAGCTAGGTGTAATGTTAGAGTCCACAGAAGACATGTAAATATGAAATAAATGCTTAAACATGTAGCTATAGGTGTAATGTTAGAGTCCACAGAAGACATGTAAATATGAAATAAATGCTTAAACATGTAGCTATAGGTGTAATGTTAGAGTCCACAGAAGACATGTAAATATGAAATAAATGCTTAAACATGTAGCTATAGGTGTAATGTTAGAGACCACAGAAGACATGTAAATATGAAATAAATGCCTAAACATGTAGCTAGGTGTAATGTTAGAGTCCACAGAAGACATGTAAATATGAAATAAATGCTTAAACATGTAGCTATAGGTGTAATGTTAGAGTCCACAGAAGACATGTAAATATGAAATAAATGCTTAAACATGTAGCTATAGGTGTAATGTTAGAGTCCACAGAAGACATGTAAATATGAAATAAATGCTTAAACATGTAGCTATAGGTGTAATGTTAGAGTCCACAGAAGACATGTAAATATGAAATAAATGCTTAAACATGTAGCTAGGTGTAATGTTAGAGACCACAGAAGACATGTAAATATGAAATAAATGCTTAAACATGTAGCTAGGTGTAATGTTAGAGTCCACAGAAGTGAACCTTTCAAGCTTGTTTTCTCAACTCTCTGTTTCTCTGCCAGACATTACTCTATAAGCCATATCTCCAAAACTGGTGGGTCAAACTGAACAACCAAATTATGTCAATCTGAAGCTATGATTCCCTGCTTTCACATGACATACAACAACAATGAATAATAATCAAATGACTGATTACATATTGGTGCTACCAAGTAAAAAGTCTAATTAGGGCTCAACATTGAGAATACTGAAATACATTTTAGTCGACTAAATCAACTGCAGATTTAGTCGACTAAACTCTCATTACATTTAGTCGACTAAAACTAGACTAACACCAAAACATGCCAGGTGACTAAAATGTGACTAAAAAAACTAAATGAGGTTTCATTACAAAGACTATGACTAAAACTAAAATAGAAATTTGCTGCCAAAAACAACACAGCCTGATACTAAACTGATTTATGATTAATTCCTGTTCTGTTCTTTGACTATATAGAAGTGTCTATTTGTACGTCTCTAAATGTTTTGATGAATTGAACAAGGTGGACCCTCTTGTAAACAAGTGTAATGCTTTATTGGGTTGTCCACTCACAGTTAACAGTCTTTGTGCTTGAAATGTACTGTAATTCTGCAAACTGTTAATACATATTTCAATCAATGTATTATTTAGGCCTATGGACTGAGTTGTCATGTCAACATGTTGCCACCAGAGGGCTCCTCGGAGCTATTGTTGTTTTCCTACCTGTTGACACTTACGTACAGTTCAGGCGGAAAGAATAAGCCTAAACTAATTGTATTAATTTATTTGATCTATAATCTATAACTATAATCTAATTATCTACTTATCCTGCAATGTAGAAATACTCTGTTACAACTAACAGGCACTTGTTAAAGGTTTTGGTGTCACATTGTACTATTAAAGTAGAAAATACTCATTTTGCAGAATGTGAATGTCAAGTTTTGATATGTATAGCATGTATAAAATAAGAGATCTTTACAAGCTCACAATGCGTGGCATGTGAGCTTGTAGATCGGCTATTTTCAAAAGGCTGAAATATAGCCTGCTGTACAGTAGGCTATGAAGTGATGAAGCTGAAGTGGTAATGTATACATATAATATATATAATATTTTCTAAATAATAATCACAATCTACAGTGTGAATATAGTAGCCTACAATATTTGCCACAATAGTAACAATGGAATGCGGAAGTGCTCGTTCTATCTCAATGGGATAGTTCCAATGTGCGGAACTACAGCTCACAGGCACCCTGCTTTGCGGCGAGATCAAAGCGTGTCGCCAATCTAGACAACAGTGTCGTCATGCAATCAGTGGTCAGGACCGTCAGGTGTGTGATTGGCAGGTTTGTTTTGCGTCGTGTGTTTTTTATATTAAGCTACATTTTGGACCATCATTATGGTGATATTACAGAAATGTAAGACACAACAATAATAATAATAGTAGCCCAATATAAAACAAACAGCATATAGGCTATATTTTGTAATTATCAGCCGATAATAGCGAGGAGGAGATAATTTAATATAACCCACTCGACGCTCTGCAAGGCTAGTCCTCCCAGAAACGGATTCAGAGGACCAGTAAATGTATGTACTGTTACTGTATGACGATAATAATAATCTATTTTAGAAACGCCAAAGCTTCGGCGGTAGGCTATATGCGATATATAAAGTACAACAACAACAAAACAACTGGACATTAGGCTATACTTTATAGCCTTCAGCGTCAAACTAGCTTTGCTTCGACGTGGAGTTTTATTGTTACATTATCGACTGACTGGCCCATTTATGTGACATTATGTGGACAGAATGGACGAGTCTGGACTTTGGAGGAGAACTGCCCGGTGCCCTAGAGGAGAACCAGACCCTGCAGAGGAACGTCCAGAAGGTTCTGAGTTCTGACCCTGTTATCAACAACACGACAGGACTGCAGCTGTGAGGAGAGAGAGCACTCAGCCCTCTTCACTTCAGTCACAGTGAGTCAATGGTTTTGTTTTTTCTCGGAGGCGTGCCCCCGCACACGCGCGCGCGCGCGCACACACACACACACACACACACACACACACACACACACACACACACACACACACACACACACACACACACACACACACACACACACACACACACACACACACACACACACACACACACACACACACACACAGGGGGGGGCATGGGTGGCTGGCTGCTGTGTCATATGTTGTGGATATGGGCACTTACAGAGACATCTGGGCACCTCAATGTAAAATTGTCAATTTTGTCCAAAATGTAAAAATAACAAACCCCCCACATACATCGTACATCATTGCCAGACTTTATTGCAGGCCTATATCCTTCACTGCATGATACAGGTTCTGTAGCAATTGTAGATATATTAGACCTTATATGCATACAATGAGTGGCAAAGTGAGCTTAACCCATACTGACCTGAGATCAGATTCTAAAAGTGTCTTAGATTGGGTTAAACGACATTAAACTGCATTAATGCAATCAGATAGGACTTTTCTGTGTGGATGTATGGGGCTGTCAATCAGAGAGGACTTTTCTGTGTGGATGTATGGGGCTGTCAATCAGAGAGGACTTTTCTGTGTGGATGTATGGGGCTGTCAATCAGATAGGACTTTACTGTGTGGATGTATGGGGCTGTCAATCAGATAGGACTTTACTGTGTGGATGTATGGGGCTGTCAATCAGATAGGACTTTTCTGTGTGGATGTATGGGGCTGTCAATCAGAGAGGACTGTTCTGTGTGGATGTATGGGGCTGTCAATCAGATAGGACTTTACTGTGTGGATATATGGGCTGTCAATCAGATAGGACTTTTCTGTGTGGATGTATGGGGCTGTCAATCAGATAGGACTTTTCTGTGTGGATGTATGGGGCTGTCAATCAGAGAGGACTTTTCTGATTGGATTGATGATGATGATGATGATGATGGAGCTGTGGTGATGAAGTCATGGATGACATCATAGTTTGTGGATCATGTGAGGTGTCACATGTCACAACTTACCCCATTCTGGGCGGGAACCTCTGTTGGTGTTTTAAGCATTATGTTATACTTTAGCCATTGAAAAATAGCAGACTTATAAGCCCCTAGCGTGGCACCGAGTGCCGCGCTACGAGCTTATAGGTCTGCTATTTTGGAAGAATCTTGAAAATGTGGAGATACAGAGTAGCCGACCGTTACAGTATGAAAGATTTTGTTCAATGACCATCATCAAAAGCAAGTGACATGAGGTATTTCTTTAACTTATCTTTTAAATCTGATTTACTTAAGACTTTAGATGCATACCTCTGACAAAAGACAGCAGGGAAATATGGAGTCTGTCCTCCATCAGTGGCCATCCCAAAGTGGCATGCATTCTGTTGTTCTTTGTCCTCCATCAGTGGCCATCCCAAAGTGGCATGCATTCTGTTGTTCTTTGTCCTCCATCAGTGGCCATCCCAAAGTGGCATGCATTCTGTTGTTCTTTGTCCTCCATCAGTGGCCATCCCAAAGTGGCATGCATTCTGTTGGTGTTTGTTGTCTCCACCAGGCCGAAGGCATGGGGGGAGAGTATGTTTTGCACTCCGTCCGTCCGTCCGTCCGTCTGTGTGTGTGTGTGTGTGTGTGTGTGTGTGTCCGTGAGCAGCTAATCTCGGCCACCGTTAACCCGGTCGATGCCAAATTTTGCACACACACTCCCTGGATGCTAACGATGAACCTCTGCCCCAAACTTTCCAGAACGGCCTGTTATAGCGCCACCAGGAGGCCGCTTTGTGCAAAACAAGTTTTTGCACAGTACACCTACAGATTTTGTCCAAACATCACGCAAATTGGTACACAGTCTCTCTAGAGCCATTCAACGAAACCGGTCTTTCAGATTTCTCAGACTCCATCCTGATTGGTTAACTTTTGTTGCCCTTTTATCCAACCACCAGATGAAGCAAGCTGCAATGTCCTACATTCCTATCCTGGTGCAGACCTGTGCCCAGAAGGGCACTTTATCTAGTTATTTTTGTACAGCACAGAGCAATACGTGCAGCTCTATTCTGGACCAAGTGTAATTTCACTCAATCCTTTTTTGCAGCACTAGACCATACCATACCATTGGACAATAATCCACAGCACTAGACCATACCATACCATTGGACAATAATCCACAGCACTAGACCATACCATACCATTGGACAATAATCCACAGCACTAGACCATACCATACCATTGGACAATAATCCTTTTTGCAGCACTAGACCATAC
>NC_139715.1:34916517-34919628 GCF_964188405.1 Protomyctophum parallelum
GAGTGGCGCGATACGAGCTTGTAGGTCTGCTATTTTTGAAAAAATCGAAGAACGACTGACATTTTTAGAATCTGATCTCAGGTCAGAATGGGTTAATCAGACCAGTGGGTGTCCAGTGGAAACCTCGTATGAATCTGATCTCAGGTCAGAATGGGTTAGCGCCTGACAGGTCGGCTCCGCCGCGAGGACGAGGCCGCGCCGCCGCGCTCTGACAGGACGAGGCGCCGCGCTCTGCATCGGAATGGTCGGCTTGGGGGGGGGCACGGTGGCACAGCTAGAAGGTCCTGGGTTCGATTCCGGCTCGGGACGCTGTGGGTGCTGGCGGCGTGTTTCCTCCTCCGCGTCATCAGTGCCCATACCCGAAGGCGGGGTTGGCAAAAGGGCCTTTCTGTGTGGAGTTTGCATGTTCTCCCCGTGTCCCTAGGGTAGGTACCCTCACATGTTCTCCCGTGTCCCCTAGGGTAGGTACCCTCACATGTTTTTCCCCGTGTCCCCTAGGGTAGGTACCCTCACATGTTCTCCCCCTGTCCCCCTAGGGTAGGTACCCTCACATGTTCTCCCCGTGTCCCCTAGGGTAGGTACCCTCACATGTTCTCCCCGTGTCCCCTAGGGTAGGTACCCTCACATGTTCTCCCCGTGTCACCTAGGTAGGTACCCTCACATGTTTTCCCCGTGTCCCCTAGGGTAGGTACCCTCACATGTTCTCCCCCTGTCCCCTATAGGGTAGGTACCCTCACATGTTTTCCCCGTGTCCCCTAGGGTAGGTACCCTCACATGTTCTCCCCCTGTCCCCTATAGGGTAGGTACCCTCACATGTTTTCCCCGTGTCCCCTAGGGTAGGTACCCTCACATGTTCTCCCCGTGTCCCCTAGGGTAGGTACCCTCACATGTTTTCCCCGTGTCCCCTAGGGTAGGTACCCTCACATGTTCTCCCCCTGTCCCCTAGGGTAGGTACCCTCACATGTTCTCCCCCTGTCCCCTATAGGGTAGGTACCCTCACATGTTCTCCCCGTGTCCCCTATAGGGTAGGTACCCTCACATGTTCTCCCCGTGTCCCCTAGGTAGGTACCCTCACATGTTCTCCCGTGTCCCCTAGGGTAGTTACCCTCACATGTTCTCCCCGTGTCCCCTATAGGGTAGGTACCCTCACATGTTCTCCCGTGTCCCCTAGGGTAGGTACCCTCACATGTTTTCCCCGTGTCCCCTAGGGTAGGTACCCTCACATGTTCTCCCCGTGTCCCCTAGGGTAGGTACCCTCACATGTTTTCCCATGTCCCCTAGGGTAGGTACCCTCACATGTTCTCCCCGTGTCCCCTAGGGTAGGTACCCTCACAAAAAACCATGCAGTAATCCGGGTCTCTAAACTTCCTCCCCCTGGCCAGCCGTGGCACCTGATGGAGAGGAAAGGAACTGGTTGGAATAACGTGTTCTTCCACGCGCTACGTCAACCAGGGAAACTCCCCCCTGTCAGGTGTAAAGGAGCAACTGGACACTCAGGCATGAAGGAAGCATGAGTTCAAGTCGTTGCTCTCCCCTTGTCCCTCAATATGGGGACTAGGTTGGTCTCCCCTTGTCCCCCATATATGGGGACTAGGTTGGTCTCCCCTTGTCCCCCCATATATGGGGACTAGGTTGGTCCTCCCCTTGTCCCCCATATATGGGGACTAGGTTGGTGTTGGTCTCCCCTTGTCCCCCATATATGGGGACTAGGTTGGTGGAGGGTGTGTAGAGCCCAGGATCACATTAGATGATTGACACAGGGGTGAAAAATGGGTTACAAAATCGTGGGATAAAAAATATAGGAAAAAAAAAAGAATGGTCGGCTTTAGTCATTTTAGTCTCTTAAATTAGTTTTCATTTAGTTTTAGTCACCTGGAATGTTTACCTGTTAGTCTCTAGTCTATAGTTTAGTCTGGTTTAGTCTCTGACTAAATGTCATAAGATTTTAGTCGACTAAATCTGCAGTTGATTTATAGTCGACTAAAATGTGTTTTGGCGGGCCTTGATGCCGTCGCAATGGGCGATTTTGCACTTGCTGAAAATAGCCGATCTTACAAGCTCACAGCGCGTCGCACTGCGACACGCTGTGAGCTTGTAAGATCGGCTATTTTCAGCATGCAACCAAGTGTAAAATGACTTATACTGGATCTGTTGTCCACTAGTCCCTTCCTAACATTTTAGTCTAGCTTCTATTTGTTGACGAAATTGTCAGTATATTTAGTCTTAGTTTTAGTCACCATAGCTTAGTTTTCATTCAGTTTCCGTTTAGTTTTCGTCAGTGAAAAAAGGTAGTTGACGGAAATGTTTCGTCTTATCTTAGTATAGGATGGGATAGGATCGCATAGGATAGGATAGGATAGGATAGGATAGGATAGGATAGGATAGGATCTGATAGGATAGGATAGGATAGGATAGGATAGGATGGGATGGGATGGGATAGGATGGGATAGGATGGGATAGGATAGGATAGGATAGGATAGGATCGGATAGGACGGTGTTGTGTGGAGGTGGCTTTTCCTGCAGGTTATGTAGTGGATTATTTACAGAGTCTTTAACACATTTAGTACAGGAAGTGCCTTCAAAATAAAGGCTATAGAGTGCCAGAGTTGTCTGATCGCTTTTACTTTGAAAGCCATGAAACAGGAAACACTTGCCTAAAAAAGTTGACTTTACAAAGGGACCTCACATCCCTGATCATCTTAATATATTGTTTTACGCTCCAAAAAACGTTCATATTTTGCGGGAGAGACGGATGAGGAGCAGAAATGAAGCGCCAGCATATCGATCCGTTCATCACCGCGGAGAGCGCCTTGGATTAGGAGATACGAGTCATTCTTTCCGCCGCGCTAACATGGGAGTCAATGACAAGCTAATAGTTGCACTGAGCGTTAGCATACGGCAAGCGAAAAGCGAAATGCCAAAAAAAAAATAGGAAAAATTCTGAATATTCTTATCTCGCCCCGCATCGCTGGGACGTCGCTAGGACGTCCTCACACGTCAATAGTACTAATATTTCGGGGTCCTTATGACGTTCTCAGACGTCCTATGTACAGAATCTGTTAAGGAATAATCCAGGTAGAGAGCATGCATGAAGTGAATGGGAAATCGAGT
>NC_139715.1:34924828-34952328 GCF_964188405.1 Protomyctophum parallelum
GTAGGTACCCTCACATGTTCTCCCCGTGTCCCCTAGGGTAGGTACCCTCACATGTTCTCCCCGTGTCCCCTAGGGTAGGTACCCTCACATGTTCTCCCCGTGTCCCCTAGGGTAGGTACCCTCACATGTTCTCCCCCTGTCCCCTATAGGGTAGGTACCCTCACATGTTCTCCCCGTGTCCCCTATAGGGTAGGTACCCTCACATGTTCTCCCCGTGTCCCCTATAGGGTAGGTACCCTCACATGTTCTCCCCGTGTCCCCTAGGGTAGGTACCCTCACATGTTCTCCCCCTGTCCCCTATAGGGTAGGTACCCTCACAAAAAACATGCAGTAATCCTGGTCACTAAACTGCCTCCCCCTGGCCAGCCGTGGCGCCTGATGGAGGGGAAAGGAACTGGTTGGAATAACGTGTTCCTTCAACGCGCTACGTCCAACCAGTGAAACTCCCCCCTGTCAGGTGTAAAGGAGCAACTTGGACACTCAGGCATGAAGGAAGCATGAGTTCAAGTCTGTTGCTCTCCCTTTGTCCCCCATATATGGGGACTAGGTTGGTCTCCCCATGTCCCCATAGGTTGTTCTCCCCATGTCCCCCATATATGGGGACTAGGTTGGTCTCCCCTTGTCCCCCATATATGGGGACTAGGTTGCTCTCCCCTTGTCCCCCATATATGGGGACTAGGTTGGTCTCCCCTTGTCCCCCATATATGGGGACTAGGTTGGTCTCCCCTTGTCCCTTGGACTAGGTTGCTCTCCCCTTGTCCCCCATATATGGGGACTAGGTTGGTCTCCCCATGTCCCCCATATATGGGGACTAGGTTGGTCTCCCCTTGTCCCCCATATATGGGGACTAGGTTGCTCTCCCCATGTCCCCCATATATGGGGACTAGGTTGGTGGAGGGTGTGTAGAGCCCAGGATCACATTAGATGATTGACACAGGGGTGAAAAATGGGTTACAAAATCGTGGGATAAAAATTATATATAAAAAAAAGAAAATGGTCGGCTTTAGTCATTTTAGTCTCTTAAATAGTTTTCATTTCGTTTTAGTCACCTTGAATGTTTACCTGTTAGTCTCTAGTCTATAGTTTAGTCTGGTTTAGTCTATGACTAAATGTCATAAGACTTTAGTCGACTAAATTTGCAGTTGATTTATAGTCGAACATTTTAGTCTAGCTTCTATTTGTTGACGAAATTGTCAGTATATTTAGTCTTAGTTTTAGTCACCATAGCTTAGTTTTCATTCAGTTTCCGTTAAGTTTTCGTCAGTGAAAAAAGGTAGTTGACGGAGATGTTTCGTCTTATCTTAGGATAGGATAGGATAGGATAGGATAGGATAGGATGGGATCGGATGGGATGGGATGGGATGGGATAGGATGGGATAGGATAGGATAGGATAGGATAGGATCGGATCGGATGGGATCGGATAGGATAGGATAGGATAGGATCGGATAGGATAGGATCGGATAGGATAGGATCGGATAGGATAGGATAGGATCGGATGGGATAGGATAGGATAGGACGGTGTTGTGTGGAGGTGGCTTTTCCTGCAGGTTATGTAGTGGATTATTTACAGAGTCTTTAAAGGTATTATGACATGATTTATAACATAATTTTAAAAACATTAAAAGTCTTGGCCATGGTCCTTCAAACGTGTCTAAAAAGTTTGAACACTCAACTCCACTCCAGTATTTCTTGACACGAGTTTTTGTGCATGTGTAAAGTTCATCCTGAGAAGCCATGGAAAAACACATTATTTTAGGCTGTAGATGTCGGTAATTCCCCCTTTCCTGTCAACCCAAGATGCGCTACTTTGACAACTTGGTAGAAACGTCGTCAAAAATAAAAGAGTCATCTAGGCCAGTTGGTATCCAGTGTAAGGACTTGTGTTGATTGACACAGCCAACAACAGAGCAGATTGATTTTTCTCTAGAAGCCATTATTAGTAAGTATTACAAAGAAACAAAGTCGCGGTCGACAATGAGGAAGCGGAGAAGAGAGGGTAGGCACTAGGCAGGGAGCAGAGGGGAGGGGGCGGAGTTTTAGCAGAGATCTACGTATATCTCTGCCGTCCAACCAGATGAGACATTTTTGCATAATTATTCACAAGAGTCCAGACAGCAGAGAATACACTGAATGTTCAAACTTCGTTTTTTTTTGGTGAAATTGATGTCAAGAAAAGCCAAAAAAGCCAAAAAATCTACAAAAATGTGTTTTAAATGTCACAATCCCTTTAAGGAATAATCCAGGTAGAGAGCATGCATGAAGTGAATGGAAAATCGAGTGGCAAAGTGAGCGACAAAGGGAATTTAATGTTGTTTAAAGTAATTTCATGCAATCAAATAGGACTTTTCTGTGTGGATGTCTGTGCTGTCGAGGCCAGAAAGTAGTTTTTTGCCACTCAGTAGGCTTTCCCGCATAACTTCCTGGTATGATGATGATGTTTACTATTGTCATGATGATGATGTTTACTATTGTCATAATTCATAATAATTCCCATTACAATTATTATTTTGTATTATTAAGTACCAGAGTTTGGAAGCGCTCGTTATCAGTAAAGCTGATAACCGGTGGTACGCATGGGCTGTTGAGTGATATTCAACGAGCGCTCCCAAACTCCAGCACTTAGAAAGAAAATCACCGGCAAGGAATTTCTTGACATGAAGTAGCTCCTAACAACCTCTACAGTGGATCTTTATCAAACAAACACATTGCAGATAGAAAGAGAATAATTCAAGCTTTCCGTACAGCTGCAATGTTGGTGAGTTTGACGTTGTTTAAAACAATCAGACAGGACTTTTCTGTTTGGATGAATGGGCTGTCTGTGGAAGTTGCACCTAGGTAGCACCTTGTCATTAACTTTAAGATGGACGAGGTCTGCATATGGCCAATAGGGTGCTTTGTGTGTCCCTGGCTGGCTGGGTCCGAGCACGAAAATTGCGTTGGGTTGGTTTTCACAACCAAGTGTCACTGTTGCGCAGACACACACACACACACACACACACACACACACACACACCCGGGGACCCCCACATGGAGTTGCAGCACTCACTTCACACGGGTGTGATTTTTTTTCATAGTCTCTGGCTGATGATTTTGACATGTCAAGGACCCCCAAAAATATCTTTAATTGGCCCGCCGACCCCCATCTGAAAACATGTTGTTCCAGGGACCCCCCTCCACCCAGAAGCAGGCTCTCTCTGAGCCAAGGCATGCGTCTGACTGGACCCTTCATGTCTGTCCAAGTGAGTGTAGGGGCCCCCATGGAACCACAGCCACACACGCACTGTACGCACGCACACACGCACTGTACGCACGCACACACTGTACGCACGCATGCAGTGTATGCACGCACGCACACACACTGTACGCACAGTCCTGGCACAGAACGGTGTCTTATTTTTAATCAGTGCCCCCCTCCTCTCTCTCTCTCTCTCTCTCTCTCTCTCTCTCTCTCTCTTTCTCTCTTAATTGCGATGGAAAATGATGCAGCGTTAACTTCCCTCCTGTAGAAAGCTGTGTTGGTTCATGAACTGAGAACAGGTCTGTTGTTTATAACAGGTCTGTTGTTTATAACAGGTCTGTTGTTTATAATAGGTCTGTTGTTTATAATAGGTCTGTTGTTTATAACAGGTCTGTTGTTTATAATAGGTCTGTTGTTTATAACAGGTCTGTTGTTTATAACAGGTCTGTTGTTTATAACAGGTCTGTTGTTTATAACAGGTCTGTTGTTTATAATAGGTCTGTTGTTTATAACAGGTCTGTTGTTTATAACAGGTCTGTTGTTTATAACAGGTCTGTTGTTTATAACAGGTCTGTTGTTTATAACAGGTCTGTTGTTTATAACAGGTCTGTTGTTTATAACAGGTCTGTTGTTTATAATAGGTCTGTTGTTTATAATAGGTCTGTTGTTTATAACAGGTCTGTTGTTTATAACAGGTCTGTTGTTTATAATAGGTCTGTTGTTTATAATAGGTCTGTTGTTTATAACAGGTCTGTTGTTTATAACAGGTCTGTTGTTTATAACAGGTCTGTTGTTTATAATAGGTCTGTTGTTTATAACAGGTCTGTTGTTTATAACAGGTCTGTTGTTTATAACAGGTCTGTTGTTTATAACAGGTCTGTTGTTTATAATAGGTCTGTTGTTTATAACAGGTCTGTTGTTTATAATAGGTCTGTTGTTTATAACAGGTCTGTTGTTTATAATAGGTCTGTTGTTTATAATAGGTCTGTTGTTTATAACAGGTCTGTTGTTTATAACAGGTCTGTTGTTTATAATAGGTCTGTTTATAATAGGTCTGTTGTTTATAACAGGTCTGTTGTTTATAACAGGTCTGTTGTTTATAATAGGTCTGTTGTTTATAATAGGTCTGTTGTTTATAACAGGTCTGTTGTTTATAATAGGTCTGTTTATAATAGGTCTGTTGTTTATAACAGGTCTGTTGTTTATAATAGGTCTGTTGTTTATAACAGGTCTGTTGTTTATAATAGGTCTGTTTATAATAGGTCTGTTGTTTATAACAGGTCTGTTGTTTATAACAGGTCTGTTGTTTATAACAGGTCTGTTGTTTATAATAGGTCTGTTGTTTATAATAGGTCTGTTGTTTATAACAGGTCTGTTGTTTATAACAGGTCTGTTGTTTATAACAGGTCTGTTGTTTATAATAGGTCTGTTGTTTATAACAGGTCTGTTGTTTATAACAGGTCTGTTGTTTATAACAGGTCTGTTGTTTATAACAGGTCTGTTGTTTATAACAGGTCTGTTGTTTATAACAGGTCTGTTGTTTATAACAGGTCTGTTGTTTATAACAGGTCTGTTGTTTATAACAGGTCTGTTGTTTATAACAGGTCTGTTGTTTATAATAGGTCTGTTGTTTATAACAGGTCTGTTGTTTATAACAGGTCTGTTGTTTATAACAGGTCTGTTGTTTATAATAGGTCTGTTGTTTATAATAGGTCTGTTGTTTATAACAGGTCTGTTGTTTATAACAGGTCTGTTGTTTATAACAGGTCTGTTGTTTATAATAGGTCTGTTGTTTATAACAGGTCTGTTGTTTATAACAGGTCTGTTGTTTATAACAGGTCTGTTGTTTATAACAGGTCTGTTGTTTATAACAGGTCTGTTGTTTATAATAGGTCTGTTGTTTATAATAGGTCTGTTGTTTATAACAGGTCTGTTGTTTATAATAGGTCTGTTGTTTATAATAGGTCTGTTGTTTATAATAGGTCTGTTGTTTATAATAGGTCTGTTGTTTATAACAGGTCTGTTGTTTATAACAGGTCTGTTGTTTATAATAGGTCTGTTGTTTATAACAGGTCTGTTGTTTATAACAGGTCTGTTGTTTATAATAGGTCTGTTGTTTATAACAGGTCTGTTGTTTATAACAGGTCTGTTGTTTATAACAGGTCTGTTGTTTATAACAGGTCTGTTGTTTATAATAGGTCTGTTGTTTATAATAGGTCTGTTGTTTATAACAGGTCTGTTGTTTATAATAGGTCTGTTGTTTATAACAGGTCTGTTGTTTATAATAATAATAATAATAATAATAAAACTTTATTTGTATAGCACCTTTCATGACATCAAATGCAGCTCAAAGTGCTTTACAGAACAATGGAGAATAAAATAAAAGAAAAGCATAAAAGAAAAGCAAGGCAACGACATTAAAAAACAAGCAGTGCAATACAGTGAGGACATGAATAACACAAAATATAAGATCACTTAAAGGCAATGTTGTAGAAGTGGGTCTTGAGCTGAGCTTTAAAAATGTCTACAGAGGCTGCCTGACGAAGGTACAGAGGGAGCTTGTTCCATGCCGATGGCCCGTAGAAGCAAAAAGCTGCTTCCCCGTATTTTTTAGTTGCCATTTTTTAGGCAAAGCGAGCAGGCCAGCAGTAGAAGACCTTAGCGGGCGGTTTGGGACATATTCAGGCAAGCAGTCATGTAGGTAGGAAGGTGCGAGACCATTGAGGGCTTTATAGACAAGTAAAATAATTTTAAAATCAATCCTAAAAACAACCGGAAGCCAGTGCAGTGATGCCAAAACTGGAGTAATATGTTCTCTCATCTTAGTTCTAGTTAAAACTCTGGCTGCTGCATTTTGGACAAGTTGTAATCTGTCAGTTGTTTTCTTAGGCAGTCCTGAAAAAAGTGCATTGCAGTAATCAAGCCGAGAGAAAACAAAGGCGTGGATTAGCGTTTTTGCATCGTCCAAGGACACATAGGCTCTGATTCGTGCAATATTTCTAAGGTGAAAAAAGGCAATCTTGGTAACATGATTAATGTGTGAATTAAAATTCAATTCGGAATCAATAATAACCCCCAGGTTCTTTACTGTACTGTTACTGTCTACAGTCAGGTTGCCAAGTCTGCTTAATATTGATTCTTTCTGCTCACTAGAGCCGATTATGAGAACTTCTGTCTTGTCCTCATTTAGCTTGAGAAAGTTCTCACTCATCCAACATTTGATGCTAGACAGACAGGTAAGCAGCGGGTCTAAAGCACAGGGATCATCTGGAGCCACAGATAGATATAATTGGGTATCATCAGCATAGAAATGAAAATTGACTCCGTGATTGGCAATGAGTTCGCCCAGTGGCAGTATGTACAAGGAGAAAAGCAGAGGGCCAAGAATCGAGCCCTGTGGAATACCAGAACTGATGTCGTGTTTATCTGAGTCAAACTCGGCTAGATTGACAAAGTAACTTCTGTTTGATAGGTAGGAGGAAAACCAGGACAGGGCCGTACCAGACAGGCCTATCCAGTGCTCCAGACGCTGTATTAAAATTGAGTGATCAATCGTGTCAAATGCAGCCGTTAAATCTAGAAGTAAGAGAACGGATACATGTTTCTTGTCAGCAGACACCCTCAGATCATTCATTACTTTTACAAGTGCTGTTTCTGTGCTGTGGCCTTTCCTAAAGCCAGATTGGAATTTGTTGTGTACATTATTGTTCTGTAGAAACACATCCAATTGATGAAAGATACATTTTTCTAAAACCTTGCCCAGAAAGGGTAGATTTGAAATGGGTCGGTAGTTACCCAAAACAGAGGGATCAAGATTGTGTTTCTTGAGAAGGGGCTTAACTACAGCAGTCTTCAGTGAGTCTGGGAAAACGCCTGATTGTAGAGAGCTGTTTACAATTTTTAGGATATCTCCAATCACACTGTCTAAGACTTCTTTGAGAAAGTTGGTGGGAATTGTATCTAATGAACAGGAGGATGATGTCATCTGTGATATAGTTTTGCGGAGTTCGTCTTCCTCAATTTCGCAGAACGATGATAGGCTCCCCCTGGAGAGATCTACCCTGGGACCATTTACTGCTGTTTGACGGTTTGCGCTAGCAGCAGCACCATTCATAATATCGGCTCTAATGTTTGAAATTTTGTTGTCAAAAAAGCATGCAAACTCATTACACTTAGCTTTAGAGGCCGGGAATGACTGCTTGTAGGACTGGGGGGGGTTTAAAAGTCGATCAATGGTAGAGAATAGGACTCTAGCATTTTTCTTGTTCTCGTTAATAATGCCAGAGAAATATGCCTGCCTTGCTAAACGCAAGGCTTTGTTATAGGCGACTGTTGACTTTTTAAGAATCTCTAGGTGGATGGTGAGTTTGTTTTTTCTCCAAGCTCGCTCAGCTCTTCGACATTCTTGCTTCAGTGAGCGTGAAAGCTCATTTATCCAGGGTGTTATTCTGGTATTATGTTTCTTTTTTGTTTTCAAAGGAGCCACTATATCAAGAGCTGACTCTAGTTTAAGATTAAAAAATTGAACCATATCATTCACTGGGGGGGTATCGGGCAATGGGGGACCCAGGTGACGAGAGAACTCGTCGGCAGCAGAAGAGCTAAAAAAACGCTTTTTTATGGTATATTCAGTGATGTTTTTCTCTAGATCAGAGACAGTCATATTAAAACACAGCAGAAAGTGGTCTGACAGCTCGGGCCTTTCAATAGTCCTTTCCACAGTGATGTTCAGCCCTCTAGAAATCACCAGGTCCAGAGTGTGCCCATGTTTATGTGTAGGCCCAACAACATGTTGGATAAAATCAAAGGAGTGCAATAACTCTAGGAAACCCATAGCCATAGCATCTGTAGCATCATCCAGGTGAAGATTAAGATCACCTGAGATAAGAGTTCTGTCATAGTTAGTGGAGCAGATAGATAGAAGTTCTGATATTTCTGTTAGAAATATTGCTTTACTGCATTTTGGCGGGCGATAAATGCTAATCATTGGCATGGAGGCACCATGTAGTATAGTGGCCTGGTATTCAAAGGATGTAAAGCTGCCAAGGGTCAGAGCCTTGAATTTTAACGTGTCTGAAAAAATTATTGCCAGTCCACCTCCTTTCTTAGCCTCGCGAACAGAGTGAATGAAACTGTAGTTTGCGGGACAGGCTGGCGCTAGGAGAACAGCTCCATCTGAGCCCAGCCATGTCTCTGTTAGAAAGATTATATCTAGCTTCTCTTTACAGATTATATCTTTTACAGAGGAGGACTTATTTGTTAGTGACCTGATGTTAAACAAGGCAAGATTAAGCTTGTTATCACATTTTTGGGGGCTGTGATGCCTGAGAGGTACATTAACCAAACAGCATTCTCTCTTCAGACCACTCCTTGTGTTGGACAATCTATTTGAAATAACAGTAGGAATGTTGTGCACTTCAACCTGTACAGTGATTGAAACACCAGGCTTTCTAGAAGCATGGGGTCCATACATGATTGTTGCTGCGCATAATGGACCCTGTTCATATCAGTTGTCAAATGTAAAATGATAATCAGAAGTCTGAAAAACGGTAGCTGGGTTTGGTGACAGTTGGAGGCAACGTCTGGTACGGGGGGTCGACTTTACTCCAATGTTCATCCGTTCCACCATGGCCGGGGTGAAAGAGAGATGTACTGGTGAGAGTGTTAGAAATTCTTCCTCAGTCACAAAGTCATCATCATCACTTTGATTCAGCAACACAGATTCAATCGCCCGTTGAGCATCTTCCGAGGTGAGGGGCCTCATCATCAGTGCTTCCATCGCCTGTCGAACTGCTTCCCATTGTTCTCCGATGGATGTTGTGGCTTCATGGTCTGTGATCTTTTCTCCACCAGGGGGCGCTGTGACTTCATGCTTTGAGATTTTTACTCCACCAGGGCACGCTGTAGCTTCATGCGATTTCTTCTCCACCAGGGGATGCTTCATGCTCTGAGATTTCTTCTCCACCAGGAGACGATGTGGCTTCAAGCGCAGTAATCTTCTCTCCACCGGGGGACACTGTGGCTTCAAGCGCAGTGGTCTTTTCTTCACCAGGGGATGCTGAGGCTTCCTGCGCTGTGGTCTTTTCTCCACCAGGAGACGCTGTGACTCTGAGATTTCTTCATGCTCTGTGGTTTTTTCTCCACCAGGGGACGCTGTGACTTTATGCTCTGAGATTTCTTCTCTACCAGGGGACGCTGTGGCTTCAAGCGCTGTGATCTTTTCTCCACCAGGGGGCGCTGTGATCTTTTCTTCACCAGGGGACGCTGTGGCTTCAAGCGCTGTGATCTTTTCTCCTCCAGGGGGCGCTGTGGCTTCTTCATGCTCTGAGATTTCTTCATGCTCTGTGGTTTTTTCTCCACCAGGGGACGCTGTGACTTTATGCTCTGAGATTTCTTCTCTACCAGGGGACGCTGTGGCTTCATGCGCTGTGATCTTTTCTCCACCAGGGGGCGCTGTGGCTTCAAGCGCTGCGATCTTTTCTTCACCAGGGGACGCTGTGGCTTCATGCGCTGTGATCTTTTCTCCTCCAGGGGGCGCTGTGGCTTCATGCGCTGTGATCTTTTCTCCACCAGGGGGCGCTGTGGCATGCGCTGTGATCTTTTCTCCTCCAGGGGGCGCTGTGACTTCACGCTCTGTGAGTTTCTTTCCACCAGGGGGCGCTGTGGCTCCACGCTCCATGTTATGAAAGAGGTTGGTGAAAAATAATTTAACACCCAACTTGTTTAGGTGAGTTGCGTCTACAAAAAGATGCCTTCTGTCCCAGAAAAAATTGAAATTGTCAATAAAATTGAATGATTTTTGCAAGGGTGTTTCTTCAGTGCATGTCTTTGAGAGCCATTCGTTGAATGCAAACAGCCTACTAAAACGCTCACACCCTGCCATCGGAGGTAGAGGTCCGGAGATCCAGAAGTCAATATCAACATGTTCACTCAGAGTGAACAGTAGGGCTTTGAAATCCTTTTTTAGTTTGCTTCCTTCTCGTTTTTCTGCATCACGTGCACCGATGTGCAATATCAGCGTTTTTACCATGGGGTGTGCCTCAATAATCTTATGGATTCTCTCCACCATATCAGAGATAGTGTCATTGGGAAAGCATAATACTGTAGCTTTTCGCTTTTTGTTGCTTTTAACATATTTTACAGCCTGGTCGCCGACAATCAGACATTCAGTCATTTGCTCTCCATTAGCTACCCTGCTCGGAGTGGCGTTAACACGGTTATCTGATTGACCATTAGAGCCAGCAACATTCAGCAGAGGGCTAAACCTGTTTGTCAGCCGTAAATTCTCACTTTGGGGAGGTGTGTATTTTGATTTTCCTTTCGCATTTTTCCACTGCGGAGGGGTGGTTTTGGGTCGGGCTGGGGGCCCAGGCCTGGTCTTATCAGGGCTCCTAGTCCTCCCACTTAGCCGTCCTATCATGTTATCTCTGTTAGAATTCACTGTAGAGATAGTTGGTGTTATTGTTATTGCAGGTGGGGTTCTCACCGCCTGCCCGTTACTCACAGTTTTTTCCTTTGGCCTTGCGCCGCGAGTGAACCAGACGGATGCGTCATTCTGCGTGAGATTTTCCTTCCCGTGTTTTACTCCCAGGTTCACTTTTAATAGGTGTAATTCCGTTTCCAACAGAGCGATCTTTTGAAGCAGCTTCTGAAGGTCCTCTGAGGAGATTGTTGGGGGCATGGCTGGCTATTAGCCAAATGTCCAGAGCTAGTTAGCAATGTAGCTAGCTATGTGCCACGTACCCAGTCACAGAAGGTAAAAAAAGGGTATTTTGAAGTAGGCAAAAACTTCTGTCTAAAGAACAAAAACAGTCCCATCGGTTTACAAGTATCTAGGATCCATTTGTAGAGATAAAAAAATAAAATAAAACAGCGATATCAGTTGAGGAATGCAAGCATAGGCGAGAGCGGCGAAGCGAAGCGTCCTCACTGTACGAGCTGCTGCTCGTACAGGTCTGTACAGGTCTGTTGTTTATAATAGTTCTGTTTATAACAGGTCTGTTGTTTATAATAGTTCTGTTTATAACAGGTCTGTTGTTTATAATAGGTCTGTTGTTTATAATAGAGGTTTTTTTTCTCTAATCTTGGCTCACGGGTCGTGTTTGCCTTTATTTTAGTTTATTGTTTTCTGTCCTGTTTTTCCTACCACGGAGAAAAGTCCCCTATTCATTAATATTTATGAATCAGCATTATATTATATATCAAGTTAAAGCTGCTATACAGTAAGCTATATTTTTTCAGTATTTATCAAAAATGTAATGACCTTTTTTTTTTGTTACTTCCTTTTAAGTGGTTAATGTATTGTTTTGTAATAATTGTCAAATTCTATAAAGTAACTATAGTTGTCAAATCATTGCAGTGGGAGTAAAAGTACAATATTTGCTTCTCAGATGTAGTGGATTAGAAGTAAAAGTACTGAAAATTGGAAGTACAGTAAAGTAAAACAAATGATACCTGTACTTGTCAGCATCATGTTATGCTTTAGCTATTTAAAAATAGCAGATCTACAAGCTCATATCGCGCCACCGAGTGGCGCGATACGAGCTTGTAGGTCTGCTATTTTTGAAAAATCAAAGACACTTTTAGAATCTGATCTCAGGTCAGAATGGGTTAATAATGAAACTGTCAGGATGTAATAGACATTTTTAGAATCTGATCTCAGGTCAGAATGGGTTAAGCATCATGTCATACTTTAGCTATTGTAGTAGACCCAAAATATTTACCGTACAAGTGTGTTTTTAGCAGCTTTTTAAAAGTGTCAACTGACTCTGCATTTTTTTAAGTTAACCGATTCTGAACGGGAACCCATTTTGGTGTTAGCATCATGTTATGCTTTAGCTATTGAAAAATAGCAGATCTACAAGATCATATGATCTTGTAGATCTGCTATTTTTGAAAAATCGAAGAACGACTGACATTTTTTATAATCTGATCTCAGGTCAGAATGGGTTAATCAGACCAGTGTGTCTCCCAGTGGAAACCTCGTATGAATCTGATCTCAGGTCAGAATGGGTTAAGAGGTAACTCGTTCCAGAGAGTAGGTGCTATCGATGAGAAGGCAAAGATCTGTCAATCTCCATCATAATGATGATGATGATGATGATGACTCTACATTGACCGTGGTGCGTTGAGCGAAGTTGATCTGCATCAGGTTATGGAGTCTGTGTCCGACTGTCACATGTATTTTTTCTTCTTTTCTAACTGTTCAAAAGCGATATAATAATATAATATAATTAAATAATGCGAGTTCAATGCTTTCTAATTATAGAAATATTTTCCCCGAGTGTTTCCGTACACCATTTTGCCGCATTTCACTTCTTCGAAATATAGCCCCAAAAAAATGAGGATTCTTTTGGTCGCAAGAGCCTTAGGGCTGTATTTTGCGCGTCTTAAGTACCAGGTCTTATTACTTAACTAAAGACCTGGAGGCGTGGTCAATGCTCTTTGGCCACTCAGAATAGCCAAATGGCATTGATCACGCCTCCAGTTCTTAAGTTAAGTAATAAGACCTGGTACTTAAGACACGCAAAATACAGCCCTTATTGTGCAAAACCAACGCTATATGGAAACATGGAGAGAGAGAGAGAGAGAGAGAGAGAGAGAAGGGGGGGGAGAGAGAGGGAGAGAGACATAGAGATCATGTTGGGGTTGTGTAAGCGGATGGAAGCCGTGGTGCGATGGAGCTTTTTAATGAGGCGGTGGGTCGTCTTCCCTGTGGAAGCGAAGCCCCCCCGAGCGACCAGACCTGGAGGTGACGGGCCCTGACCCCCCCCCCCCCCCGACCCCCCTCCTGGTCCCTCCCCAGGCGGGGGTCCGCCAGGAGGGCACCCCCCCCCCCCCCCCCCCCCCCCCCTTCAGCACGCCCCCTCCCCGCGCAGCGAAAGGAACCGGAGTGCATTTACTTAAGTATGGCATTTAACACCTCGAGCGGCAAGGTCGGAGTTCTCAGTTCTATCAATTAGTAACACTTGTCGCTCAGGACGGAGATTGATGAAAAGGACAGAGATTTATTGATATCCAAACCGATCGCATCGCTCTACAGGCTGGGAGTGTCTGTTGCTCCACAGGCTGGGAGTGTCTGTTGCTCCCATAGACTGTAAAAAATATGGACAAAGCGTTCCCCGGGTCTAACATGAACGTAAAATGAAGCCTGTAATAATATGCTAATTCCTGATGTAAGTCGCCATCTTTGGTACCAGCTGGCCATTGGCTGGCTCCGTTTTGTATACCAGCTGGTCATTGGCTGCCCAGACAACGAGGCGGGACTTCCCCGCTTCTTCTCCGTTGGTTTTTATTTTGACTCGAGTGGGAGGGGAATCCCGATCATAGACTGTAATGGTAGCCACGCCCCTCAGAACATACGCGATGGTTTTTTTTCTTTATGGTAATTTTTTTAATTAATGGGACCATAATTTTCCAAAAAGAATATTATGACATTAGAAATGAGACTTTAAACTAGTGACTGGAAGAAGAAAGTATTCATGACCATGTTTATTAAGGTAATACAGTCTAGGTGAAGTTGGGCCAAAATACATGGGCCTCTATGGAGCTATGGGGCTTTTTGGGTCCGGTCCAGCGCCACAACAGGCCATTATATGAACTACCGATTTCAAATGAGGCTTCACGAAATATCTGGCTGACTGCCCCCCTGGTTGCTCCACAGGCTGGGAGTGTCTGTTGCTCCACAGGCTGGGAGTGTCTGTTGCTCCACAGGCTGGGAGTGTCTGTTGCTCCACAGGCTGGGAGTGTCTGTTGCTCCACAGGCTGGGAGTGTCTGTTGCTCCACAGGCTGGGAGTGTCTGTTGCGCAACAATCAATGTTATTTTCCAGTGGGACTTCCTCGAAAATGTCCCCCCCCCCCATATTAGCCGAAAATCTTAAAACAAAAAATCTGAATAACTCTTGATTTAGTCACCCGGAATGTTTTTAGTGTTAGTCTAGTTTTTGTCGACTAAATATCATGAGATTTTAGTCGACTAAATCTACGGCTGATTTAGTCGACTAAAATGTGTTTTGGCGGGCCTTGATGCCGTCGTAATGGCTGATTTTACACTTGCTGAAAATAGCCGATCGGCAAGCTCACAAGTGAGCTTGTAGATCTGCTATTTTCAGCATGCAACCAAGTGTAAAATGACTTATACTGGATCTCTTGTCCACTAGTCCCTTCCGACAGTATATTTAATCTTAGTTGTAGTCATCACACCATTTAGTTTCCATGTAGTTTTCGTCAGTGGAAAAAGGTACATTTATCGTCATAGTTTAAGTCGACGAAAACAACACTGGATCAAATTCCTCTGTTGTTTTGTCTCGAGCTGAAGACCATAAGGAGGAACCGATGGTCCAAACCCGTCCCTTCTGTCTATGGGACGGTTTGTGTCCCTTCTGCCTGCGGGACGGTTTGTGTCCCTTCTGTCTATGGGACGGTTTGTGTCCCTTCTGCCTGTGGGACGGTTTGTGTCCCTTCTGTCTATGGGACGGTTTGTGTCCCTTCTGCCTGCGGGACGGTTTGTGTCCCTTCGGCCTGCGGGACGGTTTGTGTCCCTTCGGTCTATGGGACGGTTTGTGTCCCTTCGGCCTGCGGGGCGGTTTGTGTCCCTTCGGCCTGTGGGACGGTGTGTGTCCCTTCGGCCTGCGGGACGGTGTGTGTCCCTTCGGCCTGTGGGACGGTGTGTGTCCCTTCGGCCTGTGGGACGATGTGTGTCCCTTCGGCCTGCGGGACGGTTTGTGTCCCTTCGGCCTGTGGGACGGTGTGTGTCCCTTCGGCCTGTGGGACGATGTGTGTCCCTTCGGCCTGCGGGACGGTTTGTGTCCCTTCGGCCTGTGGGACGGTGTGTGTCCCTTCGGCCTGCAGGACGGTGTGTGTCCCTTCGGCCTGTGGGACGGTGTGTGTCCCTTCGGCCTGTGGGACGGTGTGTGTCCCTTCGGTCCGTGGGACGGTGTGTGTCCCTTCTGTCTATGGGACGGTGTGTGTCCCTTCGGCCTGTGGGACGGTGTGTGTCCCTTCGGCCTGTGGGACGGTGTGTCCCCCTTCGGTCCGTGGGACGGTGTGTGTCCCTTCTGTCTATGGGACGGTGTGTCCCCCTTCGGTCCGTGGGACGGTGTGTGTCCCTTCGGCCTGTGGGACGGTGTGTCCCCCTTCGGTCCGTGGGACGGTGTGTGTCCCTTCGGCCTGTGGGACAGTGTGTGTCCCTTCGGCCTGTGGGACGGTGTGTGTCCCTTCGGCCTGTGGGACGGTGTGTGTCCCTTCGGTCCGTGGGACGGTGTGTGTCCCTTCGGTCCGTGGGACGGTGTGTGTCCCTTCGGCCTGTGGGACGGTTTGTGTCCCTTCGGCCTGTGGGACGGTGTGTGTCCCTTCGGCCTGTGGGACGGTGTGTGTCCCTTCGGCCTGTGGGACGGTGTGTGTCCCTTCGGCCTGTGGGACAGTGTGTGTCCCTTCGGTCCGTGGGACGGTGTGTGTCCCTTCGGCCTGTGGGACGGTTTGTGTCCCTTCGGCCTGTGGGACGGTGTGTGTGTCCCTTCGGCCTGTGGGACGGTGTGTGTCCCTTCGGCCTGTGGGACGGTGTGTGTCCCTTCGGTCCGTGGGACAGTGTGTGTCCCTTCGGCCAGCGGGACGGTGTGTGTCCCTTCTGCCTGCGGGACGGTGTGTGTCCCTTCGGCCTGTGGGACGGTGTGTGTCCCTTCGGCCTGTGGGACGGTGTGTGTCCCTTCGGTCCGTGGGACGGTGTGTGTCCCTTCGGTCCGTGGGACGGTGTGTGTCCCTTCGGTCCGTGGGACAGTGTGTGTCCCTTCGGCCTGTGGGACGGTGTGTGTCCCTTCGGCCTGTGGGACGGTGTGTGTCCCTTCGGTCTGCGGGACGGTTTGTGTCCCTTCGGCCTGTGGGACGGTGTGTGTCCCTTCGGTCCGTGGGACGGTGTGTGTCCCTTCGGTCCGTGGGACGGTGTGTGTCCCTTCGGCCTGTGGGACAGTGTGTGTCCCTTCGGCCTGTAGGACGGTGTGTGTCCCTTCGGTCCGTGGGACAGTGTGTGTCCCTTCGGCCTGTGGGACGGTGTGTGTCCCTTCTGCCTGCGGGACGGTTTGTGTCCCTTCGGCCTGCGGGACGGTGTGTGTCCCTTCTGCCTGTGGGACGGTGTGTGTCCCTTCGGTCTGTGGGACGGTGTGTGTCCCTTCGGCCTGTGGGACGGTGTGTGTCCCTTCGGCCTGTGGGACGGTGTGTGTCCCTTCGGCCTGTGGGACGGTGTGTGTCCCTTCTGTCTATGGGACGGTGTGTGTCCCTTCGGCCTGTGGGACGGTGTGTGTCCCTTCGGTCCGTGGGACAGTGTGTGTCCCTTCGGTCTGCGGGACGGTGTGTGTCCCTTCGGTCCGTGGGACGGTGTGTGTGATTAGCGGTAAACGGTTGTGGAAAAGGCCGTTCTCCACATCATGATGTATTGCAGATAACGACTACAGCAGTTGTTTTTTAATATCTCCTGGTGTTTCCCCCCCCCCCCCCTACAAAGAGCCGTTTAATATCACAAAGTCCCTAAAACAGATGGTATGTTGTTGGAAAGCAGATGTTATTTTGCATAGGAACATCTCATGAATATGCATGTCGTATTAGTTCATGACACCGACAGCCTCTCGCCAATGATTGGCCAGCCCACCAACACCCCCCCCCCCCCACCCCCCCCCACCCCCCACCTGGTCAACCTGCTGTAGGTTTGATTGATTGATTGCTTGAATAGTTTAATCCATTCTGACCGGGCACCCATTTTGGTGTCGGCATCATGTTATGCTTTAGCTATTTAAAAATAGCAGATCTACAAGCTCGTATCGCGCCACCGAGTGGCGCGATACGAGCTTGTAGGTCTGCTATTTTTGAAAAATCTAAGACACTTTTAGAATCTGATCTCAGGTCAGAATGGGTTAAAAATGTAACTGTCAGGATGTAATAGACATTTTTAGAATCTGATCTCAGGTCAGAATGGGTTAATCCAGGGGTGGGCGACTTTGACGATGGAGAGCACCGCTATGAGGGTATATGTCTGATATTTTTAATATAGCCACAAACATCTAAAAGGACACAGATATATTATACTTTATGTGTTTATTTGGACAGTATACAATGCATATTAAAGGCTACTTTTCTTTCACCGTTTTTGTGGGCCTAAAACAGTGGTTTTCAACCAGTGGTCCGGGGACCACCAGTGGTCCTTCAAGGGGCTCCAGGTGATGGAAGAGTTGGTAACCAAATGGACCCATATATAGATATTTAACTCTTGAGAGCGTAAAATGAAACCATAATTATGGATTACTTAATTTACAGGATGTCTACACATTTAGATGTCTCACCATTGTCTACTGGTGCAGCACAGTGAGAAACCATTGGTACGGTATATTGATAGATTGATTGATAAATGTATTAACAGTTTGTAGAATTACAGTACATTTTAAGCACAAACTCAATACAAAGACTGTTAACTGTGAGTGGACGACCCAATTAAGCATTACACTTGTTTACAACAGGGTCCACATTGTTCAATTCATCAAAACATTTAGAGACATACAAATAGACACTTCTATGTAGTTAAAGAACAGAACAGGAATTCATCATAAAGGAAGCAAAAAGGGAAAAGATACATATACAGTGAGGGGAAAGGGGGGGGCGGTGGGGGGGATTCAGTTTTTACAGAGGCCAGTTTTGAATTGCAGCCATCCGTAGGTGCCCTTTGAGAGCGGTTTTGAAGGAGTCAAGGGATTCACATGTCTTAATGACTGTTGGTAGGGCGTCCCACATTTTGGTGGCATAGGAGCGAAAATAATTTAGTCCCTTGTTTGTGCCGAATCTGGGTTGTATAGAACATGTTCAGATTATATATATATATATAATTTTGGGGGTCGTTGGCATGAAAAAGTTTGAGCCCCACTGATTATGGAAACATGAGGTTTTTCAGAAAACCGACAGGATTCATATACTGTAGGAGACATTCATTTTGTAGAATCTCAGGTCACAAACCAAGTGGCCTGGTTGTTTCAGGTTGTTTCAGGTTGTTTCAGGTTGTTTCAGGTTGTTTCAGGTTGTTTCAGGTTGTTTCAGGTTGTTTCAGGTTGTTTCAGGTTGTTTCAGGTTGTTTCAGGTTGTTTCAGGTTGTTTCAGGTTGTTTCAGGTTGTTCCAGGTTGTTTCAGGTTGTTTCAGGTTGTTTCAGGTTGTTTCAGGTTGTTCCAGGTTGTTTCAGGTTGTTTCAGGTTGTTTCAGGTTGTTTCAGGTTGTTCCAGGTTGTTTCAGGTTGTTCCAGGTTGTTTCAGGTTGTTTCTGGTTGTTTCAGGTTGTTTCAGGTTGTTTCAGGTTGTTTCAGGTTGTTTCTGGTTGTTTCAGGTTGTTTCAGGTTGTTTCAGGTTGTTCCAGGTTGTTTCAGGTTGTTTCAGGTTGTTTCTGGTTGTTTCAGGTTGTTTCAGGTTGTTTCTGGTTGTTTCAGGTTGTTTCAGGTTGTTTCAGGTTGTTCCAGGTTGTTTCAGGTTGTTTCAGGTTGTTTCAGGTTGTTTCTGGTTGTTTCAGGTTGTTTCAGGTTGTTTCAGGTTGTTTCAGGTTGTTTCAGGTTGTTTCAGGTTGTTTCAGGTTCTTCACTGTACCCATCCTGGGTTTACTTATGCAAGGAAAGCGGGGCGAGGGATGTATAAATTAAACTCGTTTAGAATTTCAATGTTTTTGAGTTCCAGGTGTTAAGGTAGTTAACCCATTCTGACCTGAGATCAGATTCATACGAGGTTTCCAATGGACACACACTGGTCTGATTAACCCATTCTGACCTGAGATCAGATTCAAAAAATGTCAGTCGTTCTTCGATTTTTTTCAAAAATAGCAGACCTACAAGCTCGTATCGCGCCACTCGGTGGTGCGATATGAGCTTGTAGATCTGCTATTTTTCAATAGCTAAAGCACGACATGATGCCAACACCAAAATGGGTGCCCGTTCAGAATGGGTTAAAGGCTTGGATACCTTCAGGGCATGGGACGGTATGTCACCAGCATTTTTATATCCAGCTTTTAGTGTCATGTTCACTAACGTCGTCGTACACAGACGTTACATTCTCATTGACAATGAATGGAGAACTTTACGTCACAGTGTCTGAGAAAATAGATAAATACTGAGTAAATATTTTACATCATGATGATGTACGATGATAAGAGCACCCCTCACTTCACACGGTGTCATAGACTGGCTGGGGCCTTCCTGACGCCTGGCTGGGGCCTTCCTGATGCCTGGCTGGGGCCCTGATGCCTGGCTGGGGCCTTCCTGATGCCTGGCTGGGGCCCTGATGCCTGGCTGGGGCCCTGACACCTGGCTGGGGCCCTCCTGACGCCTGGCTGGGGCCTTCCTGATGCCTGGCTGGGGCCCTGATGCCTGGCTGGGGCCCTGACACCTGGCTGGGGCCTTCCTGATGCCTGGCTGGGGCCCTGATGCCTGGCTGGGGCCCTGACACCTGGCTGGGGCCCTGACACCTGGCTGGGGCCCTGATGCCTGGCTGGGGCCCTGACACCTGGCTGGGGCCCTGACGCCTGGCTGGGGCCCTGACGCCTGGCTGGGGCCCTGACGCCTAGCTGGGGCCCTCCTGATGCCTGGCTGGGGCCCTCCTGACGCCTGGCTGGGGCCCTGACGCCTGGCTGGGGCCCTGACGCCTGGCTGGGGCCCTGACGCCTGGCTGGGGCCCTGACGCCTGGCTGGGGCCCTGACGCCTGGCTGGGGCCCTGACGCCTGACTGGGGCCCTGACGCCTGGCTGGGGCCCTCCTGACGCCTGGCTGGGGCCCTCCTGACACCTGGCTGGGGCCCTCCTCTCCCAGGCCTCAGAAGGCCAGCCAGCCTGTTGAAGATATTGTAATTGCTGTTGTTAGCTCAGTCTGTTGTTAGCTCAGTCTGTTGTTAGCTCAGTCTGTTGTTAGCTCAGTCTGTTGTTAGCTCAGTCTGTTGTTAGCTCAGTCTGTTGTTAGCTCAGTCTGTTGTTAGCTCAGTCTGTTGTTAGCTCAGTCTGTTGTTAGCTCAGTCTGTTGTTAGCTCAGTCTGTTGTTAGCTCAGTCTGTTGTTAGCTCAGTCTGTTGTTAGCTCAGTCTGTTGTTAGCTCAGTCTGTTGTTAGCTCAGTCTGTTGTTAGCTCAGTCTGTTGTTAGCTCAGTCTTTGGGGATCAAGATGAGAGAGAGAGTTCGCCACACGGAACACGACTCTCTACGCTGCAGCTTTGAATGCAAGGCCTTAGTGCTGTGCACTGAGACACACACACACACACACACACACACACACACACACACACACACACACACACACACACACACACTCAGTGCCGCTGCGGTCGCACAGCGGGACATTCTTAATCTCTCCTCTACAAAGCTGCCTCTCAGACCTGTGTGTGTGTGTGTGTGTGTGTGTGTGTGTGTGTGTGTGTGTGTGTGTGTGTGTGTGTGTGTGTGTGTGTCAGAGCGTGTGTGTGTGTGTGTGTGTGTCAGAGCGTGTGTGTGTGTGTGTGTGTGTGTCAGAGCGTGTGTGTGTGTGTGTGTGTGTGTCAGAGCGTGTGTGTGTGTGTGTGTGTGTGTGTGTGTGTGTGTGTGTGTGTGTGTGTGTGTGTGTGTGTGTGTGTGTGTGTGTGTGTGTGTGTGTCAGAGCGTGTGTGTGTGTGTGTGTGTGTGTGTGTGTGTGTGTGTGTGTCAGAGCGTGGTTTGAACCCATAACCTCAGGGACGTTTTAGAGACCCTTCTCCACAGCCACGTGTCGTCGGCTGCACTTGATCTCACTCAACTCACTCAACTCCTGAATTATTCTCTTGGATGTAAAGCTTTCAAAACACGTACAGTATACTGTAAGCCCCGAGAGCAGAGGGGAAAACACACAGCTACTGTAAGCCCTGAGAGCAGAGGGGAAAACACACAGTATACTGTAAGCCCTGAGAGCAGAGGGGAAAACACAGGGACAGAGGGTCTCCCTGTCCCTCTGGGGGACAGGGAGACCCTCTGTCCCTCTGGGGGACAGAGGGTCTCCCTGTCCCTCTGGGGGACAGAGGGTCTCCCTGTCCCTCTGGGGGACAGAGGGTCTCCCTGTCCCTCTGGGGGACAGGGAGACCCTCTGTCCCTCTGGGGGACAGAGGGTCTCCCTGTCCCTCTGGGGGACAGAGGGTCTC
Organism: Protomyctophum parallelum; assembly: GCF_964188405.1. NCBI lineage: Eukaryota > Metazoa > Chordata > Actinopteri > Myctophiformes > Myctophidae > Protomyctophum > Protomyctophum parallelum. Next base: position 34,946,211 of record NC_139715.1, read on the forward strand.
CCTGTCCCTCTGGGGGACAGAGGGTCTCCCTGTCCCTCTGGGGGACAGAGGGTCTCCCTGTCCCTCTGGGGGACAGAGGGTCTCCCTGTCCCTCTGGGGGACAGAGGGTCTCCCTGTCCCTCTGGGGGACAGAGGGTCTCCCTGTCCCTCTGGGGGACAGAGGGTCTCCCTGTTCCTCTCCCTGTCCCTCTGGGGGACAGAGGGTCTCCCTGTCCCTATGGGGGACAGAGGGTCTCCCTGTCCCTCTGGGAGACAGAGGGTCTCCCTGTCCCTCTGGGGGACAGAGGGTCTCCCTGTCCCTCTGGGGGACAGAGGGTCTCCCTGTCCCTCTGGGGGACAGAGGGTCTCCCTCCCTGTCCCTCTGGGGGACAGAGGGTCTCCCTGTCCCTCTGGGGGACAGAGGGTCTCCCTGTCCCTCATTTTCATGTCAAGGACCCCCAAAGACCCCCAAAGACCCCCAAGGACCCCCAAGGACCCCCAAAGATATTTTGAAGGAATCACGGGAATGATTGTGTTAACAGAGGAGGCCCTGGCGGACATCGTTGGGCGACCTGTCCGCTATACGAGAGAGATCTGAGGCGATGTGAGAGATCCTCGCCCCTCACTTCACACCCGTGTGAAGTGAGGGCCGATCATCGTGATCATCATGACGTAAAATAGACACTGCGTCTATTTTCTCTGACTGAATATCTGTGTAGGACAACGTTAGTGAACATAACACTAAAAGCTTTAAAATAACAACAAAATAACACTTATAAAATATTGATGATGTGATCACAAGATCACATCAGTAGTAATACAAACACACGCATGTATGTGCGCTCGTGCACGTGTTTCCATTTGACAGACACGGAGGTGTGACGGTGGTTTGCCTGGAAAATCAGGAAACAAGGAAAATAGACAGGCAGACAGACAGACAGACAGACAGGCAGACAGGCAGACAGGCAGACAGACAGACAGACAGACAGACAGACAGACAGACAGACAGACAGACAGACAGACAGACAGACAGACAGACAGACAGACAGACAGACAGACAGACAGACAGACAGACAGAGGGGTCTCTGCGTTGAGCTCAAATTGACTCATAAATTAATTTTCCTCGTCTCCCCGGCCGTACGACACACAGAGAGAGAGAGAGAGGGGGGGGGGGGGCCTCCCGAATTCTGTGGGAGAATTTACATGATATTATTCTAATAGAAATGAATGACCTATCAAGGCCCGCGCCGCGCTGATCCATCATCGGCCATGACACCGCTAAGTAGGAGCGCCAAAAGTATAGGGGAGAGAGAGAGAGAGAGAGAGAGAGACACCAGCGCAGAGCCTCATGTATATTTTGGCAGTCGGAGTTCTGCACCTTGTTAGTCCATTCGGACCTGATTCTACAATGTAAATACTAACAGTTTTCTGCAAAAACCCTGTGTTTCTATATCAGTGGTTCATGTCGAGGACCCCCAGAATGATATGTATTTGCCCGGCGTGGACCCCCATCTGACCCCCCCCCCCCCTCGCTTCACAGAAGCTTCATAAATATATTTGAGTTAAAAACGTTCTGCTTTGAAGGAATATATATATATATTCAAAGATTTGCGCCACATTTTCATGATTGCCGAGCCGTGCTACGAGCTTGTATAGGTCTGCTATTTGTCCAACTGTGGCTAAAGTTTTTAAAATAATGGTTAAAGGCGACGAGGCGTCACCGGTCTAAATGCGTTAGAACGCGCGTGTGTGTGTGACTGTGTGTGTGTGTGTGTGTGTGTGTGTGTGTGTGTGTGTGTGTGTATGCGTGTGAGCGTGTGTGTGTGCGTGTGCGCGTGAGAACACATGTGTGTGTGTGATAATGATGATGCAGGTTGGGGGCTTCGATAACACGTCGTAGGGTTATTAACTTATCATGGAGGGGGGAAGGGGGGGGGGGCTGTAGCTCAGACGTCTCCCTTCGTGTCAGAATTAATTTGCTTTGATTGTCGCCGACGCTGTAATTGAACTGGCAGCGTCCCAATCGTCAATTCAATTTTCAATGTTGTTGTACCCCCCCCTCCTGTGTGTGTGTGTGTGTGTGTGTTAGAGAGTTCTCATTGGGCCTGAACATTAAGGCCCTATACCCTAACTGGGTCGGGCCGGTAATGTTGGGCCCGAAAAGCCGAAAAAGCCTGAAGCCTGCTGAGTGAAAGAAAGGGGGAAAAAGGGAAAAAGAAAAATGCCACTATATGACCGCGACACCGTGGATCAAATGTTATTGAGACGAGTGTGTCAGAGAACGGACGAATAGTCGCCGAAATAAAGGATTTATGTAACTCCCGTTAATTGGCTGATAATGTTCCATTTCCATTTCCAACATTCTAATGGTTTCCAGGATGAGTAAACGTCTTCTGAATCAAAGTAACAGCGATCCTCTGTGGTGACGCAGTTCCATAGCGCCACAGAAACTCGCGCTTCCTCGATAGCGCGACAAAAACTCGCGCTTCCTCGATAGCGCGACAAAAAACTTGCGCTTTCTCGATAGCGCGATAAAAAACTTGCGCTTCTCGATAGCGCGACAAAAACTCGCGCTATCGAGCGCGAGGAAAAACTTCTGTCCTGTTAACAGTTAATATGTCCAATACTGTCCCCGTTAACAGTTAATATGTCCAATAGGGTTGGGTGACGATACGAATACATCGTCAATCGCGAATATACGAATCCAATCGCCGAATATTTTTATTGGGCGATTTTTCGGGACGATTTAGCCCAATTAACCTGTAAAGTGTGAGCAACATGTGAATCAATTTGGGCCAGCAAAGTAGTAACAGCGGCCGGGTGGAAATCCCCCCACAGTCCCCGCACTCAGCAGCATCGGGGAACGGCAGCCGAGGGAGGCTGTAGCCTACATGTTGTTTAAGCTCCGGAGTCCAGACCCATGCAGTTTAATAATATACAGTCACAACAGAATGCACACTGCTGTCTCGTGTCTCATGATAGGCTACCCATCGTCATGTGTCCAAATCCAAAAGAACAGATATGTAAACTGTCGACACGCCATGAGCGGTGCATGGTGATTTGTATGTCTATTCTCATGGACAGTCCGTGAAGCGTATGGGCTTGAGAGCAGGCCCGGCGCCAGGATGAAATGACTGAGGGGGCAATTGAGATTTTTGAGGGGGCACAAAAGGCAAAGAGGTTGATTTAAGGGTTAAAAAAACCCTAGATCTGGCTTTTTTTGCGACCTGCAGTGAGCTGTTCTCACTTTACTTTTATGACACAAATACATCGTCAATCGGCGAATATTGGTCAGACGATTGGCGATTGAAAATAATTGGCATATCGCCCAACCTTAATGTCCAATACTGTCCCCGTTAACAAAGTGCAACTTTTTCTTGTCGTGCAGCAGTCCAGAACAGAGCTATACAATATTATGACAACTGTCAACTTGGCTGTAACCTACTAGGTCACTGTATAGTTTACATTAATCATTGCCTCTCAAACGTAATGTGCGTTGCCTAACCAAAAGAACAGACATACAAACAACATGCCGCTCGTTGGCGTGTCGACAGCTTACAGATCTGTTCTTTTGGGCAGTGGGCACAACGAGGCGCGCTGCGCTACAATGTCAGGCTGGGCCGGGTCCGGGCAGAGATTGAGAACGCGTGCGTGCGTGCGTGCGTGCGTGCGTGCGTGCGTGCGTGTGTGTGCGTGCGTGCGTGCGTGTGTGTGTGTGTGTGTGCGTGCACCAGCAGCCAGCTGTCCTGTGTGTCCAGTGCTTGCCTGACACTGATATCTGTGGGCAGCTGTGTTAAACAGAGTGTGTGTGCGTGTGTGTGTGTGCGTGTGCGTGTGCATGTGCGTGTGCGTGTGCATGTGTGTGTGTGTGTGTGCGTGTGCGTGCATGTCAGTCATGAAGACGGGTCTATAAATCTACGGTCTCTCCAGAGGATGGGATGGAATGTGGGACACGCCGTAAAACGCATTCCTCCCCAAAAGCACTTTAAATTCACAACAGGCCCGGCTGAGGGTCTGGGGCCCTTTAGACGTTCTGGGGCCCTTTAGACGTTCTGGGGCCCTTTAGAGGTCTGGGGCCCTTTAGAGGTCTGGGGCCCTTTAGAGGTCTGGGGCCCTTTAGAGGTCTGGGGCCCTTTAGAGTTCTGGGGCCCTTTAGACGTTCTGGGGCCCTTTAGAGGTCTGGGGCCCTTTAGAGTTCTGGGGCCCTTTAGACGTTCTGGGGCCCTTTAGACGAGTTCTGGGGCCCTTTAGAGGTCTGGGGCCCGGCCGGCCCCTTTAGACGTTCTGGGGCCCTTTAGAGGTCTGGGGCCCTTTAGAGGTCTGGGGCCCTTTAGAGGTCTGGGGCCCGGCCGGCCCCTTTAGACGTTCTGGGGCCCTTTAGAGGTCTGGGGCCCGGCCGGCCCCTTTAGACGTTCTGGGGCCCTTTAGAGGGTCTGGCTTAACCCGGAACAAAGTGTCGCCTTAACTTTTAACCACTTTTAACTATTAATAACTATTAATAACTATTAATAACTATTGTAGCAGTCAATTCATATTGGAGGTCGGGCGGGGCGGGGTGGGGGTCCCGAGACGTTGCTAAAGCATTTCCGGGGGTCCCCGGCCAAAAATGTTGAGAACCCCTGGTGTAAACTAAAGTGACTATACAAGTACATGTACTCAACTGCAGTATACTTATTGTTTAGGTACTTTTACTTTAGGCTGCTGGAGTACTTACACATTTATTCTAAATACCGTAAAGCAAGATGATAAAAAAATATATTTTGTATTTATTTTTCTTCCCAGGGACCACCTGCCATACCTCCACAGACCACCGGTTGGCGTGACGGACGGACGGACAGTCGGATCGACAGACGGACGGATCGACAGACGGACGGACGGACGGACGGACGGACGGATGGACAGACGGACAGACGGATGGACGGACGGACGGAGGGAATGAAGGTATTGCAGGTTTTCATAGTATTCTGAGACGGACTTGCAATTACATCTCAGAGACAAACAGTGTATATATAGGCCTCTATACTGTCTATCATGGCTGCACATTGTCCTGGCCCTGGCTCGCCATGGCCCGCCATGGTCCTGGCCCTCCTCCCCCCTCCTCTCCCTTCTCCTCTTCCTCCTCCTCCTCCTCTCCTTCCTCCTCCTCCTCCCCCTCCCTCCCCCTCCTCCTCCTCTTCCCCCTCCCCCTCCTCCCCCCTCCCTCCTCCTCCTCCTCCTCCTCCTCCTCCTCCTACCCCTCATCATCCTCCTCCCCCTCCTCCCCCCTCCCTCCTCCTCCTCCTCCTCCTCCTCCTCCTACCCCTCATCATCCTCCTCCCCCTCCTCCCCCCTCCTCTCCCTTCTCCTCTTCCTCCTCCTCCTCCTCCCCCTCCCCCTCCTCCCCCCTCCTCCTCCTCCTCCTCCTCCTCCTCCTACCCCTCATCATCCTCCTCCCCCTCCTCCTCCTCCTCCTCCTCCTCCTACCCCTCATCATCCTCCTCCCCCTCCTCCTCCCCCTCCCCCTCCTCATGGTTTCAGGGGGCCCAGCGTTGAGCGTGATGCCCTGAGGCTGTTCTCTCCTCCTCTCCGTATCTCTGAGAGAATAAGGAATTCCAGTGGCAAAAGCAATCAAAAAAAGCTCAGATCAAACGTACCCTCGGCTGAATTCCCTGCCAGACTAAAATCATTTGTTCCTCCCCGCCTCGCGCCCTCGGAGCCCCCTCGGAGCCCCCTAGGAGCCCCCTAGGAGCCCCCTAGGAGCCCCCTCGTCCCCCGTACGGACCCTCTCGCCTTCCGTTACACCGAGCGCTGCCGCGCCCTGCCGCGTTTTATGTGGTTTGGGCATGGGGCTCCTGTGGGTCTCCAAACTGTCGGTGCTAATATTGAAGTACAACGCAACAACCGCGGTATGGCCGCGGCGCGCGCTGCGTCTAGCCTCCTGCACTTAGACTCCCCCGTTTTTAGGTTTCCCAGCGTCAGTGTTGCTCCTTCCTTTGGCCCGGGCGAGGTAGGGCGGGGTCAGTACTGGGGTCAGTACTGGGGTCAGTACTGGGGTCAGTACTGGGGTCATTACTGTAGCCCATTGAGACCCGAGTGTTTTCTGAAAAACCCAATGTTGCTGTGTCAGTGGTTCTGAGTGGTTCTGTGTCAGTGGTTCTCC
>NC_139715.1:34957328-34981375 GCF_964188405.1 Protomyctophum parallelum
ACTTAAGTAAAGTAAAGTTACTTTATTATTAGAGTACATATTTATATTCTGGTGAATTAAAGTAACCTGGAGCCACTGTTGCTTTTGGCAGCAATTTTTTGTCTCTTGAATATAGTTTTCATTTAGTCCCTGGAATGTTTTAGTGTTAATCTAGTTTTAGTCGACTAAATATCATAAGATTTCAGTCAACTAAATCTACAGTTGATTTAGTCGAACAACATGTGTTTAGGCGGGCCTTGATGCCGTCGTAATGACTGTTTTTACACTTGCTGAAAATAGCAGATCTACAAGCTCATGTAGATCTGCTATCTTCAGCATGCAACCAAGTGTAAAATGACTTATAGTGGATCTCTTGACCACTAGTCCCCTTCCTAACATTTTAGTCTAGTTTTTATTTGTTGACGAAATTATCAGTATATTTAGTCTCAGTTTTAGTCATCGAGGCTTAGTTTTCATTTAGTCACCTGGAATGTTTTAGTATGTTAGTCTAGTTTTAGTCGACTAAATATAAGATTTTAGTCGACTACATCTACAGTTGATTTAGTCGAACAAAATGTGTTTTGGCGGGCCTTGATGATGACTGTTTTATTTTTCACTTGCTAAAAATAGCAGATCTACAAGATCTGCTATTTTCAGCATGCAACCAAGTGTAAAATGACTTATACTGGATCTCTTGTCCACTAGTCCCTTCCTAACATTTTAGTCTAGTTTTTATTTGTCGACGAAATAGTCAGTATATCATATTTAGTCTTAATTTAATTTAGTTTCCATTTAGTTTTCGTCAGTGAAATAAGTAGAGACGCTTCGATACAATTATTTGGGGGCCGATATATCCGATATTTTAATAATTAATCGGCCGATTCCGATACCGATATTTTTGAATATTCATTTTTTTATAATTTCATTTTTTCCCCCCACTTTTTTTCCACTGGCAACCCTCGCCTTGCGGTCATATATCGCTGACCTGAACGCGGGGCTACTCTAGTCTACTCTAGCCCATTCTGACCTGAGCTGGTCCGTTGACTATCATTGAAGCACGTTCATGTGTTTGGGGCCATGAACACGTGAACGAATGTTTCATACGTGAACGCAGCACAAACGTCACAATGACAGTCAATGGCAGCGCGTTCATGTGTTTGAGGCAAATCCATCCCAGAATGCACTCTGTTCCTACCAGGAAGGAGGAGTGAAATCGCCTCATGCGCTTTTGAGCAACTTAATGCAAGTGGACGGGAGGAGAACTCGGGTGTCTTCTCTATTCATATATACTCTATGGTCTGGACACACTAACCATGTGGATTATAGTTTTGCTTTTTTTAAAGACATATTAAGGTTAGTAAAACCATTGAGGAGACTAAGCTCTCTCTCTCTCTGTGTGTGTCTGTGGTGTAGTGTAGGGGTGTGTGTGTGTGTGTATGTGTGTCTGTGGTGTTGTGTGTGTGTGTGTGTGTGTGTCTGTGGTGTAGTGTAGGGGTGTGTGTGTGTGTGTGTGTGTGTGTGTGTGTGTGTGTGTGTGTGTGTTTGTGTGTGTGTGTGTGTGTGTGTGTGTGTGTGTGTGTGTGTGAGATGTGATGTGATATACTTCTCCAGTACAGCGGTGCAGAACTGAGAGAGTGACACTTTATTTTGGATCGTGTAAACTGCGCAGCTTTTAGCTTTTTTTATCGTATTTGTGGATCGGTGAATTTTAGACCTCCGATATATTGTATCGGTGATCGGCCGATATATATATTTGTACGTCACTATCAGAGTTACAGACCCACAAGGGTCCATTTGGTTCCAAGCTATCATTTAGCTGGGGGGACACCCTGAGACTCCCTCAAGGACCCCTGGGGGTTCCCGGACCCCACTTTGGGAACCAGTGCTTTAACCCATTCTGACCTGAGATCAGATTCTAAAAATGTCTATTACATCCTGACAGTTTCATTATTAACCCATTCTGACCTGAGATCAGATTCTAAAAGTGTCTTCGATTTTTCAAAAATAGCAGACCTACAAGCTCGTATCGCGCCACTCGGTGGCGCGATATGAGCTTGTAGATCTGCTATTTTTCAATAGCTAAAGCATAACATGATGCCAACACCAAAATGGGTGCCCGGTCAGAATGGGTTAAGGCTAACACCCACACATCTCAAACCACTCCATCGGTACTATACTATAATATACTGTACTATACTGTACTATAATATAACACCCACTCATCTCAAACCACTCCATCGGTACTATACTATAATATACTGTACTATACTGTACTATAATATAACACCCACACATCTCAAACCACTCCATCGGTACTATACTATAATATACTGTACTATACTGTACTATAATATAACGCCCACACATCTCAAACCACTCCATCGGTACTATACTATAATATACTGTACTATACTGTACTATAATATAACACCCACACATCTCAAACCACTCCATCGGTACTATACTATAATGTACTGTACTATACTGTACTATAATATAACACCCACACATCTCAAACCACTCCATCGGTACTATACTATACTATAATATACTGTACTATACTGTACTATAATATAACACCCACACATCTCAAACCACTCCATCGGTACTATACTATACTATAATATACTGTACTATACTGTACTATAATATAACACCCACACATCTCAAACCACTCCATCGGTACTATACTATACTATAATATACTGTACTATACTGTACTATAATATAACACCCACACATCTCAAACCACTCCATCGGTACTATACTATAATGTACTGTACTATACTGTACTATAATATAACACCCACACATCTCAAACCACTCCATCTGTACTATACTATAATATACTGTACTATACTGTACTATAATATAACACCCACACATCTCAAACCACTCCATCGGTACTATACTATAATATACTGTACTATACTGTACTATAATATAACACCCACACATCTCAAACCACTCCATACAAATGACACAAAGCAGCATTTATGTAAAGCAACCGTCGATATTGTGTATTACATAAAAGAAATGTACAAATAATATTTACATCATTATGTCCAGCACAACACTGGCTTAGCATGTACAGTACAAAGAAATATATGTACATGTACTTAGCATGTACAGTACAAATAAATGCATGTACATGTACTTAGCATGTACAGTACAAATAGATTTATGTACATGTACTTAGCATGTACAGTACAAAATGACTCGTCTTGTCATTGTTGCGATGTCAATCAATTCCAGTCGCAACCGAGAGTGTCTGCAGCGCCACCTGTCTGTCGCCTGACACCAAGACACACAGGAGACACAGAGGAGACACACAGGAGACACACAGGAGACAGCTGTCTCCTAGCTGTGAACGGCCCCCTAGCGCCCCCTAGCGCCTCACTGAGGACCCTGCAGCGAGCTGTACTTATATAAGGATGATATGATGAAGATGATAAGATAAGAATCGAAATAAGGGCTATCCGTTGAATCTCTCACTCTTCCCCATTTCATTTAAACGAGCCGCTCCAGTATGCTTTGCTTAACCCATTTAGGCCCCACGTCAACATTTTAAAGAGAGGTTTTCTAAATCCTGACTTCTTTCTGATAAACCCAGTGTTTCTATGTCAACCTTTTTCATGTCAACAAGGACCCCCAGAATGATCTGTATTTGGCTGCAGAAACCCCCCCCCCCCCCCTTCCCCTCCCAGAAGCAAACATTTGAGTTAAAAACGTTTGCTGCAGTGAAAGAATATATAATATTCCAAATGTGTGGCACATTTTCACGATTTTTCTCAAAAATAGCAGACCTACAAGCTCATAGCGCGGCACTCGGTGCCGCGCTATGAGCTTTGTAGATCTGCTATTTTTCAATAGCTAAATTATAACAAGCTGCGTACCGTGTAGAATCTCTAAACAACTAGGCGATGATGACGACGATGATGATGATGATGATGATGATGATGATGATGACGGTACATTCCAAAACATGTAGATATATCAAACGGGGACCTGGTTGCGTCACGTCATGTCGTGTCACATGTCGTCGTGTCGTAGCTTGTCGCGCATACGCGGGGGGGCGGAGTCAGGCACTTGGTAAACTGAATTTCGTTCTTCTTTATTTTACTGTATATACAGTCCTATACAAACAAAACAAAAAAACAATTGTGCTGTCGTGTAATATTGTATCCACTAGTACCTAAAGGCAAAACATAATAATAATAATATGGCTTTTTCAAAAAAGATTAGAAAAAACTTGCCATTTTAAATATACTTAAAAACGAAAGGAGAGACTGTACAGGAGTCACATCGACATATACAGTGCTTCAACGTCCGTGTCTGTTTTGCCCACATTTTGTACTTTTTCAACGATTTCATTCCGAGTGTCAAGTGTTTGTCGTTAGGCGTCAAAATCCAATTGTCTGCAAAAATTCGACGGCGATTCAAACGAGTGTCCGTCTCGTGGGCGCGGTCTGTGCCGCCCGCGGCGCGGCTAGCGGCGCGGCTAGAGGCGCGGCTAGAGGCGCGGCTAGAGGCGCGGCTAGCGGCTAGCGGCGCGACTAGCAGCGCGACTAGCGGCGCCTCTAGTGGCGCGGCTAGCGGTGCGGCTAGCGGTGTGGCTAGCGGTGCGGCTAGCGGCGCGGCTAGCGGCGCGGCTACGGCGACCACTACGACATCATGCTGAGGAACTTGCTCTCCTCGGCCAGGGCGCTCAGCAGGGAGCTCATGTCCCCGATGGCCATGTTCCCCGTCCCCCCGGAGGATGGGACCGAGGAGGAGGGGGGCGGCGGCGGGGGCAGCGTGACAGAGTTCCTGGGCGTGGTGAGGCGAGAGGAGGAGGAGCTCCGGGAGGAGGAGGAGGCCCGGCTCCGCGGGAGGAGGAGTCCGGGACTCAGCGTTCCCGACAGCAGGCTGGAGTGGTCTTCTCCGTCGTCCAGCATGAGGTCAAAGTCTATCTGGGTCTGATGATGAAGATGATGATGATGATGATGATGATGCCGCTCCGCCGCCGCGGTGCTCGCAGAGTCCACGGTCTCGTCGTCGTCAGAACCGTCCATCATGGGCGGAACCTCCCCGTGCTCCAGGAGGGTTCCGTTGGGTCGGTAGAGCTGGATCTGCCCCGTGAAGTACAAGGCGTCGTCGTGGTTGTCGATGTTGTTGTTGGTGGAGGAGGTCTTTGGCAGAGCGTGTGGCGGGTCCGAGGGGTGTCCGGTACCCCACGTCCGTGGCTCGGCCGGGGGCCTCGGCTGGAGAAGTCCTCCCGGAGGCCCGTTATTATCCATGTACGATCCATCGCGTTCCTCCAGTTTGACCTGAACGGGCTGACCCCCCGCACCGCCGTAACGCATCACGTCCGTGGGCTCCTGTTCCTGTTTGCAGACGTTCCCGTTAACTCCCGTAGTAGCGTTGCCGTCGGCGTCGTAAGGGTGTTCGTCGCCTCGGTGGAACCGGTACCGGGTCCTGGTCGGTCCGTTGGCGGCGCCGGTCTGCTGCTGGTACCGCGGCACACAGCTCCCTCTGGGATCGGCCGGACACGGCAGCGTCCTCGTCGCGGGACTCGAGAAGTCCGACGAGGCGAGTTGTTGTTGTCGTCGGTCGGAATCGAGATCGCCGCCGCCGTCCGACGAAACGCCAACGTTGTGGTTCTGCTGGAGGACGGCCAGGTTCCCTCTGACCGCCTGCTGCGGTACTTTGGACCCTGCACCCCCTCCGGGGGGCGACCCCCCCCCCTGGTTCCACGGTGGGACGGACATGTGGGTCCTACCGGCCCGGGGCGAGGAAGAACCCTGCAGACACAGCTGTTGTTGTTGTTGCTGGTTCTGATGGTCCTGGCGCTGCTGGGCCGGGACCGGAGCCTGGGCGGGACACAGCGGCATCCCGCCGTGGTCCTCCACCTCGGCCGTTCTCCTGTGATGGTAGAAGTTCTGATTGGTGGAGACACTGAGGTACTGCACCACGTCATCGGGCAGCATCAGGTCCTCCTCCTCCTCGCTCTCCTCGGTCTCCATGGCGATGTTCTCGGAGATGCTGGGAGGCCTCGGCGGGTAGGCGTAGCGGTTGTGGTGGTGGTGGAGGAGGGGGAGGAGGGGGAGGAGGTCATGGCCGCCGCCGCCGCCCTGCTGGCCGAAGACCCGCCGCTCTGCCGCCGCGGCGTGGAAATGCCCGCCGCCGAGCGTTCCCGCGCTGTTGTAGCGCTGCATCCGTGGCCGCTGCTCGGCGAGGAGGGGGAGGAGGGGCTCCAGAGCGACGGGACGGGGCCGCTGCACGGGGTCGCTGGCCCGTCTGCGAGGGATGCCTCGACCGCACGACATGGCGGGGACCTCGTGGGGCAGCACGGTGCGAGAGGCGTAGTCGCTGCAGCGCTCCTCGTACGGCGCCATGCGGGACCTCAGGCTCACGCCGCGCTCCGTGTCGGGCAGAGGCGTGGGCGGGGCGCCCCCGGTGGCCGCGGCGTACGTGGCCCTGAGGCGGTAGTGCTGGGCGGGCGTCAGGCTGAAGGCCCCTCCCCCGAAGCTGTCGCTGGAACGGCGCGACAGGTCGGCAGAGATGGGGTCGTAGAAGGAGCCGGCGGAGCTCAGGTTGTTGTTGAGGCGGCCGTTGTTGGAGGCGTGGCTAAAGGAGGAGGAGGCGTGGCTACAGGAGGAGGAGCAGCAGGAGGGCGAGATGCCCGAGGAGCGGCGGCTCAGCGTGTAGGCGGAGCTCAGCGTGCTGGAGGTGGAGTCGCGGCGCCGCGAGGTCAGCAGCGCCCCCGTGAGGCCCAGCAGGGTGGTGGTGGGCGGGGCCAGGTCGCCCAGGGCGGGGCCGCGCAGGGACCGAGGACAACCCCCCCCCTCTGGACCGTCCAGGAGAGACCCTGAGAGAGAGAGAGAATCACCAATTAACACGTTAATTTTTTATTGTTAAAATCTATTTTTTTGAAGCGGCCGTTGCTAGGCGTTAGCGTCGAGGACACTAACTCTGGCGGAGGCCACGGGGATCGAACCGGGAACCTCACCGATCCCCAGCCGGCCACTCTACCGCTGACCCACCGCCGCCCACACTGCTGCTGCTTTGCATGGCAGGAATAAATACACTCAGAACTGGATGTCCAGAATCCCTTTTTCCTTTCTGTGTTAGCCGATACCCATACGAGAGAATGATAAAGACAAAGACATCTTATTTTGAAGTCCACTGACCAGGAATAGTCTTTATAGCTATCTGGTGTTGTGTTTATAGCTATCTAGCTATATATCTGGTGTTGTGTTTATAGCATAGACTGTAAAAAATATGGACAAAGCGTTCCCCGGGTCTAACATGAACGTAAAATGAAGCCTGTCAGTCCTTGAATTGTACATCGCCATCTTTCTAGATCCGTTTTGGCCCAGCTGGCCCATTGGCTGGCCCAGACAACGAGGCGGGACTTCCCCCCTTCTTCTCCGTTGGTTTTTATTTTGACTCGAGTGGGAGGGGAATCCCGATCATAGACTGTAACGGTAGCCACGCCCCTCAGAACATGCGCGACTTTATGGTCATTTTTTTAATTAATGGGACCATAATTTTCCAAAAAGGATATTATGACATTAGAAATGAGACTTTAAACTAGTGACTGGAAGCAGAAAGTATTCATGTTTATTAAGGTAATACAGTCTAGGTGAAGTTGGGCCCAAATACATGGACTTCTATGTGGCTATGGGTTTTTTTGGGCCCAATGACAGCGCCACAACAGGCCATTATATGAACTTTCAGGAAATCCCGATTTCCTTAGTGGCTTCACAAAATATCTGTCTGACTGCCCCCCTGGTTTATAGCTATCTAGCTATATATCTGGTGTTGTGTTGATAGCTATCTAGCTATATATCTGGTGTTGTGTTGATAGCTATCTAGCTATATATCTGGTGTTGTGTTGATAGCTATCTAGCTATATATCTGGTGTTGTGTTTATAGCTATCTAGCTATATATCTGGTGTTGTGTTGATAGCTATCTAGCTATATATCTGTTGTTGTGTTTATAGCTATCTAGCTATATATCTGGTGTTGTGTTGATAGCTATCTAGCTATATATCTGGTGTTGTGTTTATAGCTATCTAGCTATATATCTGGTGTTGTGTTGATAGCTATCTAGCTATATATCTGTTGTTGTGTTTATAGCTATCTAGCTATATATCTGGTGTTGTGTTGATAGCTATCTAGCTATATATCTGGTGTTGTGTTGATAGCTATCTAGCTATATATCTCATGTTGTGTTTATAGCTATCTAGCTATATATCTGGTGTTGTGTTGATAGCTATCTAGCTATATATCTGGTGTTGTGTTTATAGCTATATATCTGGTGTTGTGTTGATAGCTATCTAGCTATATATCTGGTGATGTGTATATAGCTATCTAGCTATATATCTGGTGTTGTGTTTATAGCTATCTAGCTATATATCTGGTGTTGTGTTTATCTATCTAGCTATATATCACATCTCTACTCAGAACCAAAAAGCCTAAACGTGGTCTTGACGGTCAAGTGACCGGACCGGTACTCACCGCCGGTTAGGATGGGCGGCAGCTTGGAGGGTCCGTGGGTCAGCGGGGGGGGCAGCTTGGAGGGTCCGTGGGTCAGGAGGGGGGGGTTTCCCCCGGCCCACATGCACGAGTCCCTGACCGACCGCAGCCTCTCCGTCTTCAGCCTCTCCAGGCAGTGGACGACGCCGGCGGAGCCCGGCTGCTTGCGGAGGTGGAGACCCACCACCCCTACCCCCGGGGAGCCCCCGCCCAGGGGGTCCCCGCCCAGGGGGTCGTCCAGGCCGCTGAGGTCGCCCAGGCTCCCCCCGCTGTAGCCCGCTGTCTCTACTCCACTGTCATGGTAGGTGGCGCTGCCAAGTGGCGACGGCTCGCTACTGCATGACGACTGGCCACCAGGGCTGGACTGATACACCTGGGGGGGAGAGAGAGGGGGGAGAGGGGGGAGAGGGGGAGGGGGGAGAGAGAGGGGGGAGAGAGAGAGGGAGGGGGGGAGAGAGAGGGGGAGGGGGAGGGGGAGAGGGGGGAGAGAGAGGGGGGGAGATAGAGAGAGGGGGAGGAGAGAGAGAGAGAGAGGGGGAGGGGGGAGAGAGAGGGGGAGGGGGGAGAGAGAGAGAGGGGGAGGAGAGAGAGAGAGAGAGGGGGGAGGGGAGAGAGAGGAGAGAGAGGGAGGGGGAGAGAGAGGGGGGGAGATGGGGGAGAGAGGGGGGGAGGGGAGAGAGAGGAGAGCGAGAGAGAGAGAGAGAGAGAGAGAGGGGGGACAGAGGGGGAGAGGGGGGAGGGGAGAGAGAGGAGAGAGAGGGAGGGGGGAGAGAGAGGGGGGGAGATAGAGGGGGAGAGAGAGGGGGAGAGGGGGGAGGGGAGAGAGAGGAGAGCGAGAGAGAGAGAGAGAGGGGGGAGAGAGGGGGAGGGGAGAGAGAGGAGAGAGAGAGGGGGAGAGGGAGGGAGAGGGGGAGAGGGGGGAGGGAGAGGGGGAGAGGGGGGAGAGAGGGGGGGAGAGAGGGAGGGGGGCAGGAGAGAGAGAGAGAGAGAGGTAGAAGCATCATGAGTATTTACACTCGGAAAACAGTACATTTTCTCCAGCAGATAATTTTTTACGATGACATCACAGGATGGGGGGACTAAATCTACTGTAGATTTAGTCGACTAAAATCTTGTGATATTTAGTCGAGTAAATCTACTAAAACATTCCAGGTGACTAAAATGTGACTAAAACTAAATGAAAGTTTCACTCCAAAGACATAACGACTAAACTAAAAACAACCTTCTGTCTGTGACATCATCGTGCCTTGATGACATCATCGTGCCTTGATGACATCATCGTGTCTTGATGACATCATCGTGCCTTGTCAACCGATAACCACACAAACCGCCAATTAAGGTGGTCCGCCGTCCCCCTTCTGAATTGGCCCCTCCCAGAAACCCCCCCCCCCCCCCTCTGGTTTCCCTGAGGATGCTAATTTATTCTGCGCTAAAAAGCTGTCTTGATCACAGCGTGAGAGTTGGCAGCGGTTACTCGTGGCGCCGAAAAAACAACCACCCCACCCCCCCCCCCCCCCTCATGTCTGAATATTAATCCGGCGAAGGAAGGCTTTTATGGCGGTCTGGCTCGCAGACAGACACGACGTGAGATACAGGCTCTGTGATAAACCAAACTCCACAAGGGGGAGGGGTAGGGGGGGGACGGGGACGAGAACAGATGTGCTCTCTGGTGTGAATGGGAAGCGTGGAGGTGTGATATTAAAACAACAGCTTTACATGACAAGACGTATCCAGGAGAATCCTTCACACGGTGATGACGGAGAACGGCCGTTTGAGAACCACTGATATATATGTAGAAACATGAGGGTTTAACCCTGTGAGAACCACTGATATATGTAGAAACATGAGGGTTTTACCCTGTGAGAACCACTGATATATGTAGAAACATGAGGGTTTTACCCTGTGAGAACCACTGATATATGTAGAAACATGAGGGTTTTACCCTGTGAGAACCACTGATATATGTAGAAACATGAGGGTTTTACCCTGTGAGAACCACTGATATATGTAGAAACATGAGGGTTTTACCCTGTGAGAACCACTGATATATGTAGAAACATGAGGGTTTTTCAGAAAACTGTCAGGATTTATAGAAGACATGTTGACAGAACCCATTCTGAACGGGAACCCGTTTTGGTGTTAGCATTATGTTATGCTTTAGCTATTGAAAAATAGCAGATCTACAAGCTCATAGCAAGCATTTATTCATATTTACATCTATTCTGTGGACTCTAAAGCTACGAGCTTGTAGGTCTGCTATTTTTGAAAAATCGAAGAACGACTGTGACATTTTTAGAATCTGATCTCAGGTCAGAATGGGTTAATCAGACCAGTGTGTGTCCAGTGGAAACCTCGTATGAATCTGATCTCCGGTCAGAATGGGTTAAGGTCGTTCCACACATGCAGTTGATGAAGAGGAGATGAAGAGCTGGATTACTAAATGCATGAAGTCAAAGTCATGCAGCGAATGTTTGGGAATGTACAAACAACAGGCACTGGACATGATGAGGAAATAATATAGAGGCCTTCTGAGTGACCACAAGCACTGTGATTGTTTTAAGCATTATGTTATGCTTTAGCTGTTGAATTTTTGAATATTTTTTATATTTTTGAGAAATCGAGAAAAAGTGCTGCGAACGTTTTTTAACTCAGCTCTTTGCTTCTGAGGGGGTCCCTGGAACAACATATTTTCAGATGCGGGCCGGGGGCCAAATACAATTATTTTTGGGGTCCTTGACATGAAATAATATTGATACAGAAACGGGTATTTCACAAAAGTGTCCTATCTTCAAATTGACATATTGGTCGTTCAGATATGGCTTATAGAGTAATGTCTTGTAGAGAAACAGCGAGTTGAGAAAACAGGCTTGAAAGGTTCATTTTTGTTGTCTCTAACATTACACCTATAGCTACATGTTTAAGCATTTATTTCATATTTACATGTCTTCTGTGGTCTCTAACATTACACCTATAGCTACATGTTTAAGCATTTATTTCATATTTACATGTCTTCTGTGGTCTCTAACATTACACCTTAGGCTACATGTTTAAGCTTTTATTTCATATTTACATGTCTTCTGTGGTCTCTAACATTACACCTAGCTACATGTTTAAGCATTTATTTCATATTTACATGTCTTCTGTGGTCTCTAACATTACACCTAGCTACATGTTTAAGCATTTATTTCATATTTACATGTCTTCTGTGGTCTCTAACATTACACCTAGCTACATGTTTAAGTATTTATTTCATATTTACATGTCTTCTGTGGATTCTAACATTACACCTAGCTACATGTTTAAGCATTTATTTAACATTTACATGTCTTCTGTGGTCTCTAACATAGTAACATTACACCTAGCTACATGTTTAGGCATTTATTTCATATTTACAACATGTCTTCTGTGGTCTCTAACATTACACCTAGCTACACATTTAAGCATTTATTTCATATTTGCATGTCTTCTGTGGACTCTAACATTACACCTAAGCATTTATTTCATAATTACATGTCTATTTCAGCTCTGAAATAAATTATAATAATATAAATATCTCGCAGATCCACGGGTCAGTTTTAACCTGCCGCGGGTCCGTTTTTACCTGCCGCGCTGATGCCTGTCAGACGGTTAGTATGTCTATGTCTATATATATATATATATATATATATATATATATATATATATATAATCTAATAGAGGGAGACAGATCTGTCAAATGCCGGATGTGTCATTTTGGGGAACAAAGCTGATGAAAGAGGATGTAATGAAGTGAAGCGAGGCTCACCTTAGCAAGGTCTGTCCTTAGGGAAGGTTTTAGAAACACAGGAAAGAAAGACAAGAGATCAAGGAATGAGCAGAGAGAGGCTTCTATAGCACAGAGGAGAGGTTAGTTAGGACTAGTTGGAACACAGAGGAGAGGTTAGTTAGGACTAGTTGGAACACAGAGGAGAGGTTAGTTAGGACTGGAACACAGAGGAGAGGTTAGTTAGGACTGGAACACAGAGGAGAGGTTAGTTAGGACTAGTTGGAACACAGAGGAGAGGTTAGTTAGGACTAGTTGGAACACAGAGGAGAGGTTAGTTAGGACTAGTTGGGAAAGACAGATGTTAGTATAGAGAGAATTCACATGCATGATTTTCCCATCAGGACACGTGTCGCGCTGCGACGTGTTGTGAGCTTGTAGATCGGCTATTTTCAGCAAGTGTAAAATCAGTCATTATACGACGGCATCGAGGCCCGCCGAAATACATTTTAGTCGACTAAATCAACTGTAGATTTAGTCGACTAAAATCTTATGACATTTAGTCATAAGATTTAGACTAAAACTAGAATAACACTAAAACATCCCAGGTGACTAAAAATGTGTTAAATATCTGTCTGACTGCCCCCCTGGTTAAATATCTGTCTGACTGCCCCCCTGGTTAAATATCTGTCTGACTGCCCCCCTGGTTAAATATCTGTCTGACTGCCCCCCTGGTTAAATATCTGTCTGACTGCCCCCCTGGTTAAATATCTGTCTGACTGCCCCCCTGGTTAAATATCTGTCTGACTGCCCCCCTGGTTAAACATCTGTCTGACTGCCCCCCTGGTTAAATATCTGTCTGTCTGCCCCCCTGGTTAAATATCTGTCTGACTGCCCCCCTGGTTAAATATCTGTCTGACTGCCCCCCTGGTTAAATATCTGTCTGACTGCCCCCCTGGTTAAATATCTGTCTGACTGCCCCCCTGGTTAAATATCTGTCTGTCTGCCCCCCTGGTTAAATATCTGTCTGACTGCCCCCCTGGTTAAATATCTGTCTGACTGCCCCCCTGGTTAAACATCTGTCTGACTGCCCCCCTGGTTAAATATCTGTCTGACTGCCCCCCTGGTCTTACCACAGCGTGCTCCGTCTTGATGGACTTGACGTGCAGGTAGTCCTCCGCGCCTCCGGGGGAGCCGTGCTCCGACATCTTGTCGTCCCTGAGCCGCCGGTCCCTCATGGCGGCGGCGGTCTCGTTCTCTCCGTTCTCGCGGGGCGGCCGAGGCGGCGGCGGCAGGTCGGTGCGCTGCCTCTTGGTGATGTGCGCGTCGGGGCCGTGCACGGTCTTCACGTGCTTACGCAGCGAGCTGGGGTCCGTGTAGCGCTTAGTGCACCCCGGGATCTTACACACGTACGGCTTCTGGAGACGCAGAGGGGAACGACACTTTAATAATCATCATCATCATCATCATCATCATCATACTATCATCATCATCATCATACTATCATCATCATCATCATACTATCATCATACTATAATTCTAACAATGTCTGTGTGTGTGTCTGTCAGAAACACTGCCGTAACTCCTTATTGCCTGCACCAATCACTCCCACACAGGCATTGACCATATGAATATGGAGGGCGTAACGAAGCCCTTTTTTCGATTTCACACATTAATGATTATTAATGAATTTATTAGTAAATTACAAACGCACCCGGGCGCAGTACCCCCTACGGCCACAAGGGGGGGGCAAATATCTCACAACGGGTAAGGGCTAGTAATAATACAGCACAGGAACACACACACAATTTAACAATTTACAGTGTAGGCATTTAACCCATTCTGAACGGGCACCCATTTACAATGTAGGCATTTATCAGACGCTCTTGATCCAGAGAGACTTACATTTAAGCAAAAACAAAAGCATGTCATACATCACATAATCAAAAGTAGTTATCGTGAATCATGTATAAACTAAGAACGTAACAGTGGAGTATCTATATGTCAACTATACATACTATACTATATTATATATTATACAATATACATGTGTATACTATAAAGTGCTATGACTACATAAAATGCAATTCTAGTGCTGTCTACGTAACGAGCTCTAAGTCTGTCTAAAATAACAATGCTAACCTAAGTCTACTATCTGAGTCTACATAAAGTGCTATCTAAAGGGCTAGGCTAGGGCAAGTGCTACGGGCCACACACACACGCACGCACACACACACGCGCGCACACACACACACACACACACACACACACACACAGCACAGGAATACACATGGAATTAATGACATTACTGTGGAAATATGTTACGTCCTTATCGTGGCAAAACAAAAACCGCCAACGTTTTATTATTAAGTGAAACGCGCTTGTAGTTTTTCCGCCATTTAAATGATGTGTCGGTGAATTAGAGCGCGTACCGCTTCAGATTATGTGCTATACTTGTTTCAGTGGAAACGCAATTAGTGACATATAAATAATTCATGTGTAGCTACAGTTACAGTATGCTATCCAGACACGTCACCATGTAGGTGATTCATGACTGTTTATGCTAGCTAGACCCATTGCAGGTGGAGTCTGCTGTGCGTGTGTGTGTGTGTGCCTGTGCGTGTGTGTGTGCGTGTGTGTGTGCGTGCGTGCGTGCGCACAGAGGTGTGTCAGATTTATTGTCTTTTCATGGTTTTATTAAAGTCCGGAACGGATCAACCGGAATGGATCAACGGGGATAATGTACAATATGTACGTGTGTGTGTGTGTGTGTGTGTGTGTGTGTGTGTGTGTGTGTGTGTGAGTGATGGATGGTCAGTGTAGTGAAACTCTTCCAGGTTTCATCTTCTATTCACAGACCTGCAGGTGGTCCTACACCCCCCCCCCCCCCTCGCCACTGATGCGGCCTAATGCATTGTGGGCCGTCGTGCTCATTAGTTCCACACCTCATTATTTACTCACAAAATGAGCGCTACGCAGAGGGGAGGGGCCAAGGGGGACGCACGTGTGTGCACGGACACATGAACACAACACACACACACACACATATGAGGTCTCACACACACACACACACACACACACACACACACACGTCCAAATAGAGACAGACACACAGCTAGGCTGGGCTATATATGACATCAAATCCATAATATCACGACTATTTAAAACTTTTGACACACACATTCACACAAACACATGCGAACACACACACACACACACACACACACACACACACACACACACACAGAATAGAGGAATCTATAACGCGCCCCCCGTGTCAGAAGGACGCATTGTAACATTGTAACATTGTAACATTGTAACATGTAACATGTAACATTGTAAGCTTGTTGTCAATCGGCAGTTTTTTTGTCTAAAGATATTTTGGTGTAGAATAGATCTGGAAACCTGTTTACAGCCGTTCACCACTAGCCTAGAGGGTTTAGTCCCACAAACAGTAGAGACACTGAAGGGAATGTCTAATGCAACTCTATAAGACAGTCTGTCTGAAGTCTGCAGCAGGCGCACACACTGCTCTGTGTGTGTGCGTGTGCGTGTGTGCGTGCGCATGCGCGCGTGTTCATGCACTTGCGTGTGGCTGGATGTGTATGTATGTTATGTGTGTGTGATATATTGTGTTCATGTGGATGTATTTTACATTTGCTTGCATGCGTGCGTGCGTGCGTGCACGTGTGTGTGTGTATGTACACTGTACCTCGTTGGAGTGTGTGCGGTTCTGGTGCTTGGCGCGGTCCGAGGCGTTGGAGAAGGCCTTGTTGCATCCCTCGTGTTCGCAGACGTACGGCTTCTCCCCCGTGTGAGAGCGGAGGTGAGTCTTCAGGTTCTCCAGGCGAGAGTAGGCCTTAGAACAGCCTTCAAACTACAAGATACAAGAACACAGTGAGAGGCCTTAGAACAGCCTTCAAACTACAAGATACAAGAACACAGTGAGAGGCCTTAGAACAGCCTTCAAACTACAAGATATAAGAACACCTTAGAACAGCCTTCAAACTACAAGATACAAGAACACAGTGAGAGGCCTTAGAACAGCCTTCAGACTACAAGATACAAGAACACCTTAGAACAGCCTTCAAACTACAAGATATAAGAACACCTTAGAACAGCCTTCAAACTACAAGATACAAGAACACAGTGAGAGGCCTTAGAACAGCCTTCAAACTACAAGATATAAGAACACAGTGAGAGGCCTTAGAACAGCCTTCAAACTACAAGATACAAGAACACAGCGAGAGGCCTTAGAACACCCTTCAAACTACAAGATACAAGAACACAGCGAGAGGCCTTAGAACAGCCTTCAAACTACAAGATACAAGAACACAGTGAGAGGCCTTAGAACAGCCTTCAAACTACAAGATACAAGAACACAGCGAGAGGCCTTAGAACAGCCTTCAAACTACAAGATACAAGAACACAGTGAGAGGCCTTAGAACAGCCTTCAAACTACAAGATACAAGAACACAGTGAGAGGCCTTAGAACAGCCTTCAAACTACAAGATACAAGAACACAGTGAGAGGCCTTAGAACAGCCTTCAAACTACAAGATACAAGAACACAGTGAGAGGCCTTAGAACAGCCTTCAGACTACAAGATACAAGAACACAGTGAGAGGCCTTAGAACAGCCTTCAAACTACAAGATACAAGAACACAGTGAGAGGCCTTAGAACACCCTTCAAAATACAATATAGATACATTTGGTTTTCAATCATTATCGTTATTATTATATTATTATTATTGTTATCATTTGAAAACATAAAAAAAGAAAGAAACTTTCCCGAAAAAAGCAACATTTTAAACAAATTCAGTGAATTCTTATCAGTGATTTCAGGAAAAAAATAATCAAAGAAGTTCAATAAATTAGAAAACAAATGTTTTACGTAGTGAAAATAGCCGATCTACAACCCCTCAATGCGGCGTGAAGCATGGCGTTGTTAGCTTGTAGATCTGCTATATTTTCACTGGTTTGGCTCCCGAGCTAAACGGTTTGCAAACCACTAATTTAGTGAAGTTTAGTTTTGTCTAGATTTGTTTAGAGTACTTTTTTTTTAAGCAACAATCAAATTCCAAGATAAAATAAATATAGCTCTTTTCTCTTAACGTTCCACTGGAGAAGCCTTTGAGTAACGTTACAGTATATAATCTATTACTGAGATATGCAATAAACATCAGAGATGCTGTGATGTAATGACTGAGCACATCTGACAGGAATGCTTTGATGCAGTAAAACGTCTCATTATGAAAGCATAACATTCAACTATTTACCAAACAGGAGTCACATCTGATCCACTTCTGACTGTATGATGTAATCACATAATCCACCTCCCTCTCTCTGTCTCTCCCTCTCTCTCTCTGTCTCTGTCTCTGTCTCTGTCTCTGTCTCTGTCTCTGTCTCTCTCTCTGTCTCTGTCTCTCTCTCTCTCTCTCTCTCTCTCTGTCTCTCTCTCTCTCTCTCTCTCTCTCTCTCTCTCTCTCTCTGTCTCTCTGTTTCTCTCTCTCTCTCTCTGTGTCTCTGTCTCTCTCTCTCTCTCTCTCTCTCTCTCTCTCTCTCTCTCTCTCTCTCTCTCTCTCTCTCTCTCTCTCTCTCAGTAATCACAGGATCGTAAAATAATCCTTTAGAAGTATTTCTCATATCTGTGGGCCAAACTGGCACAACTCCCATATTCTCAGACAGACAGAGACAGCTCAGACAGACAGACGCTAGGAGGTTGTAGATCTGCTATTTTTCAATAGCTAAAGTGTAACATAATGTTAAAACAGGTTAAGTTTTGCTATAGCCTACCAGTGACCTCTAATCCCTGCAGTCAGTATATTACAATATAGAGACCGTTCCTAACCCAGGCTATAAAGTCATTACATTATTCATAATCTTTGAATATATATTCTTTCAGAGCTCAAATCTTTGCTTCTGGGTGGAGGGGGGGGGGGTCCCTGGAACAACATGTTTTCAGATGGGGGTCGGCGGCCAATTCCATATAATTTCTGGGGGTCCTTGACATTAAATATTGAGCATCACTGATACAGAAAACATGAGGTATTTCAGAAAACTGTCAGGATTTAGGAAACATTTTATTTTATTTTGATGTCAGGCCTAAATGGGTTAAGCAAACTCTCCCTTCTCTGTCTTTCTGAATGTGTGTTTTAGACATTTTAAATAGCAGTCTCCTCTGGATAGCAACTCTTTAAAAAAAAAAAAAAAAAAAAAAAGGCCATTATTTTCTCATTACCGAGACCAGACGGTCGATCCCGGGTCAACACAGAAGCTCACGTTACGTTATCCCAAAGACGCACGCCTTAAAACACCTTAAAACACCTTAAAACACCCCTCTGCACCCCAACCGCTTAACCACTTCTCGCTTTGTGCTGAAATGGATTCACACGGAGCTCATCGACTAGCGCAATCTCAACGGGAAGTTAAAACACCAAATGGGGGTACCGCCCTGAAGCGGTGAAATATGAAGGTACAGTAGGACCAGGAAGTGGTCCTGGTGGTATTTTTGTTTGTGTGTGTGTGTGCGTGCATGCGTGCGTGTGTGGTCTGTGTGTGTGTGTTTATTTGTGTGGTCGACCGACGTCTGCATGTGTGCATGTGTGCATGTGTGCATGTCTGCATGTTCGCTGTGAAAAATGTGCACACATTTTCATGTTGTTTTTCCCAAAGATAGCAGACCTACTGTACAAGCTCATAGCTTGTACAGTAGCTATGTGGCCATGCCACCGGCCTCGCTGTATTCCTCTAACCGTTTTAGAGAGAGCTTTTACCCCCCCCCCCCCCCCCCCCCCCCCACTCTGTGGCGATCCGTTACCCAGGGTGCACTTGTGTTCCCCTGTGTCTCGGCACTGTGTGTGTGTGTGTGTGTGTGTGTGTGTGTGTGTGTGTGTGTGTGTGTGTGCATCTCAGACTTATGGCTATTTATTACATACGCAAACAGTACGCAAACCTACCTACTGCAGTTGTGCAGTTTTTCTCCCGTGTGTGTGTGTTTGTGTGCGTGTGCGTGTGTGTGTGTGTGTGTGTGTGTGTGTGTGTGTGTGTGTGTGTGTGTGTGTGTGTGTGTGTGTGTGTGTGTGTGTGTGTGTGTGTGTGTGTGTGTGTGTGTGTGTGTGTGCGCGTGTGTGTGTGTGTGTGTGTGTGCGGTGGTACTCACGGTACATTTGTGAGGTTTCTCCCCGGTGTGTCGTCTCATGTGGACCACCAACATGTACTGAGCCTTGAAGGTTTCTGTTCCCGAGAACACTTCGTCCCAACGACACACAAACTCCTTCTTCTCCCCGTGGATGTGGTCGTTGTTGATGTGCTGTGGACACACACGCACATGCACACACACACACACACACACACACACACGCACATGCACACATACACACACACACACACACACACACACACACACACACAAACACACGCACGGTGCAACAGTTATTCATGTGTTGTGGATGGTGCGCAGGGCAGTGTGCACGTCGCGTATACGCGTAAAATCACATACTGTCTGTCTCGGGGAGTTGATGGTTACTGTGAATGCACGTGCACGCATATGTGGCATATATTCACGCACGCACGCACGCAGGCAGGCAGGCACGCACGCGCACAGAGAACTGAATGATTGGGCTCACAGTACAGTACAGTACAGTACAGTACAGTACAGTACAGTACAGTACAGTACAGTACAGTACAGTACAGCACAGCACAGTACAGCACAGCACAGCACAGCACAGCACTGTACAGCACAGCACAGCACTGTACAGTACAGTACAGTACAGTACAGTACAGTACAGTACAGCACAGCACAGTACAGTACAGGTGCTGCTGCTGTAAACCTTCATCCAAAACTGTTACTTTTCAGGATTCAAATTTAAAAAAATAGCAGAAATTGCAGATCTACAAGCTCAATGTGTCGCATGGTGAGAGCTGTGTGTTTGTGGTCTACATGGACATGGTGGAGAGTTTGCATATACTGTGTGTGTCTGTGTGTGTGTGTGTGGGAGGGTGGGTGGGTGCGTGCATATACACTGTACAATCACATGCCACATGTACACACAGCGTGTGCAGTGTGTGTGTGTGTGTGTGTGTGTGGTGTGTGTGTGTGTGTGTGTGTGTGTGTGTGTGTGTGTGTGTGTGTGTGTGTGTGTGTGTGTGTGTGTGTGTGTGTGTGTGTGTGTGTGGGACGCCAGCGGTTTGAGTTAAAAACGTTTGCCTTCTAAAAGAATATATATTCAAAGATTTGAGTTAAAAACGCGCCACATTTTCACGATTTCTTTTCAAAAATAGCAGACCTATACAAGCTCGTAGATGAGCTTGTAGATCTGCTATTTTTCAATAGCTAAAGTATAACATAATGCTTAAAGCTAAGTACATTTACTCAAGTACTGTACTTTTTACTTTACTACGAGTATTTAAACATTTTCAGACGTTTCCCTCAGAACTCTGTCTTTTCTCACCTTAAACTCTCTTAAAGGTATCAACGTAAGGCATTTATTTTAACCTTAAACTCTCTTAAAGGTATCAACGTATAAGGCATTTATTTTAACCTCGCATCTCTAAGGAACATAATGGTGTGTGCAAGCAGGCAGTTGCACACGTGTGCGAGCACGCGCACACACACACACAAGCACGCACGCACGCACGCACGCACGCACGCACACCCACCCACCCTTGGCACGAGGCGCGTCCAGTGATAACAGCCACCATGGCAGAAGGCAGAGAGACTCCTGTGTCACTAAGCCTGTTATTTTAGCTCATGGTAATTACACCTGGCCACGGCTTTATCACATGGTAATTACACCTGGCCACGGCTTTATCACACACTCTTCAATAACTGGACTTTCTGCCTTTGACGCAGAAAATGCTCCCAAATGCCAGCCTTGTGCCGACAGCGTTCACTTTGTTAAAGTCAACAGAATGCACTCGATTACACTCCAATGTGAACAGACTAATTTAGTATCATTCAGAGGGCTTGTCATGGATTCAGTAGTGATTTTAGCGTGATTTTAGCATGGATTCAGTAGTGTGATTTTAGCATGGATTCAGTAGTGTGATTTTAGCATGGATTCAGTAGTGTGATTTTAGCATGGATTCAGTAGTGTGATTTTAGCATGGATTCAGTAGTGTGATTTTAGCATGGATTCAGTAGTGTGATTTTAGCATGGATTCAGTAGTGTGATTTTAGCATGGATTCAGTAGTGTGATTTTTTTTTTTTTTGCTTTTTCTGCCTCTATTGATAGATTTATTGGAGATTGACAGGAAAGAGGGAGAGGAGAGGGAGACGGAGCAGCGAAGGTGGTCACATGACCGGGACTCGAACACGCGGGGCGCTATCAGCCCCCCCCCCCCACCCCCCCCTGAGGTGAGTCGCCGTTTCTCATTTATTTTCAGACGGAAAGTGGAAGGTTCAGACCCCAGCCCCACGCACGTGTGCACGCGTGCACGCACACACTCACGCACACACACACACGCACGCACAGAGCCCCTCTCTGATGGCTAATCCCCCGACCCCTGACCCCTGTACTCCCAACCCCTCTGTCTCTCTCTCTCTCTCTCTCTCTCTCTCTCTCTCTGCTTCAGTGGAAACATGGAATGCCTTAGACTCATTCTAGCAGGCTGTGTGTGTGTGTGTGTGTGGTGTGTGTGTGTGTGTGTGTGTGTGTGTGTGTGTGTGTGTGTGTGTGTGTGTGTGTGTGTGTGTGTGTGTGTGTGTGTGTGTGTGTGTGTGTGTGTGTGTGTGATGGAAAGCTCCACATTGGCACTAAGACGCTGGTGACTGTTTTCTGTGCAGCGGCTGACTTTAGAAGTTTCTCCTGGGGGGGGGGGGGGGGGGGGGGGTAGAGGGAGCGAGGGGGGGGGGGAGGAGGGGGTAGAGGGGCCCTCGGAGCTGAGAGGAGGGGGGTGGTGGGGGCGTGTGGCGTGCACAGATAGACACCAGGGGGTGCTACAGCAACTCCTGCCCTTTTGGGGAAAAATAACAAAATAAATTCAGGTTGTTTTTTGTTTTTTTCTGTACAGTGTACACTGTACCACTGTGTACAGTATGTGGACCATATGGTGACATTGATCAATTCTTGATGAAAAAATAGGCTTCTAATGTATTATTTAGGCACCAACATCTACAAATGTCACACTATTAATCCATTCTGACCGGGCACCCATTTTGGTGTCAGCATCATGTTATGCTTTAGCTATTGAAAGATAGAAGAACGACTGACATTTTTTAGAAATGACTTCAGTGCACTGTGCCTACACACATGTAGGTGTTAGCATTATGTTATGCTTTAGCTGTTGAAAAATAGCAGACCTACAAGCTCATACGAGCTTGTAGGTCTGCTATTTTTGAAAAAATCGAAGAGCGACTGACATTTTTAGAATCTGATCTCAGGTCAGAATGGGTTAATCAGACCAGTGTGTGTCCGGTGGAAACCTCGTGTGAATCTGATCTCAGGTCAGAAACGGGTTAATCAGACCAGTGTGTGTCTGGTGGAAACCTTGTGTGAATCTGATCTCAGGTCAGAATGGGTTAAGGCAACCGGACGGTTCCACGCGCTGCACAAGGTGCCCTTTTTTTCTCACTTGAGCCCCTGCCCCTCTAAAGGTCTGTGCACGCTGGGGCGCGGGGGGGGGGGGGGGGGGGGAATAAAAAAACTTCAGTGCACTGTGCCTACACACATGTAGGTGTTAGCATTATGTTATGCTTTAGCTGTTGAAAAATAGCAGATCTACAAGCTCATACGAGCATGTAGGTCTGTTATATTTGGAAAAATCGACTGAGAACGACTGACATAGAAACATAGGCTTTTTCAGAAAACCGTCAGGATGTAGAAGAACATTATATAGAATCTGATCTCAGGTCAGAATGGTTTAAGAGTGTCTGCTTAAATGCCTACATTGTGAATTGACCGTACACACACACACACACACACACACAGAGTGCAGGTCTTACGTGCACCAGCTGCTCCTGCGTGTCGTGCTCGCGGCAGCAGCCCTCCCAGTGACAGTTGGTCTCGTAAACGGCCTCAGGTTCCTGTTTGCACTCGTCTCTGTCCAGGTCCTCTTTCAGGTCCATCAGGCTGCACGCATGGTCCTAGGAGAGGTCAGAGGTCACGGGGTCAAGTTATACATGCACGCATGGTCCTAGGAGAGGTCAGAGGTCAAGTTATACATGCACGCATGGTCCTAGGAGAGGTCAGAGGTCAAGTTATACATGCACACATGGTCCTAGGAGAGGTCACGGGGTCAAGTTATACATGCACACATGGTCCTAGGAGAGGTCAGAGGTCATGGGGTCAAGTTATACATGCACACATGGTCCTAGGAGAGGTCACGGGGTCAAGTTATACATGCACGCATGGTCCTAGGAGAGGTCAGAGGTCAAGTTATACATGCACGCATGGTCCTAGGAGAGGTCACGGGGTCAAGTTATACATGCACACATGGTCCTAGGAGAGGTCACGGGGTCAAGTTATACATGCACACATGGTCCTAGGAGAGGTCACGGGTCAAGTTATACATGCACACATGGTCCTATTCACACATGGTCACACATGGTCACACATGTCCTATTCACACATGGTCACACATGGTCCTATTCACACATGGTCACACATGGTCCTATTCACACATGGTCACACATGGTCCTATTCATTGCTTTTCATGAGCTGTACGCCATTAATCATGAAGATTAAAACAAAAACCAAAAGGTTTTAAATACTACACTTTATGCACAATGAATTGAGAGTATATGAAAGTTTCACTTTTTTAATCATATTACGGAAGAAAATTTACTTTTACAAAATATTCT
>NC_139715.1:34986575-35089032 GCF_964188405.1 Protomyctophum parallelum
AAACTATAAATGCTACATCATACAGTCTGGAGCAACAGAGCTGTCATAATGACTGAACTATAAATGCTACATCATACAGTCTGGAGCAACAGAGGAGCTGTCATAATGACTGAACTATAAATGTTACATCATACAGTCTGTACTATACATAATGATTAAACTATGAGGTGGAAGTGGAGCCTCCTACTGGCCACTTCCGTTTCGTCTTCACAGACTATACGCCCAAACATGCCGTCTAGGCCAGCGGATGGCGTGAGTACGGTCCTGAGACAGCCTAGCCCATGATCCCAGGACGGAGCGCAACAGAAACATGCCGGGGGGGATGATTTGTCTCGTGTTTCTGTGTCAGTGGTTCTCAAACATTTCCATGTCAAGGACCCCAATAAATATCTGTATTTAGGCCTCTGACCCCCATCTGAAAATATGTTGTTCCAGGGACCCCCTCAAGAGATGAGTTAAAAATGTTGGCTCTGAAAGATTATATATTCAAAGATTTGTGCCACATTTTCAAGACTTTTCAAAAATAGCAGACCTACAAGCTCGTAGCGCGGCACTCGGTGGCGCGCTATGAGCTTGCAGATCTGCTATTTTTTCAATAGCTAAAGTATAAAACCAAATGGGGTTCCCATCCAGAATGTGCTAACATCCACAAACTTATTTATTCATAAAGGCATGGATATAAACGTATTTATTCATAAAGGCATGGATATTCACTCAGCTCGGTATTGTGGCTGCTTTGGAGAGGTTATCCTTTAAGATGAATAATCAGTTGGATAAATATGATCTGAAGTGGGACGTGTTCCTCAGTCGTAACCCTAACCCTAACCCTCTTGATTGTTTATTGTATTACTACACATTATGATACGGTTGATGATGCTGCGTTTGGTCGTGTAAATAATGTAAACTATTTTCACATTTTAAGTTGATTTTTCCTTTTTTTCCCTTTATTTTTATTTGTTTATCTTATCTATCTTAATTGTCTATCCATGAATACGTACTCTGCTGTTGTTGCTTGTGTTTGTATTGTAGGTTTTCTGTTTTATGTGTGTGTAAAAAATCTAAAATAAAGTACTGATCATAAAAAAATAAAGAAATGGAAATAAACATATTTATGCATAAAGGCATATTCATGAATATTTATGGATATTTACAGGTCTGCTTTTAAAACAGCGTACACAGGCAGCTAAACACTCAAAGTAACTAAGTACAGTTTTGAGATATTTAAGATTTACTTGAGAATTTCCAATGTCCACTTTTACTAATACAGACTACAGTAACTCCACTATATTTATCTGACAGCTTTAGCTACTTTAGTTACTTTACTACTACAGATAGACTACAGTAACTCTACTATATTTATCTGACAGCTTTAGCTACTATAGTTACTTTACTACTACAGTAACTCCACTATATTTATCTGACAGCTTTAGCTACTATAGTTACTTTGTAGATTGTATTATTATTATTACAAAACATGCATTAACCACTTCAGCCCTATATACATTTCAGCCTATTGAAAATAGCCGATCTAGCCGATCTGCAATTTTCATTTTTTTTAAATACATTTGTAAACTTTAAATGGGACATTCTGCATAATGAGTACCTTCCATTCCTAGAAGACAATAATTCTGCTGCTCTGACTAAACTCAGTCTAATCACTAATCAGCACAACTGATGATATTTATAATTTGATTAATCCGTCCTCAAATCTTCAATTAACAGCTAGGTGTGACTCCTCTGTGTACCACCAGAGGGTACTCAAGCACCACCAGTGGTACCTCTGGCCTACAGGACAGAGGAGAGGAGACAGTGTCAGCCCAGGCAGAGACCCCTCCTGTGACAGCTTGCTTGACATGACTCATATGTCATGTTAACTATAGCTTCCTTACAACAAATGAAATAACATAATGTGGAGGACCACAATCTCTGCATTCACACTGTTAAGCTGCTAAATTGGGCAGTTCATGTCAATGTCTTACTCATTGGAGATGAGAACCTGGCATAATATTTGTAGGAAAGGGAAGGCAAAAAGTAAGTAAGGGCCACTATAGTTCCTCACTCACTCCAGAGGGCCACTATAGTTCCACACTCACTCCAGAGGGCCACTATAGTTCCACACTCACTCCAGAGGGCCACTATAGTTCCACACTCACTCCAGAGGGCCACTATAGTTCCACACTCACTCCAGAGGGCCACGTTGCATATTACTGTCGTAGCAAAAATAGCCGATCTACAAGCTTTTTGTCTCCACCAGGCCGAAGGCAGGGGAGAGAGTATGTTTTGCACTCCGTCCGTCCGTCCGTCCGTCCGTCCGTCCGTCTGTGAACAGCTAATCTCCGGCACCGTTAACCCGGTCGATGCCAAATTTTCCCTGGATGCCAACGATGAACCTCTGCCCTAAAATCTCCAGAACGGCCTGTTATAGCGCCACCAGGAGGCTGCTTTGTACAAAACACGTTTTTGGACAGTACACCTACAGATTTTGTCCAAACATCATGCAAATTGGTACACAGTCCCTCTAGAGCCATTCAACGAAACAGGTCTTTCAGATTTCTCATAATCCACCCTCATTGGCTACGATTGGCTTCTAAACTTTTCAGGAGTAGCCCGCTTTGTACCCGTTTTTGTACAAATCGCGACAACTACTCAACGCAGCGTCCGATTGCGGTTAAACTGTGCATGCATATTCCCACTAGGCTGAGGAAGAAATGCCAGTGTTGTCCATGGGGAGCAAGTTGACCTGGTGACCAGCTACAAATACTTGGGCACTGCATTTGATAGCAAGCTGAAATTCGATGTAAACTGTGATTTGCTGTTTAAGAAAGGCCAACAACACCTCTTTTGTTTGAGGAGGCTCGCCAAATTTCAGGTTGACAAATCTCTAATGAAACTGTTCTACAGTGCATTTATTGGGTCAATTATCTCCTTCTCCATCATTTTCTGGTACGGAAACCTGAACATAAAGGGAAAATAACACCCAACAGATTGTGAGAACGGCCTCAAAAATAGCTGGAGTAAATTTTAGTAGCCTGGATCATGTTTTACCTCTCAAACCCCAGGGGGGTTAAGGGGGTAAATCCTCTTAAACCCCAGGCAGGGGGGTAAAGGGGGTAAATCTGCAACATCGGAGTTGGAACCGGAGTCCAATTGGGTCTCCATTGACCCACTGAGCGCTGTTCAGAGGTGGACAGCCGCTGCCCGCTAACCCTACACATATTTTCTATGTGTACCATGTTCTTTTTTTTTACTGTGTTTTATATGATTTATGGGTCTGCCTGTTATGCTTTGCTCTACAACAAATCGCCCTTCGGGGACAAACAAATAAATTAACCTGAACCTGAACCTAATCACAAATTGTTTGAGCGACAGTTAATTGTCAAGTTTTTATTTTTAAGTCCGAATTTGTGACTTTTGTTCCGGTAAGGGGGTTCGTACTTTGTCTCCACCATCAGTTGTCTTCAGAGGAGGAGGCTGCTCTGTTGGAGGATTCCAGACGAGATGGCAAGTGTAAGTAAGGGCCGCGTGGACAACCAGGGGACTTCCAGACGAGATGGCAGGTGTAAGTAGGGGCCGCGTGGACAACCGGACAGCGAAGTCTGATCATCACACGCACGGAAGGGGACCTTCCGGGCGTGCCTGAGGGAGTGTTAGGGTCAGCCTAACTAGCCCATCTCCTACAGGCAGGGTCACCCTACACACCTGTCCAAATCTGAACCTCTCCCACCCTGTACCGCTGTCGTTCCAGGATACCAGCCATTATTTTCCTTTAAAAGAAAAAAAACAAATACAAAAAGGATTAAAAAACAAGTAAACTTTTTTTTGCTTTTTCTGTTTTGTATGCGTCTATGGAGTTAACGTTACTCTAATAGGGGATTCACACTATGGTCCCGGGTGCGCACTCGGGACCACTTGGCAGATGTTGTGGTAGTGTGAATGATGCGTACCGTTCCCGGGAGCGGATCGCCCAACCGTCCCCGGGACCGCATGGGGGGAGGGTCTCTGGACCGTTGAAGTGTATTCAGATACGGATCGTTCCAATGTGAATGAATGCGTACCTAAAGAAGGAAGTGGACTGTTTTTTTTAAAGAACGTGACACAATCTCTAGTCGACGAGCCAAGCCTCAACAAAAAGAAACACAGCCGCTGCACGACGCGTAACACCAGCGCATTTCTCAACGCCGCCCGTCTCCTGTTGAATCTGCGTATACGCGCAGCACTGCAGTGCACGCTGATCTTATTCTGCGGACTACACGTGGCTCATGGGCTTTGCTTGGCACAGTTTCCAAAGTAAAACAAAATTATAATAATGCTGAAGTAGAATCCATAGCAAACTAATACACTGGAGCACAGAACTGACTGACACAGTGAATAGCAGGCAGGCTGACAGACAGTGAAGTAGTATAACGGCAAAAAGCCAAAGAGGCAATGCAATGCAGTGTGTCTGGATTTATTTGAGACAATGTCGCAGAGTTGATGGTCAGTGTCCGTGCGCGCCAGCCATCAAACAAACCGCCGTCTGGAGGATCAAAGTGTGTTATGCAAGTGTACCCGGGTGCGCTGTTGAATCTCGGGCAATGTGAATCATGGCCATCGGGGACCAGGCAACCGTATTCGGAAACGGTTCCAATGAAACGGATTCAGTCCGTCTCAGTGTGAATCCCCTATTAGTCTAATAGAAGCCCAGGTTGAATGTCAAATCAAAAAAGGTGTTAAGAGGAAATGGCACCCTTTTCACACTGGACTCTTTTATAGCGCCACCTGCAAGGACCCCCAGTTTGACCTGCATATGAGTCTACAGTACATACCCCCATTTAATGGCATTTCTATCTCTGGGACCCCCAATTTATGTTGTAAAATCAAAGTAATTTTACTCAGTGTACAAATGTACATTTGTACACCCCCTGGAACTCCCTCAAGGACCCCTGGGGGTCCCCGGACCCCACTTTGGGAAACACTGTACTAAACGATTAGAAGAAAATGTCAATTGCGATGTTTATAAAATATTATCGGTCTAAATCTATGTTCCATCTGTTCTACATACAGCCAACCAGTTTAAAGGGTTTAAACGGCTTTTTTAGCTTTGCTTTTATGAAAATATCCAAGACCATTATGGTTTATTATGGAAGCCAAGGCTTAATCCATTCTGGGCTATTGGTGTTTTAAGCGTTATGTTATACTGTAGCTATTGAAAAATAGCAGATCTACAACCGTAGATCGTTGTAGGTCTGCTATTTTCTTTTTATCGTAAAAATGTGGCGCAAATCTTTGAATATAATTATATTCTTTCAGAGCCAAAGTTTTTAACTAAAATCTTTGCTTCTGGGGGAGGTCCCTGGAACAACAACATGTTTTCAGATGGGGGTCCACGACCAAATGCAGTTTTTCAGAAAACTGTCATGATTTAGAAGGCATTTGTAGAATCGTCCTCAGGTTAACCAGTATTATGTTGCTATAGTTTGGCCAATTAAAATACTCTTTAAATAATCAATATATTTAACATCTCTTCTTACTGTAGGGATCGACTGTATCAGCGACATGCTTTAGGGTTATTTATGCCTGCTTATATAAATGGTTGTGTGCCATCATGGCTACTGCCCTGAAAATAGCCGATCTACAAAGCTTGTAGATCTGCTATTTTCATGTGCGCAACACTGGCACCCGACTAAGTATAATCATTCTTTAGAGAAAACCAAGACAATTCAAAGAAATAGCCTAAACATACACACCCACAACACCAGAGGGAGTGCAACAAACCATGTGCAACCCAGATTCGGCACAAACAAGGGACTAAATTAATTTCGCTTCTATGCCAAAATGGGGAACGCCCTACCAACAGTCATTAAGACATGCAAATCACTTGACTCCTTCGTAACTGCTCTCAAAGGGCACCTACGGACGGCTGCAATTCGAAACTGGCCCCCGTAAAATTGGAATCTCCCCCTCACTGTACTGTACAGTATATGTTTCTTTTCCCTTTTTACCTCCTTTATGATGATTTCCTGTTTTGACTATATAGTTGTGTATATTCGTACGTCTCTAAATGTTTTGATGAATTGATGGATGTCCTGGGCCACTGGAGGGCCACAGGAGGGCTACTGGAGGGCCACAGGAGGGCCACAGGAGGGCCACTGGAGGGCTACTGGAGGGCCACTGGAGGGCCACTGGAGGGCCACTGGAGGGCCACTGGAGGGCCACAGGAGGGCTACTGGAGGGCCACTGGAGGGCCACTGGAGGGCCACAGGAGGGCCACTGGAGGGCCACTGGAGGGCCACTGGAGGGCCACAGGAGGGCCACAGGAGGGCCACAGGAGGGCCACTGGAGGGCTACTGGAGGGCCACTGGAGGGCTACTGGAGGGCTACTGGAGGGCCACTGGAGGGCCACTGGAGGGCCACTGGAGGGCCACTGGAGGGCCACAGGAGGGCTACTGGAGGGCCACAGGAGGGCCACTGGAGGGCCACTGGAGGGCCACAGGAGGGCCACAGGAGGGCCACAGGAGGGCCACTGGAGGGCCACTGGAGGGCCACAGGAGGGCTACTGGAGGGCCACAGGAGGGCCACTGGAGGGCCACTGGAGGGCCACAGGAGGGCTACTGGAGGGCCACTGGAGGGCCACAGGAGGGCTACTGGAGGGCCACAGGAGGGCCACTGGAGGGCCACAGGAGGGCCACTGGAGGGCCACAGGAGGGCCACTGGAGGGCCACAGGAGGGCCACTGGAGGGCCACTGGAGGGCCACAGGAGGGCTACTGGAGGGCCACAGGAGGGCCACTGGAGGGCCACAGGAGGGCTACTGGAGGGCCACAGGAGGGCCACTGGAGGGCCACTGGAGGGCCACAGGAGGGCCACTGGAGGGCCACTGGAGGGCCACAGGAGGGCCACTGGAGGGCCACTGGAGGGCCACTGGAGGGCCACAGGAGGGCCACAGGAGGGCCACTGGAGGGCCACTGGAGGGCCACTGGAGGGCCACAGGAGGGCCACAGGAGGGCCACAGGAGGGCCACTGGAGGGCCACTGGAGGGCCACTGGAGGGCCACTGGAGGGCTACTGGAGGGCCACAGGAGGGCCACAGGAGGGCCACAGGAGGGCCACTGGAGGGCCACTGGAGGGCCACTGGAGGGCCACTGGAGGGCTACTGGAGGGCCAGCAGCACTAGTTTCCCTGGCCGGAGCGCACAGTGCACTCAGCACTAGTTTGAAAATGTAAATATGAAGTAAATGCTTAAACATGTAGCAAGCCTGTTTTCTCAACTCGCTGATTTCTGATTTCAGCCATATCTCTAAAACTGGTGGGTCAAACTGAACAACCAACATGTCAATTTGAAGCTATGATTGACTGCTTTCATATGACATGAAAAAACAAAAGATATTAAAAAAAAAAAATCAATCAATGACCTTGCCTCGGTCAGAAACGTTCACAAATGTTGAATTCCGAAATTAGGCCGTTA
Source organism: Protomyctophum parallelum (assembly GCF_964188405.1). Lineage (NCBI taxonomy): Eukaryota > Metazoa > Chordata > Actinopteri > Myctophiformes > Myctophidae > Protomyctophum > Protomyctophum parallelum. The sequence continues at coordinate 34,994,017 of NC_139715.1, forward strand.
AGAAATCGCCTCTCATGAGTTGTGTCTGCTGCACTGTACAGGATCTTGCTCCAGTGATTTGCATAGCGTCGTCAACACGGTCGTCCTCAAAATCCAAGATATACAGGTCTTCATCATCCTCGACATCTTTGGGTGATGATGAAGACCATTCGTCATCCCAAACCCATGCAAAGAGGATCAAACGAGCTCCCAGCATGCAACAGCCCTTCCCCTCTCTCCCGCTCGGGACCTCGGCCAGGAGCTTGGTCCAGGACGAGCTCTCTGGGTCGAACTTCCACAGATCGTTGAAGAGGCGGTTCGGATGGTAAGTCTGGCCGCCGAATATGTACAGCTCTCCGTTGTAAGCGAAGGCTGAATGTCCCGCGCGTCCTTCAGGCCTCGGGGACACTCCTGTCCGGTCGCCGCTCTCCCAGGTGTTGTTCTGTCCTTCAAGCCTCAGGGACCCTCCCACGTCGCCGCTCTGCCAGGTGTTGTTCTGTCCTTCAGGCCTCGGGGACAATCCCACGTCGCCGCTCTCCCAGGTGTTGTTCTGTCCTTCAAGCCTCAGGGACCCTACCACGTCGCCGCTCTCACAGGTGTTGTTCTGTCCTTCAGGCCTCAGGGACCCTACCACGTCGCCGCTCTCCCAGGTGTTGTTCTGTCCTTCAAGCCTCAGGGACACTCCCATGTCGACGCACTCCCAGGTGTTGTTCTCCGTGTCGAACACTGTGATGTCGTCGTAACAGCTGTAATATTCCTCTTCCTGCGGGCAGCCCCCGAACACATACATCTTTGACCCAATCATGGTGGCAGAATGGTCTTCTAAATGAGGTGTCGGAAGGCCTTTCGTTTCAATTAAAGCCCACTGCATTGGGTTAGGGCTGGTGTCCAACTTGTAGACGCCAGCTCGTGGAATCCAATCGTCCCCCCACTCATGCCACAATCCGTAGACATACATGACCCTCTCCAGGACACAGGCAGAATGGTAACACATCGGGTTTGGACCAACCCCGACAGTCGAAGGCTTGAGCCATTGGTGAGTTTTGACATCAAATTCCCACAGCTGGTTGCAGAAACCCTCCGACATTTCGGTGCTTTTTTTTTGCCCTCCAAACACGTAGACGGTATCTTCTATGAGGACAGCCGTGTGGTACATGCGCTCAGAGGGGAACTCGCCATTTTTGGGGGACACATTTAGTTTCTCCCAGCGGAAAGAGTCTTGGTCCGTGTGCAAGACGTGCACATCCATCATACGTGAGGTGAGTTGGCCCTCCAGTCCCTCCAGTCCTCCAAAGGAGTAGATTCGGTTCCCCACGGAAACCACAGCTTGGCAGAAGGTCTTCAGTGCTCCTACTGACTTCACCCGACTGAACGAATCTCTCACCATCACCACTGTGGCTCGACGTGTTTGGTTAAATCTTGCTCACCAGTATGGCTCGACGTGGTTGGTTAAATCTTGCTCACCAGTATGGCTCGACGTGGTTGGTTAAATCTTGCTCACCACTGTGGCTCAGTGAAGGCTCTTAATGGGATTGGTTCCTGAATATTACTGGGGAAACTCACTTCAAACTGAGTCCTGATAACGTGATAGCACTTTATATTCATATTATGACATCACCACGGAGCTGTCTAATGCCCTAATATGGCGTGGACGTTCGAAAGCTCTTGAAGGTGTCATATACAGGGCTCTCCATATATGGTCATAAAAGGGTCACAGACAAACAGCACAGAATGTGACGTCTACGATGATGAGGGCCCCTCAATAACTCAATGGGTGGATCTTCATACGTAGAGATGACATCATCACTGACATCCCAGGAGTTCGTAATAGAATTAAGGTGTATGAGGGCAACCACTACACAACTTTCAAAGACACAGCACGAGCCATGGGCTTGCTGGAGGACGATGGAGAATGGATCACTGCCATGCAATGCATGAAGTCTCAAGTTATGCATCGTCAAGAAAACTCAGAGAAACCTTTGCTATCATCCTCCAATACTGTCGCCCATCACAGCCCAAACACCTCTTTGAAGAATTCTTCGAAAAGCTCAGTGATGACTTCCTCCGTGCAGAAGCCACTGCACAGAAGTGCCCTACAGATGCAGTAGACAAAGGCATTTATCCACAATCAGGTATTACTTGCAATGGATGATGAGCTCTCACAAATGGTAAATGGTAAATGGTGCATTTATATAGCACCTTTATCCAAGGCGCTTTACATAGATTGTGCATTACATTCACCCATTCACACACACATTCATACACCGATGGCAGCGGAAACCATGCAAGGCACCAACTAGCACATCGGGAGCAATTAGGGGTTCAGTGTCTTGCTCAAGGACACTTCGACAGTAACTCTGGGGGAGCCCGGGTTCGAACTGGCAACCTTACGGTTTCCATCCAGGCACTCTACCCCTGAGCCACCGCCGCCCCACAATGGGGAAGTCGTCTATCCAACTACACGGACATGCCACAGCCAACACCACTAAACTGAGCAGGAAAAGCTGACACACATTTTCAGATCAGAAAAATTCAACACCACAGAACAAGAAGAAATTGTACAGCTGCTTAGTCCTCTACTGAATGTGGAACGGATGGTTTATCAGGCAGTGAATGCACCAAAAGAGGACACCATCACAAGACAATTCACCTTTAAATTAAAGGTCATTGCAGCCAACATTAGAGCACAGAATGGCATTGTGCTGTGTGTTGGCAGCACAGGCTTTGCTGCTCAGAACCTTGAGGGTGGCAGGACAGCTCATTCAAGATTTAAAATGCCAATCCCTATCTTTGAAGACTCCGTCTGTGCCATAAAAGCTGAGTCCTATCCCTGGCTAATCTAATCAAAGAAAGCAGCATAATCATTTGGGACGAGATCTTCAGTGTTAACCGCTTCAATGTAGAGTGTGTGGAAAGAACACTGAGGGACCTGATGCACTCTGACCAACCTTGGGGTGGCAAAACTGTCCTGTTAGGTGGAGACCCTAGGCCGACACTCCCCGTTATCAAGAGAGCAAGCAGAGCCCAAATTGTTAGAGCTTGCATCCAAATGTCTCCACTCTATCCTCTCGTGAAAGAACACAAACTACACTTCAACATGAGGACTGACATAGCTGAGAGGGAGTTCGTTAACTACCTCCTGGACTTGGGGGAAGACAAAATCACACATGGAGATACTGCCATTCAGGTCCACATTCCACCACAGCACTTAGTAAAGGATATGGATACTCTCATTTCATACACCTTTCCTGACCTGCACAATGTCCACAAAGACAACCTTCTTAAAGGCACTGTATACACTCCATTAAACAAGGACATACGCGAAATCAACAACAGGTGCTTGGCTGAGTTCCCTGGAGAAGAGAAAATCTACTTTTCAGCTGACTCAGTTAAAGAGGACAACTACAAGGATTCTCTGCCTATGGAATTCCTCAACTCACTAACACCCTCTGGAATCCCTGACCATAACCTGAAGCTCAAACTAGGAGCTCCTGTCATGCTGCTAAGAAACTTGCAATCAGGTCGCGACCGCACTCTCAAGAACGGCACCAGAATGGTGCTGGTGCAGATGATGGACAAAGTACTTGAGTGTGAGATTGCACTAGGGACAAACAGAGGTGAAAGAATCTTCCTCCCAAGGATCCCGCACTATGACAGAGGTGAGGAGCTTCCCTTCACCTTCATCAGACGACAATTCCCTGTCAGGTTAGCTTTCGCCGTTACCATAAATAAAGGTCAGGGCCAGGAAAATGACAGAGTTGGCATCTACTTGCCTCAGCCTGTGTTCGCACATGGCCAACTGTACACAGCCTTCTCTAGGGGAAAGAAAGCCAGTGCTGTCAAAGTTTTAATAGACAATAATGATGAGGGCAAAACTGACAACATTGTTTACACTGAACTCCATTCATTATCTATAAATCAGACTTCAGACTGCCTATTCTTCTTTTGACAATAACAGAACATGTTGCACACACTTTCACTGCTACTGCTGCTATACAAACACTTTACACTTTATATAATTATTTTATTATTGATGTTGCACACATTTCTACGTGTATAGTATGTCACTTTGCCCTGTGTTTACATAAACCAATATTATTCATTTATTGTGTTGCAGTATTTGCCTGCAGAAACACACTGCCCTCTTGCTTACATATTGGTTTTCACTATTTGTTTTGGTAGACTGCTATACGAACACTTGAAACGGTCTCATTCTTTGTAAGTGTTGTACTTTTGCCTACCTATACTGCCTGTATACGTAAGGACTACTTCCCCTTCATTCTTGAAGATATTCATTCACTCTTGAAGACATTTTTATACTGTTCTTTGAAAACACTGTCTCCCTGCACCTTTACATTGCTCACAATTAATACTGCTAACTACCTCACTGTTACTCACTACTCTTTCATGCTGTGATTTCATGTAAATCACTATTACACCTCTTGATTCCTAAAATAAAAGTGCCTATGAGCCAGAGTTTTAACTAGAACTAAGATGAGAGAACATATTACTCCAGTTTTGGCATCACTGCACTGGCTTCCGGTTGTTTTTAGGATTGATTTTAAAATTATTTTACTTGTCTATAAAGCCCTCAATGGTCTCGCACCTTCCTACCTACATGACTGCTTGCCTAAATATGTCCCAAACCGCCCGCTAAGGTCTTCCACTGCTGGCCTGCTCGCTTTGCCTAAAAAAATGGCAACTAAAAAATACGGGGAAGCAGCTTTTTGCTTCTACGGGCCATCGGCATGGAACAAGCTCCCTCTGTACCTTCGTCAGGCAGGCTCTGTAGACATTTTTAAAGCTCAGCTCAAGACCCACTTCTACAACATTGCCTTTAAGTGATCTTATATTTCTTGTTATTCATGTCCTCACTGTATTGCATTACTGCTTGTTTTTTAATGTCGTTGCCTTGCTTTTCTTTTATGCTTTTCTTTTATTTTATTCTCCATTGTTCTGTAAAGCACTTTGAGCTGCATTTGATGTCATGAAAGGTGCTATACAAATAAAGTTTTATTATTATTATTATGACAAAATATCTTCTGTCCATATTTCCCCAAATTGCGTTGCTCAGCAGTTGCCAGTGTGTGAGGGCTGCGAAGCGGCCCGAACTCTAGATGTGAGGGCCGCACAGCAGCCGGAACTTCTATAATAATAATTAATAACCCATCTCAAATATTAATAATACTAATCATAAGAAGAAGAAGAACAACAATAACAACACCAATAACACTAACAGTACAGTACAGGACTACAGTACAGTAAAGTACAGAACAAAGTACAGTACAGAGGAGAACATTACAGTACAGTGCAATACTAAGGAGTGCAGTACAGTACAAAGGGGTAGAGTACAGCACCCGCTCTTCCCATTTCCCACGCATCGCATGGCGCTAGGATGAGCGGGCCGAAGGCCCGCGAAATTCTAGTATATATAATATAGATATATATATAATATAGATATAATATAATATATAATGCAGGGAAGCTGGAAGTACCCTCACTAAAAACACCGGGACAACAACGCTCCACACGTCCCAAACTCTTCTCCAAAACTATGGAATGAACTTCCCATTGCAGTCAGAACTACAGACTCACTCCAAATCTAAACTATGGAATGAACTTCCCATTGCAGTCAGAACTACAGACTCACTCCCAATCTTCCGCCGTAGTCTGAAAAACCACCTCTCCAGACTCCATCATGGCCCGTAGCACTTGCCCTAACCCCTTAGATAGCACTTTATGTAGACTTAGATTTTATACAGACTTATAGCATGTTACGTAGACAGCACTAGAATGGCATTTTAGTCATAGCACTTTATAGTACATATGTATAGTATAGTATGTATAGTTTCATTATATAGATACTCCACTGTTACGTTCTTAGCTTACGCATGTTTCATGATAACAATTTTTTATGTATGTGATGTATTCCCATGCTTTTTGTTCTTGCTTAATGTAAATCGCTCTGGATTAAGAGCGTCTGCTAAATGCCTGAATTGTAAATTGATTGTGGATGATGACGTTATTATATGATCTAATGATAATGTTTGTATTGGACATACTGGTATTGATAGTGATGGTAATACTGATAGTCATTATCGTTGTGGTACAGGTGATATAAGAACATGTTCTGACATTCCATATGTTGATCCTTCCCATTCCATCCAAATCCTCTTCGACGTCTCCCTTTTGACTGACACCTGTCCATTTGAACTCTAGACGGGCCTGTTGACTGATACCTGTCCATTTAAACTCTAAAGTGCGTGCGTGCGTGCGTGCGTGCGTGCGTGTGTGTGTGTGTGTGTGTGTGTGCGTGGCTCACCTGTTGTTGAACCGTTTGGGGCAAACGTTTCCTATCCGGGGCTCAGGTCAGGCGTCTCGGCCGTAGGCCTTGTCCTCACAGAGGGCCTCCATGCCGAGCACGCCTCGTGGAATAAACGGAGCGAAGCTCTAAACCGCTTGGGTCTCCAGGGGCTCAGAAGCAAGGCTCCTGGCCGGGCACTTACAGGGCTCGGCCTGTCCCCCTTGGAAGGGACCCCCGGGGAATCAGGGACCTCTATCACAAGGGGGCTCCGTTTGGTTGGTAGGGACGGGTAGCCGGCACATCCGATCCCCCCCGCCAGGGCAGGGGGGGACGGCGGACAACAATCTAGCACGCTCGGGGGATGGCCGGGAGCCCTCGTGACAGGAGGGTCCGGCTTCCCCTGATCGAGCGCGCCACGGGCTCGATCGGCCCCCTAAGAGAGACGCCCCCGACGTAGCGGGGGGCGTCCGCCCAGAGGGGACGACAGCGTGCTCAGTCACCCCCGCTCCACTTCTTTTCCCCTGACGGGGACTCTCTGGTGGAGCAGGCATGGGGTTGTGAGGGTCCATACGGCCGAAGTTACAGTTCACCCACCCGCACAAGGCGGGTTCCCGTGCGGTACTGACGACGGGCGAGGGCCGGAGCCCAGACAGACGCCCGCCGGCCAAGCACAGCCCGGGCGGGCCGGAGCCCTAGATTGGTGGTATATTCCCCTCCCAACGGAGGAGCCTTTCTCCAATCGGGTTACGAGCGTAAGGCGCCCCTGCAGAGCCCAAAGGGTTGCAGTGGACGTTAGGTCCCCGCACTGCCCTCTAAGAGGGTGCGCCACAAACGTTGCCTGCGATCCGAAGACCCTAGCAAACATGCGGACTTCATGCGGGTTGACACCGTGCTCTTCCCCCCGACCGAAACGAGGCCAACTGCCGATGGAACAAGGCGGACGCCCCCGCACCGACCCCCACGCAGGCCCATGGGTCCCCCACCCGCCATGGCGGGCAGGCGGATCCATGGACGGCATGCCGGATCAAGCAACGAGAGCGCCCCTCGCGTCCATCGACAACCCTTACGGGCACAGTTCGGAAATACCACCAAGAGGGAGCAGAAAGCCCCGCTCCGCACCCAAAGAGCACGGGTCGGGGAACTGCTTAAGGGGCCTTGAGCCCACGCGGGCCGGGCAAAGAGTGGTTGTATTCGGCACAGGCGGGCTCGGCCAGCTCGGCAGCCACATCCAACCAGGGAAATTGTCTGACTACGTTGCTTCCCGTAAGGGATGGCAATGAAGGTCAAATAATTTAGGCACAAGAAGTTTGAGGTGACCTCATGGATAGGAGGACACCTCGGACAGGCAGGGGTTATCTTAGCATACGCCACAAACTCCGGGGGACAGACTGTACTGTACATTATGTGTCACATGTCGTTATAGGTGAACCATACTGTAGGTGAGCAATGTATCTATTTATAATGCAATCACAGTTGCGACCGCAATGTATCTATTTATAATGCAATCACAGTTGCGACCGCAAATATTCTGCCTTGTGAGGCACTTTGGTAGAATGAGAATTGTTTTTAAATGTTCTATTTAAATAAATAAATGTATGATTTGATTTGATGTTATGCTTAGCTGTGATTGGACCTCACTCACCCGCTCCGGGTGACCAGACACTGACGGAGGCCCAGCTTCCTGAAGATGTCCACCACGGTCTCCATGGGCGTGTGGTCCGTGACCATGAAGGGGCTGAGGTTCAGGACGCAGCTTCAGGGGCTGAGGGTCCGAGGCGGGCAGCGCCGGCCCGTCCTCCGTGAAATACACCACGGAGCTGCTCACCACGCCCTCCTGCTTCTGACGGGCGTTCTCTGCAGAGAGGAGGAGAACCGTGTCAGATGGGTTTGGGACCAAACGCATCTTTTTTAACCCATTTTGGGGGCGGGAACCCCTTTTGGTGTTTTAAGCATTATGTTATACTGTAGCTATTGAAAAAAAGCAGATCTACAACCTCGTAGCATGGCACAGAGTGCCGCACTACGAGCTTGTAGGGCATTAACCAAACGTGATTTTTGATAGTCGACTCGACTACCATCAAAATCGATTTCTAGTCGATTAGTCGGCGGTAAAATATGATATTTATTCCATCCAATCAAGCATTAAAACATCGCGTTCTGAAACAGCCAGCGAGTGAAGCAAAACAGAGCCGGTGAATGCACTCAATGCAGGCCGTGTGGAATAGTACTAAGAGAGTGGCGACACCTATGGGCTATAGTTCCAAACATTGGAACTGTATCCCATTGAGATAGAATGAGCACTTCCGCATTCCATTGTTACAGTGGGAGTCAACGCGAGTGTCGCCACTCTTACTAGATTACGCTGAATGCCGCTCTGGTTGGCCGAAATTAGCTCAGCTGTTTCAAGTCAAAGTTGCAAGTCCACAATGACTCACGGATGGACGCGTTGTGAGCTTGTAGATCTGCTATTTTTGATGCGCAAGACCGTTCTACGGACTAGCATAGCATGTTACGTTAATGTTTTGGAGTGGAGACTGAAGCGGGGAGGAGGCGAAGGAATGAACCTTGCGATGTTTTTCATACAACCATAAATGTTCAACAACAAGTTACAACAACAGTTCCTTTGGTTTTTAGAAGGAGCTACAAGCTAGGGGGAGGTTTGCTAGCTAGCAGGCTGCCAGGCTATGAATCAGATGATCAACTACTTAACTCCATCGCGAGTCTTTTGCGACTATGCGGCATAGCTGTTTGTTTTTAATGATGCCACACGCGGCACGCCTGGACTTTTGTTGGATAAGCATGAAGAAACATGAAATCACGGCAAGAGCTACTGTAGTTTGACTGTCACCAAACTGGATAATATTGGGCAGAGTGAGGAGGAACTCCTGCTATACTTTACTGTACCGGATGACGACGACACGTCTCCAATTTAACTTGTTGAACAAACTACAGTAATAAACTCACCAATAGTAAAAGTATTTACACACTGTAGTTGTCCCCATTGATCTTATGAGCCTATGAGGCATATCGCATATGCTTTTCCCAAAGAAAATCTGTCTTGAATGCTGCTAGTGCCACCGCCGCCCACCGCACCTACACGAGTGAGGGTGACGGCAAAACCCACGTACAGTAGGCTTGTATATGATATGAAAACAATCAGCCAAGAATGGATTAGTACTGAAGTTGGCGAACTACCAACAAAACAAACGAGCTCACAGCTGCATGACTGCATGTCTGCTGTAGAAAAGCAAAAAAAAAAAAAAAAAGAAAATCATAAAAAATATTAAAAATTAATATTAGCGAATAATCGGATGTCAATTAACAGTGTCGACTAGTGTTTTGCTAGTCGACTAGTCGACTATTCGATTATTATGTTAATGCCCTACGAGCTTGTAGGTCTGCTATTTTTGAAAAATCCTAAAATGTGGCGCAAATCTTTGAATATAATTATATTCTTTCAGAGCCAAAGTTTTTAACTCAAATCTTTGCTTCTGGGGAGGTCCCTGGAACAACATGTTTTCAGATGGGGGTCCACGACCAAATGCAGATAATTCTAGGGGTCCTTGACATGAAATAGTTTGAGAACCACTGATATAGAAACATAGGGTTTTTCAGAAAACTGTCATGATTTAGAAGGAATTTGTAGAATTTATTTAGCGCTTGTTGTGCCGCTTCAGCGTCGCCTGTCATGCTTCAGATTTATTTTCTTCTCTCCGCTCGCAGCTAGCGATATTCTGTTGCTAAAGTTTGACCAATTAAAATACTCTTTAAATAATCAATATATTTAACATCTTCTTACTGTAGGGTTCGACTGTATCAGCGACATGCTTTAGGGTTATTTATGCCATCATGGCTACTGGCCTGAAAATAGCAGATCTACAAACTCACAATGTGTCACGGCGTGACACGTTGTGAGCTTGTAGATCTGCTATTTTCTACTAGAATTAGCCTAGCCGCAATTTGCAACACTAGATTGTTTTAATAATGTGATGAATCTGGAGTTGCAATACCCTCCATTGACTCCCCATTCATCCAATTTGTGTTTGCGATCTGCTTGTTTTAAACGGCGTCAAACTCACCAACATTTCTGCATAGCATTTCTGTAGACTTAGATAGCATTTGATACAGACTTATAGCATGTTATGTAGACAGCACTATAATTGCATTGTATGTAGTCATAGCACGTCATAGTACATATGTATAGCATAGTAGTATAGATGTATAGTTTATATGTATAGTTTCATTATATAGATATTCCACTGTTACTTTCTTAGCTTACGCATGTTTCATGATAAATGTTTTTATGTGATGTATTCCCATGCTTTTTTGTTCTTGCTTAATGTAAGTCACTCTGGATTAAGAGCGTCTGCTAAATGCCTAAATTGTAACATTGCAGCTGTAGGGAAAGCTTGAATTATCCTCTTACAATCTGCAAAGAGTTTGTTTCATAAAGATCCAATTATGAGCTACTTTCTGTCTGTGCTGTGATATTATTATTATAGTGTTGGAGTTTGGAAGCACTCGTTTTTATTAACGGGTCACGCTGCTGCCTCCTGCATTATGTGCAAATTCTAAACAGATAGCACGCAGGGCCGTTCAGTGACATACGACGAGCGCTTCCAAACTCCAACATTTGGAAAAAGAATCACCTGCACAGAATGTCTTGACAGAAAGTATCTCATAACAACATGTCTACGGTGGATTTTTATGAAACAAATGTGACCAGATTTAACTGAGACTACATCGTGCAAACTGCAGCTTTTCACCAGAGGAGAAAAACAGTTTTTTATTTTTTTTCCAAAATGAGTTAATAGCACAGGCAGACTCTTCACATACTAGAGCATGTCTGAAATAAGTGTCAGAGCTGAAATCGACATGTAAATATGAAATAAATGCCCAAACATGGTGGTGTAATGTTAGATATGTAAATATGAAATAAATGCTTAAACATGTAGCTAGGTGTAATGTTAGAGTCCAAAGAAGACATGTAAATAATGCCATATCTCCAAAACTGGTGGGTCAAACTGAACAACCAATATGTCCATTTGAAGCTATGATTCCCTCAAATCAATTCAGTCAAATTTAGTCACAAATGCTTGGCAGATTTAAAGAGGATAATTCAAGCTTCCTCTACAGCTGCAGTGTTGGTGAGTTTAATGTCATTTAAATCACAACTTAAAACATTTTTATATTCACAAGCCTTTGCATCCCCGGCATGATCTTGCACCTTTCCATTCAGATTACTTTGTCCTATTGTATTGTACTGTACTATATTCTGCCTTGTGAAGCACTTTGGTAGAATGAGAATTGTCTTTAAATGTGCTATTTAAATAAATAAATGTATGATTTGATTTGATGTTATGCTTAGCTGTGATTGGACCTCACTCACCCGCTCCGGGTGACCAGACACTGACGGAGGCCCAGCTTCCTGAAGATGTCCACCACGGTCTCCATGGGCGTGTGGTCCGTGACCATGAAGGGGCTGAGGTTCAGGATAATAATAATAATAATAATAATAATAATAAAACTTTATTTGTATAGCACCTTTCATGACATCAAATGCAGCTCAAAGTGCTTTACAGAACAATGGAGAATGAAATAAAAGCAAAGCATAAAAGAAAAGCAAGGCAACGACATTAAAAAACAAGCAGTAATGCAATACAGTGAGGACATGAATAACAAAAAATATAAGATCACTTAAAGGCAATGTTGTAGAAGTGGGTCTTGAGCTGAGCTTTAAAAATGTCTACAGAGGCTGCCTGACGAAGGTACAGAGGGAGCTTGTTCCATGCCGATGGCCCGTAGAAGCAAAAAGCTGCTTCCCCGTATTTTTTAGTTGCCATTTTTTTAGGCAAAGCGAGCAGGCCAGCAGTGGAAGACCTTAGCGGGCGGTTTGGGACATATTTAGGCAGGCAGTCATGTAGGTAGGAAGGTGCGAGACCATTGAGGGCTTTATAGACAAGTAAAAGAATTTTAAAATCAATCCTAAAAACAACCGGAAGCCAGTGCAGTGATGCCAAAACTGGAGTAATATGTTCTCTCATCTTAGTTCTAGTTAAAACTCTGGCTGCTGCATTTTGGACAAGTTGTAATCTGTCAGTTGTTTTCTTAGGCAGTCCTGAAAAAAGTGCATTGCAGTAATCAAGCCGAGAGAAAACAAAGGCGTGGATTAGCGTTTTTGCATCGTCCAAGGACACATAGGCTCTGATTCGTGCAATATTTCTAAGGTGAAAAAAGGCAATCTTGGTAACATGATTAATGTGTGAATTAAAATTCAATTCGGAATCAATAATAACCCCCAGGTTCTTTACTGTACTGTTACTGTCTACAGTCAGGTTGCCAAGTCTGCTTAATATTGATAGGATATTAATAGGGTGCGACGCAGCTTCAGGGGCTGAGGGTCCGAGGCGGGCAGCGCCGGCCCGTCCTCCGTGAAATACACCACGGAGCTGCTCACCACGCCCTCCTGCTTCTGACGGGCGTTCTCTGCAGAGAGGAGGAGAACCGTGTCAGGTGGGTTTGGGACCAAACGCATCTTTTTTAACCCATTTTGGGGGCGGGAACGCCTTTTGGTGTTTTAAGCATTATGTTATACTGTAGCTATTGAAAAAAAGCAGATCTACAACCTCGTAGCATGGCACAGAGTGCCGCACTACGATATAATTATATTCTTTCAGAGCCAAAGTTTTTAACTCAAATCTTTTCTTCTGGGGAGGTCCCTGGAACAACATGTTTTCAGATGGGGGTCCACGACCAAATGCAGATAATTCTAGGGGTCCTTGACATGAAATAGTTTGAGAACCACTGATATAGAAACATAGGGTTTTTCAGAAAACTGTCATGATTTAGAAGGCATTTGTAGAATCGTCCTCAGGTTAACCAGTATTATGTTGCTATAGTTTGACCAATTAAAATACTCTTTAAATAATCAATATATTTAACATCTCTTCTCTACTATTTTGAAAACAAAAATTGAATAGTTCAACTAGTCTATCTACAGAGACACGTTGTGAGCTTGTAGAACTGGCCATTTTAGCTGAGCTGATGTAGCTGAGCTTGTAGACTGGCCACACATGCGCGTGTGTGTGTGTGTGTGTGCGTGCGTGCGTGGCTCACCTGTTGTTGAACCGTTTGGGGCAAACGTTTCCTATCCGGGGCTCAGGTTAGGCATCTCGGCCGTAGGCCTTGTCCTCACAGAGGGCCTCCATGCCGAGCACGCCTCGTGGAATAAACGGAGCGAAGCTCTAAACCGCTTGGGTCTCCAGGGGCTCAGAAGCAAGGCTCCTGGCCGGGCCCTTACAGGGCTCGGCCTGTCCCCCTTGGAAGGGGCCCCCGGGGAATCAGGGACCTCTATCACAAGGGGGCTCCGTTTGGTTGGTAGGGACGGGTAGCCGGCACATCCGATCCCCCCCGCCAGGGCAGGGGGGGACGGCGGACGACAATCTAGCACGCTCGGGGGATGGCCGGGAGCCCTCGTGACAGGAGGGTCCGGCTTCCCCTGATCGAGCGCGCCACGGGCTCGATCGGCCCCCTAAGAGAGACGCCCCCGACGTAGCCTGGGGCGTCCGCCCAGAGGGGACGACAGCGTGCTCAGTCACCCCCGCTCCACTTCTTTTCCCCTGACGGGGACTCTCTGGTGGAGCAGGCATGGGGTTGTGAGGGTACATACGGCCGAAGTTACAGTTCACCCACCCGCACAAGGCGGGTTCCCGTGCGGTACTGACGACGGGCGAGGGCCGGAGCCCAGACAGACGCCCGCCGGCCAAGCACAGCCCAGGCGGGCCGGAGCCCTAGATTGGTGGTATATTCCCCTCCCAACGGAGGAGCCTTTCTCCAATCGGGTTACGAGCGTAAGGCGCCCCTGCAGAGCCCAAAGGGTTGCAGTGGACGTTAGGTCCCCGCACTGCCCTCTAAGAGGGTGCGCCACAAACGTTGCCTGCGATCCGAAGACCCTAGCAAACATGCGGACTTCATGCGGGTTGACACCGTGCTCTTCCCCCCGACCGAAACGAGGCCAACTGCCGATGGAACAAGGCGGACGCCCCCGCACCGACCCCCACGCAGGCCCATGGGTCCCCCACCCGCCATGGCGGGCAGGCGGATCCATGGACGGCATGCCGGATCAAGCAACGAGAGCGCCCCTCGCGTCCATCGACAACCCTTACGGGCACAGTTTGGAAATACCACCAAGAGTAAAAGCCCCGCTCCGCACCCAAAGAGCACGGGTCGGGGAACTGCTTGAGGGGCCTTGAGCCCCCGCGGGCCGGGCAAAGAGTGGTTGTATGCGGCACAGGCGGGCTCGGCCAGCTCGGCAGCCACATCCAACCAGGGAAATTGTCTGACTACGTTGCTTCCCGTAAGGGATGGCAATGAAGGTCAAATAATTTAGGCACAAGAAGTTTGAGGTGACCTCATGGGTAGGAGGACACCTCGGACAGGCAGGGGTTATCTTAGCATACGCCACAAACTCCGGGGGACAGACTGTACTGTACATTATGTGTCACATGTCGTTATAGGTGAACCATACTGTAGGTGAGCAATGTATCTATTTATAATGCAATCACAGTTGCGACCGCAATGTATCTATTTATAATGCAATCACAGTTGCGACCGCAATGTATCTATTTATAATGCAATCACAGTTGCGACCGCAATGTATCTATTTATAATGCAATCACTCCCCCAGCTCCCCAGCAGCAGCCATGGCCCCCAGCTCCCCAGCAGCCATTAGTACAGTACAATACCTATTGTATTGTACTGTACTATATTCTGCCTTGTGAGGCACTTTGGTAGAATGAGAATTGTTTTTAAATGTTCTATTTAAATAAATAAATGTATGATTTGATTTGTTGTTATGCTTAGCTGTGATTGGACCTCACTCACCCGCTCCGGGTGACCAGACACTGACGGAGGCCCAGCTTCCTGAAGATGTCCACCACGGTCTCCATGGGCGTGTGGTCCGTGACCATGAAGGGGCTGAGGTTCAGGACGCAGCTTCAGGGGCTGAGGGTCCGAGGCGGGCAGCGCCGGCCCGTCCTCCGTGAAATACACCACGGAGCTGCTCACCACGCCCTCCTGCTTCTGACGGGCGTTCTCTGCAGAGAGGAGGAGAACCGTGTCAGGTGGGTTTGGGACCAAACGCATCTTTTTTAACCCATTTTGGGGGCGGGAACCCCTTTTGGTGTTTTAAAGCACTTTAGCTGTTGAACAATAGCAAATCTACAAAGCTTGTAGGTCTATTTTTTTTTTTTTTATCATGAAAATGTGACCCAAATGTTTGAATATATTGTTTCACAGAGAAACGTTTTTAACTCAAATCTTTGCTTCCGGGGAGTCCCTGGAACAACATGTTTTCAGATGGGGGGGGGTCCCTGGAACAACATGTTTTCAGATGGGGGGGGGGGTCCCTGGAACAACATGTTTTC
Organism: Protomyctophum parallelum; assembly: GCF_964188405.1. Taxonomy (NCBI): domain Eukaryota; kingdom Metazoa; phylum Chordata; class Actinopteri; order Myctophiformes; family Myctophidae; genus Protomyctophum; species Protomyctophum parallelum. The sequence goes on from NC_139715.1 coordinate 35,009,725, forward strand.
AGATGGGGGTCGGCGGCCAATTACAGATAATTTTAGGGCTATTTGACATGAAAATGTTTGAGAACGACTGACATAGAAACATTGTTTTTTCAGAAAACCCATGCTTGACTCCATGAAATGCAAGGTCGACATCAGTGGTTCTCAAAGTGGGGTTCCGGGGACCACCAGGGGTCCTTGAGGGGGGTTCCAGGGGGTCCCCAGCAAAAAGTAGTTAATACAGCATCACAATCATTTTAAACACTTTATCCATTTATATTTTTTTATTCTCTGTAAACATTTCTTCTACATAACATTGTTGTTTACTTAAGACCATGTGGTTCCCAAACTGGGGTCCGGGGACCCCCAGGGGTCCATGAGGGAGTTCCAGGGGGTCCCCAACAGCTGAATGGTAATTATAGGAACCAAATGGACCCTTATGGGTCTGTAACTCTGAGAGTGTAACACATGGAACCAAATGGACCCTTATGGGTCTGTGACTCTGAGTGTAACACATGGAACCAAATGGACCCTTAGGGGTCTGTGACTGAGAGTGTAACACATGGAACCAAATGGACCCTTATGGGTCTGTGACTCTGAGAGTGTAACACATGGAACCAAATGGACCTGTTCGTACAGAGTTAAATTAACATAGATTTTCCCAGATATAAATGTCACTAAATGGGGGTCCGTATGACTAATGCATGTCAAATGGGTTGAGAATCACAGTGCCAGCCCCCTCTCATGGGGGGGTCCCTCTCATGGGGGGTCCCTCTCATGGGGGGGTCCCTCTCATGGGGGGGTCCCTCTCATGGGGGGTCCCTCTCATGGGGGGTCCCTCTCATGGGGGGGTCCCTCTCATGGGGGGTCCCTCTCATGGGGGGGTCCCTCTCATGGGGGGTCCCTCTCATGGGGGGGTCCCTCTCATGGGGGGGTCCCTGGCATATCATTTTCAAAAGGGGGTCCGCGGAGCTAATAATTAATAAAGCATCAATTTGGGGGTCCTTGGCGTGAAAGGTTTTGTAAACCACTGGTTCACAAACCTTTTCACCCCCTGGAACTCCCTCAAGGACCCCTGGGGGTCCCCGGACCACACTTGATTGACAAGTAATTATTAACAGTTTGCAGAATTACATACATTTATGTATATGTAAATATGTATTAACAGTTTGCAGAATTACAGTACATTTCAAGCACAACTCAACACAAAGACTGTTAACTGTGAGTGGACGACACCATAAAGCATTACACTGGTTTACAAGAGGGTCCACCATGTTCAATTCATCTGAGGGGTTTTTATTTTCTCCTGTATAGTATTTAAATAGTCCCGAGACAAAATGCTGCTATTTGTCCAAAAGTGTCTACAAATAAATGCTATTTGTCTCAAAGTGACTACAAAGACATGCTACTATTTGTCCAAAAGTGTCTACAAATAAATGCCATTTGTCTCAAAGAGACTACAAAGAAATGCTGCTTTTTGTTGTTTTGTAAAAAAGGAAAAAAAAGCTGTATTCCCTGTATATACTTTTCAACTGTTTTTATTCTATTTTGACGTCAGAAATGTACAGTAAACCTATGTTTTCTCATTGCCAATGAAGCTCATTTGAATTTGAGTGTTACAAACTATCACCTTTTCACGTCAAGGACCCCCAAATAGCTAACATTACCATTAGCATCTTTAAGTTTACCTGGCCGACACGAAGTCACGTCTGCTCCTTCTTCTGCTTTTTACTGCATTTTACCTTATTTTGTCATAAAAACGCATTCAGCTCTGCTTCCTTTTCATTCATTATAATAACTAAAGCACAACTTCAGTAGAACACCAAAACAAACTCTCTGCCACCATTTGCCGCACTCTCCTCTGCCGCCTAAAACCAACATACAGTCAAACACACAAACGAGGCGCCGCGGCGGGAAACAATTAATGAACAGCTGAACTCAATAACGCTAATCACAGCACCTTGCTGGGTGGGTGCAGGGGCGGAGCAGGCCACTAGATGTCGCCCTTGTGTTGGAGATGAATGCACCACATGCTGTGTGTAATACAGTGGTTCACGAACTTTTTCATGTCCAGGACCCCCAAAATTACACAAATTAGTCCGTGGACGAACCCCGGACCCCACTTGATTTACAAGTAATTATTAACAGTTTTAACAGAATTACATATACAGTACATTTCAAGCACAACTCAACACAAAGACTGTTAACTGTGAGTGGACGACACCATAAAGCATTACACTGGTTTACAAGAGGGTCCACCATGTTCAATTCATCTGAGGGGTTGTTTTTCTTTTCTCCTGTATAGTATTTAAATAGGCCTGAGACAAAATGCTGCCATTTGTCCCAAAGTGACTACAAATAAATGCTGCCATTTGTTTTGTTTTGTAAAAAAGAAAAACCTGTACTCCCTGTAAAACTGTATATACTTTACACATTTTCAACTGTTTTTATTCTATTTTGACGTAAAAAATGTACAGTAAACCTATGTTTTCTCTTTGCCAATAAAGCTCATTTGAATTTGAAATTAAGTGTCCCGGAAAAGAATATGAAATTTAAAATGACCACTACTTTTGCTTATAATCCACTACATTTCAGGATGCGGGATTTTTGAATTCAGAACATTTAATTGTATATATGCATATTTTCCATATTCTATATATATTATTCTATATTCTATATAATATAGGATATAGAATATAGGCCATACATTACGATTAAAATAGAATAATATTATTATTATATTTTCTATTCTCAATGCAAAACAGACAATGCATTTATTGCATTAAAATCATTTTGCTACTTAGTTTTCTTGCTTATGAACGAGACATAATTTCAGTGTTGTTTTTGGCAGCAAATTTCTATTTTAGTCATAGTCTTTCCTATTTTAGTTTTAGTCACATTTTAGTGACCTGGAATGTCTTAGTGTTAGTCTAGTTTTACTCGACTGAATGTCATAAGATTTTAGTCGACTAAATCTACAGTTGACTAAAATGTGTTTTGGCTGGTCTTGATGCCGTCGTAATGACTGATTTTACACTTGCTGAAAGTAGCCGATCTACAAGCTCACAACGTGTCACAATGAGCTGATCTACAAGCTCACAACATGTCACAATGAGCTGATCTACAAGCTCACAACATGTCACAATGAGCTGATCTACAAGCTCACAACATGTCACAATGAGCTGATCTACAAGCTCACAACATGTCACAATCAGCTATGTTCAGCATAGTGTAAAATGACTCATACTGGATCTCTTGAAGGCCTTTCTTCTCTCCTCTCCTCTCCTCTCCTCTCCTCTCCTCTCCTCTCCTCTCCTCTCCTCTCCTCTCCTCTCCTCTCCTCTCCTCTCCTCTCCTCTCCTCCTCTCCTCCTCTCCTCCTCTCCTCTCCTCTCCTCTCCTCTCCTCTCCTCTCCTCTCCTCTCCTCTCCTCTCCTCTCCTCTCCTCTCCTCTCCTCTCCTCTCCTCTCCTCTCCTCTCCACCACTTCATCCACAGCAACTGTTCTCCATCGAGTGGCCAGCTTTCTGACGTGTAGTCCAATCGAGTAGCCAGGTTCCTGACGTGTCTGACAAGGAAAACATTGACCTTGGACAGCTCACAGCCCTGGATGAAAGGAGAATAAGAACGGGTGTGAATGGTGGGAAGATTGAAAACAAAAGTGTTGTTAGGCCCAAAGCCCCAAACAAATCTCACAAAAAGAAAAGTCCCCAAGCTGTGATTGGGACTTTACTCTTGTTTACTAAACCAGAGTGTCACGGGGCAACCCATGCCCTATATATATATATTATATACACATGAAACTGTTTTCTATAACAGCCGGCAAGGACTAATGTTTTAACCTTTATTGAAATTGTAATCACTGATTGGTTAGTTGTCTCTCCTGCGCTGCTGGTGGCATTTCCCTTGATGAGGAAGGGGCAGAGTGCTATGCAGGAGAGGGGTGTTTCTCTTGATGCTTTGAGTCATTGTCATTGAGTGTTCATTCTGTTTTATACTTGTTTAATTGTAACACATTATTTAGAATGTTTAGGTTACTTGTATTCAAGGTGTTATTTATGGTAGTATTTATATTGAAAGTATTTATTGAGAAGAAATGGTGCTAATTGATTCTGTGTCCTGTGGTAGGATCCACTCCTATTTAAGGGAGGCTGCAGGGACAGAGAAGTTAGTTGGATGTGGGCATTGACACAAATAACATCCCTGAGGGAGAGCTACAGGGCCCTGTGTGACTGATCAGGGTACAGCCTGAAGAGAGCTTTCATCCTGTTTGGGTTTTGTTAAGGAGTGTTGCCTAAGTATTTATTTATCTTTTGTCCTTTATTTCGTTGCCAGTATTACAGTTTGCTATTGATAATTATTGCACTGAACAATTCTGTACGACTGGACTTTTGGTGGAGGAGTTTGGGGAGAATAAACGCCCTTAACTACCATTCCTGACTGTTCTTGGAGCCTTGGCCGTCCGGGCAACTTTACACAGAGGTTCCCAAACTTTTTCATATCAAGGACCCCAAAAGTGACACCAATTAGGCTGAGGACCCCCATTTGAAGAGATATGCCAGGGACCCCAATAAGAGAAGTTTTTACGGCTCTAGCAGTGATTCTCAACCCGTTTTATTTCAAGGACCCCCAGTTTGAGAAACGCCACAGGGGTCCTTGAGGGAGTTTCAGGGGGTTCCCAGCTAAATGATAGTTTGGCACCTATATTTTCTTTTCTGAACTGTCCACAACCCTCCTCTGAGACACAGTCTTTAAAATAAAATGTAGATAAACTTCTGTTGCCGTACTTCTTGTTGTGGGATGAGTAGGAAGTCTAGTAACTGCGGTTGTAGAATCTGTCTCTGAAACTGGTGTGGTTGTACGAGTGTCTTCTCTTTCTGTTGTGACTGCAATACGTGGGGACACAGATAGGAACATTCAATTAGTATTCTAATTGAACCATTTTTTATCACATATTTTGTTACAGACAGACTCCACAGATACAAGATTTGATGAAATTCAAATAAGCACTTAAAATATTATCAGACCTTTCAGATCAGTACATAAAATAAACTAGAGAAAAACTTTTGGTGCCGTACTTCTTGTGGGACTGGAAATATCTGCAGTTGTAGAATCTGGCTCTGGAACAGGTGTGGTTGAACGAATGCCTTCACTTTCTGTTGTGATTGCAATACCTGGGCACACAGATAGGAACATTCAATTATTTTATTCTAATTGAAAAAAAAATATCTATTTTGTTACAGACAAACTCCACAAGAGTTTATGTAATTCAGATAAAGACTTAAAATAAGATCAGGCCTATTACTGTAGATCAGTACTTAAATAAAACTAGAGATAAACTTTTGCTGCCGTACTTCTTGTGGGATGAGTAATATCTGCGGTTGTAGAATCTGGCTCTGGAACTGGTGTGGTTGAACGAATGTCTTCTCTTTTTGTTGTGATTTCAATACCTGGGAACACAGATTGAGAAATTCAATTACTATTGAACAATGTTGATATCCTATTTTGTTACAGGCACATGAGGCTATACACGTACATGAATCCAACATATACTGTAAATGGAAAAGATTGTGTAAACAATCAATAAAATGTTAATTTACACAACATGAACACAGTGTTGTCAATGAAGCTACCTATACAATGTTTAATCTGCAACACAATTTGATACAATATGTAGTGAAGGTCCCTGCTTCATCTCTCTCTCAGCTAAAGGGTCCTTGGTCAGAGAAACATGAAGACTGCTCTAGTTAGAAATCCTGACACTCGATCCTAGCACAAAACCAGACCTTGAAATGTAGCCGTCCACAGCCAAAGTGAGCATATTTCAACAGGTTATGCTGTTTTACTTTATATTTTGAGCACCTGCCCTGACCCTCTCTCTAATGGTCTATAAAATACTTACTGACAAATGTACAGGCTGTAGTCAGACATGGACTTTCTGGTCTTTGAACCAGCACATAAAACTTAAAATAAAAGTAGGGATAAACGTTTGCCGTACTTGTTATTGTGGGACCAGCAGAGACTGTTGTGGTTGCAATACCTGGACACACATGTACAGTATGAAAATGCCTCTACAATTCTAGATTTAATCTTTAACATAAAATGTAGATAAACTTCTGTTGCCGTACTTGTTGTGGGATGAGTAGGAAGTCTAGTAACTGCGGTTGTAGACTCTGTCTCTGAAACTGGTGTGGTTGTACGAGTGTCTTCTCTTTCTGTTGTGACTGCAATATCTGGGGACACAGATAGGAACATTCAATTAGTATTCTAATTGAACCATTTTTTATCACATATTTTGTTACAGACACAGACTCCACAGATACAAGATTTGATTAAATTCAAATAAGCACTTAAAATATGATCAGACCTTTCAGATCAGTACATAAAATAAACTAGAGATAAACTTTTGCTGCCGTACTTCTTGTGGGACTAGAAATATCTGCAGTTGTAGAATCTGGCTCTGGAACAGGTGTGGTTGAACGAATGCCTTCACTTTCTGTTGTGATTGCAATACCTGGGGACACAGATTGATAAATTCAATTACTATTGAACAATGTTGATATCCTATTTTGTTACAGGCACATGAGGCTATACACGTACATGAATCCAACATATACTGTAAATGGAAAAGATTGTGTAAACAAACAATCAATAAAACATTAATTTACACAACACGAATACAGTGTTGTCAATGAAGTTACCTTCTACGTTCTAAGTTACCTGCGGTCAGGCTTTCACCTGACTGCATACCTGAAAAACACTTTATCCATTTATATTTTGACCATTTAAAAAAAAAAACAAACAGATCTAGAAGCTCACAGTGCAACACTTTGTACTGCACTGAGAGCTTGTACATCTGCAATTTTTGTTTATTTTTGTTTTACTTTTGAAGTCCCTGGCACAAACAACAGGTGGGGGTCCCTGGCACAAACATGTGGGGGTCCCTGGCACAAACAACAGATGGGGGTCCCTGGCACAAACAACAGGTGGGGGTCCCTGGGACAAACATGCTTTATAGAAGTGGTTCCCAAACTTTTTTATGTCAAGAACTCCCCCCAAGGACCCCAAGAGCAGATTTTTTATTCTCTGTAAACATTTCTTCTACATAACATTGTTGTTTACTTTAGACCACGTGGTTCCCAAACTGGGGTCCGGGGACCCCCAGGGGTCCTTGAGGGAGTTCCAGGGGGTCCCCAAAAGCTGAATGGTAATTAAATGTCACTAAATGGGGGTCTAATGCATGTCAAACGGGTCTAGAATCACTGCTGCTAGCCCCCTCTCATGTGGCATTATCTTTTCAAAAGGGGGTCTGCGGAGCTAATAAAGCATCAATTTGGGGGTCCTTGACGTGAAAGGGTTTGTGAACCACTGGTTCACAAACCTTTTCACGTCAAGGACCCCCAAATAGCTAGCGGTCCGGGGGTCTCTAAACTTCAGGGACTAGCATTAGCAGCTTTATGTTTACCTACCTGGCCGTCATTAAGTCACGTCTGCTCCTTGAATTCTTCTGCTTTTTACCGCATTTTACTTCATTCTGCCATAAACACGCATTCAGCTCTGCTTCCTTTTCATTAGAAGAAAAAACCTTAAGCACAACTTCAGTAAAACACCAAAAGAAACTCTCTGCCGCTCAAACACACACAAACACAACGGAGCCGGTAACAATTAGTGAACAGCTGAACTCAATAACACTAATGACAGCACCTTGCTGGGTGGGTGCAGGGGGCGGAGCACGCCACTAGATGTCGCCCTTGTGTTGGAGATGAATGCACCACATGGTGTGTGCTGTGTGTAATTTTGATTGATTGAAATATGTATTAACAGTTTGTAGAATTTACAGTACATTTTAAGCACAAACTCAATACAAAGACTGTCAACTGTGAGTGGACGACCCAATTAAGCATTACACTTGTTTACAACAGGGTCCACATTGTTCAATTCATCAAAACATTTAAAGACATACAGACATTTAGAGACATACAAATAGACATTTCTATGTAGCTATAAGTACAGAACAGGAATTCATCATATGGGAAGCAAAAAAGGGAAAAGATACAATATACAGTGAGGGAAAATGGGGGGGGGGGGGGATTCAGATTTTACAGAGGCCAGTTTCGAATTGCAGCCATCCGTAGGTGCCCTTTGAGAGCGGTTTTGAAGGAGTCAAGGGATTCACATGTCTTAATGACTGTGTAATACAGTGGTTCACAAACTTTTTCATGTCCAGGACCCCCAAAATTACACTAATTAGTCCCGCGGACCCCCTTTTGAAGAGAAATGCCACGGAACCCATAACAAGAGAAGATTTGACTTATAGCATGTTATGTAGACAGCACTATAATTGTATTGTATATAGTCATAGCACGCCATAGTACATATGTATAGCATAGTAGTAAATATGTATAGTTTATATGTATAGTATATGTATAGTTTCATTATATAGATATTCCACTGTTACTTTCTTAGCTTACGCATGTTTCATGATAAATGCTTTTATGTGATGTATTCCCATGCTTTTGTTCTTGCTTAAATGTAAATCGCTCTGGATTAAGAGCATCTGCTAAATGCCTAAATTGTAAATTGTAAATTTGTACGGCTCTAGCAGTGATTCTCAACCAGTTTAATGTCAAGGACCCCCTGTTTGACATGCATTTAGGCTACGGACGCCCCATTTAATGGCATTTCTATCTCTGGGACCCCCGATTTATATTGTAAAATCAATGCTAATTTAACTCTGAGAGTGTACAAATGCATTTGTAGGCCTACATACGTATGTAGTGTATGTATATATCCCCCTATGTCTGTCTGAGTGTTCCGCAGTGGGATTCAGCGGGGATCGAACCCGGGACCTTCTAGCTGTGAGGCGACAGCTCTACCGACCGCCCCATCCTGACCCCATCCTGACCCCATGAGGTGTGTGTGTGTGTGTGTGTGTGTGTGTGTGTGTGTGTGTGTGTGTGTGTGTGTGTGTGTGTGTGTGTGTGTGTGTGTGTGTGTGTGTGTGTGTGTGTGTGTGTGTGTGTGTGTGTGTGTGTGTGTGTGTGTGTGTGTGTGTGTGTGTGTGTGTGTGTGTGTGTGTGTGTGTGTGTGTGTGTGTGTGTGTGTGTGTGTGTGTGTGTGATACACTGTACAATGCTTCAGTCTGTCATGAGTTAGACTCCTGTGGCACTACATGTCTGCCTGCGTGCAGTACACTGTGAAAGTGTGAATGAATCATATTGGAACCATTCCTGTGCAGTACACTGTGAAAGTGTGAATGAATCATATTGGAACCATTCCTGTGCAGTGCACTGTGAAAGTGTGAATCATATTGGAACCGTTCCTGTGCAGTACACTGTGAAAGTGTGAATCATATTGGAACCATTCCTGTGCAGTACACTGTGAAAGTGTGAATCATATTGGAACCATTCCTGTGCAGTGCACTGTGAAAGTGTGAATCATATTTGAACCATTCCTGTGCAGTACACTGTGAAAGTGTGAATCATATTGGAACCATTCCTGTGCAGTACACTGTGAAAGTGTGAATCATATTGGAACCATTCCTGTGCAGTACACTGTGAAAGTGTGAATGAATCATATTGGAACCATTCCTGTGCAGTACACTGTGAAAGTGTGAATCATATTGGAACCATTCCTGTGCAGTACACTGTGAAAGTGTGAATGAATCATATTGGAACCATTCCTGTGCAGTACACTGTGAAAGTGTGAATCATATTGGAACCGTTCCTGTGCAGTACACTGTGAAAGTGTGAATCATATTGGAACCGTTCCTGTGCAGTACACTGTGAAAGTGTGAATCATATTGGAACCATTCCTGTGCAGTACACTGTGAAAGTGTGAATCATATTGGAACCGTTCCTGTGCAGTACACTGTGAAAGTGTGAATCATATTGGAACCATTCCTGTGCAGTACACTGTGAAAGTGTGAATCATATTGGAACCGTTCCTGTGCAGTACACTGTGAAAGTGTGAATGAATCATATTGGAACCGTTCCTGTGCAGTACACTGTGAAAGTGTGAATCATATTGGAACCGTTCCTGTGCAGTACACTGTGAAAGTGTGAATCATATTGGAACCATTCCTGTGCAGTACACTGTGAAAGTGTGAATCATATTGGAACCATTCCTGTGCAGTACACTGTGAAAGTGTGAATCATATTGGAACCATTCCTGTGCAGTACACTGTGAAAGTGTGAATCATATTGGAACCGTTCCTGTGCAGTACACTGTGAAAGTGTGAATCATATTGGAACCGTTCCTGTGCAGTACACTGTGAAAGTGTGAATCATATTGGAACCATTCCTGTGCAGTACACTGTGAAAGTGTGAATCATATTGGAACCGTTCCAAAGCTCTCTGACACTGAGGATTTCACTGTGCAGGGAAAGAGGCCTCCTGGCACTGGTGCGTGCACACGTATATACGTGCACTTCACGTGCGTGCGTGCACATCACGTGCGCGTGCACGTACGTGCCTGCCTGTATCTCCCTCCCTGCGGTTCCTATGTTGTTGTTTATAAGCACATGCACACTACTATTTATGATGCATCTCTCGGTCCATGTTTGTGTGTGTATCCATGCAACGAGCATCACAAATATGGCGGATGGCAGTGCGTGCGTGCGTGCGTGCGTGCGTGCGTGCGTGCGTGCGTGCGTGCGTGCGTGCGTGCGTGGGTGCGTGCGTGCGTGCGTGGGTGCGTAGGAACAATAGCGTCTCTTTCATGGTCTGGTTGAACTCCAGCCCAGAAGAGGAAGTCATTCCCAGGCTGGGTTCAGTGACCCTCTGCTCCGTGACACTGATAGCGCTGTGTGAGGACTAGAGGACACAACCTCTGGTTTATGGTCTTTGAGGACCTCTGGTTTTATGGTCTGTGTGGACTAGAGGACACAACCTCTGGTTTTATGGTCTTTGAGGACCTCTAGTTTTATGGTCTGTGAGGAGGACACAACATCTGGTTTTATGGTCTGTGAGGAGGACACAACATCTGGTTTTATGGTCTGTGAGGAGGACACAACATCTGGTTTTATGGTCTGTGAGGAGGACACAACCTCTGGTTTTATGGTCTGTGAGGAGGACACAACATCTGGTTTTATGGTCTGTGAGGAGGACACAACATCTGGTTTTATGGTCTGTGTGGACTAGGACACAACCTCTGGTTTTATGGTCTGTGAGGAGGACACAACATCTGGTTTTATGGTCTGTGAGGAGGACACAACATCTGGTTTTATGGTCTGTGAGGAGGACACAACATCTGGTTTTATGGTCTGTGTGGACTAGGACACAACCTCTGGTTTATGGTCTGTTGTCCTTCTATATTTAACACTCAAAGCCCCTATATGGTCTATATATTGCCATATATAGACCAGGGGTGGGCATTGGGCAACTGTGACGATTGAGAGGGCCATTATATTCAATATAATACTCACTCCAGAGGGCCATTATATTCAATATAATACTCACTCCAGAGGGCCATTATATTCAATATAATACTCACTCCAGAGGGCCATTATATTCAATATAATACTCACTCCAGAGGGCCACATTGCATGCATGTCATAGCAAAAATATTTGTTTTGCTATTTTTGAATTGAAATCCTGAATATTTCATTTGCTATTTTTAATTGGGATCCTGAAAAGTCATTTTAACTATAAATACAAATATATTGGACATAAAAAAAAGACAATAACATTATTTGTAATCCTATACTCAGCAAGCTACTAATTTAGACTCTAAGTAATTAAAGCGGGTCATGTTTGCATGTTAGGAATTGTAACGGCTGAAAACAATAACATATCGGTATTCCTGAGGGCCGGATTAAGTGACCGTGGGGGCTGCATGTGGCCCCCGGGCCGCCAGTTGCAGACCGCGGCCATGTTTCCATCAGTTTGGAAGCACTCGTTTTCAGTAAAGCAATTAACGCATTCTGAGTCTGACCTGAGATCAGATTCATACGAGGTTTCCACTGGACACACACTGGGTCTGATTAACCCATTCTGACCTGAGATCAGATTCTAAAAAATGTCAGTCGTTCTTCGATTTTTCAAAAATAGCTAAAGCATAAAAAGATGCTAACACCAGAATGGGTTCCCGTTCAGAATGGGTTAATGTCCTGCTGCCTCCTGCATTATGTGCTAATTCAAAACAGGTGGTACACACAGGGCAGTTGAGTGATATCTAACGAGCACTTCCAAACTCCAGCACTTGGAAAAAGAATCACCTGCAAGGACACAAAGTATAGCTCATAACAACATGTCTACAGTGGGCTTTTATCATATGAAACAAACACTTTGAGGATAGAAAGAGAATAATTCAAGCTTTTCCGTACAGCTGCAAAAGTTGGTGAGTTTTAACTTGACGTTGTTTAAAACAATCAGACTTTTCTGTTTGGATGAATGGGCTGCCATTGGAAGCTGCACCTATAGGTAGCACCTTGCCATTAACTTATATCAGGGGTGGGCAACTGGCGGCCCGGGGGCCACATGTGGCCCCCACCTTCACTTAATGTGGCCCTCAGGTTAATGTCAGAATACTGATATAATATTGGTTTCAGCTGTTTACAATTCCACAACATGCAAACATGACCTGCTTTAACCCATTTTGGGCGGGAAGTCCTTTTGGTGTTGGCATTATGTTATGCTTTAGCTATTGAAAAATAGCAGATCTACAAGCTCATAGCGCGCCACCGAGTGGCGCGCTACGAGCTTGTAGGTCTGCTATTTTTGAAAAACGACTGACATAGAAACATAGCTTTTTCAGAAAACTGTCAGGATGTAGACATTTTTTTAATCTGATCTCAGGTCAAAATGGGTAAATTACTTAAGTCTAAAGTAGCTCATTGTTCAACACAAGTATAATTTGGAATTACGTAAAATAATAATAATTCAAGATTCCAATTCAAAAAGAGCAAAAAATAATTCAAGATTTAAATTAGAATAATATAGCAAAAATAGCCGATCTACAAGCTCAAAACGCGTCGCAGCGACAGTAATATATGGCCCTGTAGGGAGTGAGTGTGGAAATATAGCGGCCCTCTCCATCGTCAAAGTTGCCCAAACCTGACTTATATGATAAGATGGAGGCGGTCTGCATTATGGAGAATGGGACCCTCAGGCCTCTTGGCATCTTATATAGATGGACCCAAATGGACCCAAATGGACCCATATAGTCAATGTGGTTCCATTTGTACACTTTCTTACAGCCCTGCATACTGTACTGTTTGGTTTCTAACTATCTCTGGAGTCTCCAGGGACTCCACCGGGCTCCTAAATGACTAAATAATCTTCCGCCGTAGTCTGAAAACCCACCTTTTCAGACTCCATCATGGCCCATAGCACTTACCCTACCCCCTTAGATAGCATTTCTGTAGACTTAGATAGCATTTGACACAGACTTATAGCATGTTATGTAGACGGCACTATAATTGTATTGTATATAGTCATAGCACGCCATAGTACATATGTATAGCATAGTAGTGAATATGTATAGTTTATTATGTATAGTGTATGTATAGTTTCATCATATAGATATTCCACTGTTACTTTCTTAGCTTACGCATGTTTCATGATAAATGCTTTTATGTGATGTATTCCCATGCTTTTGTTCTTGCTTAAATGTAAATCGCTCTGGATTAAGAGCGTCTGATAAATGCCTAAATTGTAAATTGTAAATTGTAAATAATCCATGTGGCTTCACAGGGCGTGGAAGAGGGTGATCAATCCATCTGTGTGGGTACAGTATGTGTACTGTATGTACTGTACTGTTCATACTATCCCTTCAACAATCTGAAATCTACACAAGGAAATATGATCTATTCACGATACAGTCATTACTGACCCCCACAGTGGGCCCTTGAGGGGGGGGGGGGGGTTACTGACCCCCACAGTGGGCCCTTGAGGGGGGGGGGGGGGGTTACTGACCCCCACAGTGGGCCCTTGAGGGGGGGGGGGGTTACTGACCCCCACAGTGGGCCCTTGAGGGGGGGGGGTCACTGACCCCCACAGTGGGCCCTTGAGGGGGGGGGGGGGTTACTGACCCCCACAGTGGGCCCTTGAGGGGGGGGGGGGGTTACTGACCCCCACAGTGGGCCCTTGAGGGGGGGGGGGGGGTTACTGACCCCCACAGTGGGCCCTTGAGGGGGGGGGGGGTTTACTGACCCCCACAGTGGGCCCTTGAGGGGGGGGGGGGGTTACTGGCCCCCACAGTGGGCCCTTGAGGGGGGGGGGGGTTACTGGCCCCCACAGTGGGCCCTTGAGGGGGGGGGGGTTACTGACCCCCACAGTGGGCCCTTGAGGGGGGGGGGGGTTACTGACCCCCACAGTGGGCCCTTGAGGGGGGGGGGGGGGTTACTGGCCCCCACAGTGGGCCCTTGAGGGGGGGGGGTTACTGACCCCCACAGTGGGCCCTTGAGGGGGGGGGTTACTGGCCCCCACAGTGGGCCCTTGAGGGGGGGTCACTGACCCCCACAGTGGGCCCTTGAGGGGGGGGTCACTGACCCCCACAGTGGGCCCTTGAGGGGGGGGGGGGTCACTGGCCCCCACAGTGGGCCCTTGAGGGGGGGGTCACTGACCCCCACAGTGGGCCCTTGAGGGGGGGGGTCACTGACCCCCACAGTGGGCCCTTGAGGGGGGGGGGGGGGTCAGGTTATTCTCAAAGAATCTACAAACCCACAATGTTTCCACACAGAATCTTTTCAAATGGCGTGAAAATGTTTGAGAACCACTGCAGTAAATACGCGTCCAGCAATCAGCATTCTGACAATATTGCATTTGAGAAAAAGCTTAATTCTTCCTTCTTGATTATATGTTATCAAAAGTGTCATCTTAAACCACAAAAGAAAAGTTGTCAATTTCATCTCAGCCAAGTTCTAAATTCTATAAATTCAAACATTCCTGCACACCCCGTTTTCATACGGCCTGACGTGAGCAGTAAATCATTCTGTTGGCTCAAAGTCTCAAGTCGCTGTGAGTGACATTTTTATTTCTTCTTTCCTCTGAAACTTGAACATGGATATCTAAATGTATGACTGGCGTCACTGAGCCACACCACCACCACCACCAGGGGGCGTGTAGAGAGTGTTAGATCCTGTAAAGATGTCACTTTTGACAAAAATAGCAGATCTACAAGCTGCGACGCGTTGAGAGCTTGTAGATCAGCTATTTTCGGGCCGCAACCCAGCACTCTTTAGCTAGTGGAGATGCAGTTGTGTAACGACATGGATTTATAAACAAATTTGTTCAGCACGTTCAAGTTTAGGAGACTTTGGGGGAAAAAAAGCATTTCTCCTGAACTGCCTTCCTTCCAGCATGGCATGGAGAGGAGAGGAGAGGAGAGGAGGGCATTTCTTTCACCATGTAGTAAAACGCTGCATTCATAGTCTGGAGAGGCCAGTTGTTTTACAGACGGGTAAAAGGGCAGTTGTTTTACAGACGGGTAAAAGGCAGTTGTTTTACAGACGGGGTAAAAGGGCAGTTGTTTTACAGACGGGTAAAAGAGCAGTTGTTTTACAGACGGGGTAAAAGGGCAGTTGTTTTACAGACGGGGTAAAAGGGCAGTTGTTTTTACAGACGGGTAAAAGGGCAGGGGCTTCTGAAGCCCCTTTGACGTCTGTGTCCCTGCTCCCAGGGGTCAATGTACAGATTATAGAAGGCCGTGGTTGTACGGGCAGCACCCAGAGGTGCCAACGTACAGATTATAGAAGACCGTGGTTGTACCGGGCCAGCACCCAGAGGTGCCAACGTACAGATTATAGAAAGACCGTGGTTGTACCGGGCAGCACCCAGAGGTGCCAACGTACAGATTATAGAAGACCGTGGTTGTACCGGGCAGCACCCAGAGGTGCCAACGTACAGATTATAGAAGACCGTGGTTGTACCGGGCAGCACCCAGAGGTGCCAACTTACATGACTATTACTGAGAAGAAACCTGGCCAGGGAAGACAAGCAGAATGCATATATATATATATATATATATATATATATATATATATATACTATATATATATATAATATGTATATATAATATGTATACGTACTCAGAACGTTCTTATAAATCCCTGCCGGGGGTAAATAAATGTAAACGGAGAAGAATAAAAGGCTTCTTTGTGGTCTCCAAATTTCATGATATTCCTATAATATAGGCTATATGTATCTGCCGTGCACATTTTCTCTCCTGTATTGTATTTTAATATACGACAATTCCCTGGCTCTGTGCCTATAGGCTCCTAGCCTCCTAGGCTCCTAGCCTCCTAGGCTCCTAGCCTGCCGGCCCTGTGGTGTGAAAGCTTCCTTTGTTGTGGTTTTACAATACGGTCATTATGCCCCCCCCCGCCGACCCCTCCTTTCTCTAATCGCACTATCTCCCTCTGACCGCCAGAGGATTGGGTCCTAATCAGTTGAGACGCCGCTGTATGTTAAGCAGAAGTATGCCATGTGACAACATTCAGGAGGGCCAACGCTCTCAGACAACTCTCTCTCTTTCCTCTGTAGTGACACAGGACAGGAAAGGAAAGGTGGTGGCACATGCCATGCTGGAAGGAAGGCAGCGTTCAGGAGATTGCTTTTTTCCCCCCGAAGTCTCCTGGACTTGAACGCAGCATTTTGCGTTGAACAAATGTGTTTAGAAATCCCATGTCGTTACACCACATCTCTATAGCTAAAGAGTGCTGGGTTTGCACCCCGAAAATAGCTGATCTACAAGCTCTCAACGCGTCGCAGCGTCTCCACTAAGCCTGGGAGCTGGCCGGTGCAACCAGCGTCTCCGCTAAGCAGCAGTGTTGTGGCTATTACCTCAGGTCGGGGGCTATTACCTCGGGTTAAGAGCAGTGTTTGGGGCTATTATAGAGTTACAGCTTTGCTCAAGGGCAGCGGTTATAACCACTTAAACCATAGTGTATACTTATAGTTCACCAGGGTTCATTACTTAATCCACTCACTTTTATTCCCCTCTGCACCAAATCTCTAAGGTAAAAAAAAAAGAAGAGCCGATTTATATAGTCTCGCAACACATCCCAATGTCACGCATTGTGAGCTTGTAGATCTGCTATTTTCATAATGTTCTCCCCAGAACAGGCTCAACCTTCTGTGACATTGTTTTGTTTTGTTTATGTTTGAAGCAACTATAGTATAACTTTACTTTACTAGTTTAACTAGTACTACTACGACTATAGTATTAGTACTACTATAGTAGTACTAATACTAGTGTAACTTTACTTTACTTTGATTGTTTTATTTCTCCAAAATGAGTTAATATAATAATATCACAGGCAGACTCTTCACATACTAGAGCATGTCTGGAATAATAAATGAGTTAATATCACAGCAGACTCTTCACATACTAGAGCATGTCTGGAATAATAAATGAGTTAATATCACAGGCAGACTCTTCACATACTAGAGCATGTCTGGAATAATAAATGAGTTAATATCACAGGCAGACTCTTCACATACTAGAGCATGTCTGGAATAATAAATGAGTTAATATCACAGGCAGACTCTTCACATACTAGAGCATGTCTGGAATAATAAATGAGTTAATATCACAGGCAGACTCTTCACATACTAGAGCATGTCTGGAATAATAAATGAGTTAATATCACAGGCAGACTCTTCACATACTAGAGCATGTCTGGAATAATAAATGAGTTAATATCACAGGCAGACTCTTCACATACTAGAGCATGTCTGGAATAATAAAGTAGTTAATATCACAGGCAGACTCTTCACATACTAGAGCATGTCTGAAAGAATAAAGTAGTTAACATCACAGGCAGACTCTTCACATACTAGAGCATGTCTGAATAATAAATGAGTTAATATCACAGGCAGACTCTTCACATACTAGAGCATGTCTGAAAGAATAAAGTAGTTAACATCACAGGCAGACTCTTCACATACTAGAGCATGTCTGGAATAATCAATGAGTTAATATCACAGGCAGACTCTTCACATACTAGAGCATGTCTGGAATAATAAATGAGTTAATATCACAGGCAGACTCTTCACATACTAGAGCATGTCTGAATAATAAATGAGTTAATATCACAGGCAGACTCTTCACATACTAGAGCATGTCTGGAATAATAAATGAGTTAATATCACAGGCAGACTCTTCACATACTAGAGCATGTCTGGAATAATAAAGAGTTAATATCACAGGCAGACTCTTCACATACTAGAGCATGTCTGAAATAATAAATGAGTTAATATCACAGGCAGACTCTTCACATACTAGAGCATGTCTGGAATAATAAATGAGTTAATATCACAGGCAGACTCTTCACATACTAGAGCATGTCTGGAATAATAAATGAGTTTTAATATCACAGGCAGACTCTTCACATACTAGAGCATGTCTGGAATAATAAATGAGTTAATATCACAGGCAGACTCTTCACATACTAGAGCATGTCTGGAATAATAAATGAGTTAATATCACAGGCAGACTCTTCACATACTAGAGCATGTCTGGAATAATAAATGAGTTAATGTCACAGGCAGACTCTTCACATACTAGAGCATGTCTGGAATAATAAATGAGTTAATATCACAGGCAGACTCTTCACATACTAGAGCATGTCTGGAATAATAAATGAGTTAATATCACAGGCAGACTCTTCACATACTAGAGCATGTCTGGAATAATAAATGAGTTAATATCACAGGCAGACTCTTCACATACTAGAGCATGTCTGGAATAATAAAGTAGTTAATATCACAGGCAGACTCTTCACATACTAGAGCATGTCTGAAATAAGTGTCAGAGCTGAAATCGAAGGGGGGGGGGGGGGGGGGGGGGTTTTGAGAGCCACTGTTGTGTAACAATGTCAGAGTAATGGGCCCTAAGGACCCACATTCTCCAGCGGTGTCATTAAGGCGTTTAGACCTGAGCTCCGTTCTTCTAAATCCTGACAGTTTTCTGAAAAACCCTGTTTCTGTTGTCGTTCTCAAACATTTTCATGTCAAGGACCCCCAAAAATATATGTAATTGGCCGCCGACCCCCATCTGAAAATATGTTGTTCCAGGGACCCCGAGAACATTTGAGTTAAAAACGTTCGCTCTGAAAGAATATATATTCCAAATCTGCACCACGTTTTCACAATTGTTCAAAAAACAGCAGACCTACAAGCTCGTAGCTTGTGTAGATCTGCTATTTTTCAATAGCTAAAGCATAACATGATGCTTAAAACACCAAAAAGGGTTCCCGCCCAGAATGGGTTAAGGCGTTCATTAGGACCAGCTTAGCTCAGCAGACGAGGAAGAACTCGCTAGGAATTAGACTTAAGCCACTCAGGACGGACAGGAACCCCTTTGGGCGTTGTAAGCATTATGTCATACTTTAGCTGTTGAAAAATAGCAGATCTACAAAGATCTCGTAGCGCGGCACTATAGGCGCCGCGCTACGAGATTTGTAGATCTAGAAGAATCTTGAAAATGTGGCGAAAATCTTTGAATATAATTATATTCTTTCAGAGCGAACACTTTTAACCCATTCTGACCTGAGATCAGATTCATACGGAGGTTTCCATTGGTCTGATTAATCCATTCTGACCTGAGATCAGATTCTAAAAAAATGTCAGTCGTTCTTCGATTTTTCAAAAAATAGCAGACCTACAAGCTCGTATCGCGCCACTCGGTGGCGCGATATGAGCTTGTAGATCTGCTATTTTTAAATAGCTAAAGCATAACATGATGCTGACACCAAAATGGGTGCCCGTTCAGAATGGCTTAACTCAAATCTTTGCTTCTGGAAGGTCCCTGGAACTACATCTTTTCAGATGGGGGTCTGCAGCCAAATACAGATAAGTCTGGGGGTCCCTGTTTGACATGAAAAGGATTGAGCACCGCTGACATCTATAGGTTTTTCAGAAATCATTTTTAGGATTTAGAAGACTTTTCTCTTGTTATAGAATCATCCTCAGGTCTGAAGGGGTTAATCTGTTTCCACTGGACTGCGTCTGTGACCCAACGGTGACCATTTCAAAGTTATTTGCGTGCATCTTTATGTATATTAAAATAAACTTTACGCAGAGATATCTGGAACAGAAACATTGGTGGCATAAAGAGTACTATAGGTTAAAAAACTAAGACAGATTCAATACTTTTATTCATATATTCATTCATGTTAAATATGTACATGTCTTTACAATCTTTTGCCATTGGACTTTGGATTCTCAGTAGGGCTATCATGGTACGCTATTGAAATGCGATCTATTGAACGTACATATACAGTACATTCAATGCAATACATTCCTCAATCACTCTGATTGAAGGACAATCCAAACCAATATTTCATAAGAGGTCTTTCCTCTGAACATCGAGCCACTGCAATATAACTCACAGGATATTTTCATTGTACAGTTTTGTCACTTGATCATATACAGTATATAGTTTACAGATTTAACTATTATACCTTTCTTCCATTCCAGACTGAACGTGTTCATCTGTATCCCCTTCAACAATAGTTGACTTATAGACAGGCTATTTAAAAGTGAATAAACATTGAGGGTCTATATAATTAAGTTCCTCCCAGTTCTCAAGCTATTAATCACCTTTGCTCCTTCGGCTCTCAATGACGCCATTGTTATTAATGCACAACAATGACAATTTGAAAACAAGACGTTTTAGAGACTATTGTTGCATTAAAAAAAAAAACACACATATCCGCAAAAAGAAAAAAGAATGTTATCAATAAAGAATGTCAATGAGCCAAGAGAGGCATGATTCTGTCCTCATATAATTACAGTAGGTAACATTCTCCTCTTCAACAGACGTCATAAACTGTATCAGAGGACATTCAGACTCACTCAGTGTACAGTATATACAGTTAGCAGACCTTCCTCTCACTGATCAAATTGTCAGATAAGTATTGCACTCTATCTCATCATCAGCAGCAGCACAATGTGGTGAAAATCACTTTGGACGGATCCATGAATTAATAATAATAACAATAACAATAAGACTTTGGATGGATCCATGAATTGTCTCTTTGGCTCAACTGTGACTGCATCTTTTTGCAACAGAACAAACAAACCTTTGGAGTTTTAATGAAACACTTCGGTGATTGAAAAAAAACAAGAGGAGAAAATCACAAGCCCACTTGTCGCGTATACAATCATCCCACCTTTAAATACATACCAGTGGGCCGTCATTATAGATGAATATAACACCGTCCCAAAGCCTTATAGATGAATATAACACCGTCCCAAAGCCTTTTGACAAGAGTCACCTTTAGAGAGAGAGAGAGAGAGAGAGAGAGAAGGCTTCTCTCTCTGATTCTTCTGATCCTTCTCTCTCAGACTCTTCTCCCTCATACGTACTCGGCCCTGGACCTGGACCTGGACCTGGACCTGGACCGGGACCTGGAGGTGCTGTTGGAGCGTACCTTGGGGGCCCTCAGGGGCCCCTTGGGGGCCAGGGGGATGGGGATGGGCAGGTGGGTGCAGCGGTCGTCCTGCAGACACAGGCAGGAGGCCAGCAGCAGGCTCCCCGCCACCAGGTGCAGGAACCCGGCCGTCCAGCCGCAGAAGAGCGCGTCGCCGAACTCCCAGCGCGGCACCACGGCGGGCACGCTCTCGTCGAAGAAGCGGACCACCGTCAGGTGGGCGATGTAGGACACGGGCACCAGGCCCATGACGCCCGCCGCCACGCACAGCATCCCGCCCGCCATCTTCATCACCCGCTTGACCGCCAGGTCCTCCAGGCGCCCGTCGCAGCTGTTGACCACGTACAGCCCCGGGACGGCCAGCAGCGAGGCCAGCAGCCCCGTGGCCACCGCCGTGCACATCAGGATGCGCGCCAGCTTGATGTCCGGCGGCAGGCCCAGCAGGCTGTCGTACGGACGGCACTCCAGGGCGCCCATCTCCTGCACCACGCACGTCTCCCACAGGCCCAGCTCGTAGCTCTCCGTGGGCAGCAGGTCGGTGGACAGTGTCAGCCAGTTGGACATCATGGTGGTGGCCAGGGAACACAGCCAGGCCCCCGCCGAGAACAGGACGCCCAGGAGCTCCAGGATGCACACGCTTTGATCCATGTGTGTGTGTGTGTGTGCGTGCGTGTGTGAGAGACGAGTCCTGGACCGGTGCTGCCCTGCACCTCTCTCTCTCTCCCCGCGCGTGTGTTCCGTTTATCTCTGACCCCACGGAGGGATGGACTCAACTCCTCTCCTCTCCTCTCCTCTCCTCTCCTCACCGGAGCATGGTTCCAAGTCCAGAGGAATGTCCCGACGTCTCTGCCAGCATGCAGCGCTGAGCGGAGCAGAGAGTCGTGGACAGGAAGGAGGAGGGAAAAAACAAAAGGAAAATAAATCTTCTGCAGGGATCAGCAGCAGCAGCACAAGTGATTCATAGTACACACACTTATCATCTCTGGCTGAGAGCAGCTGGGGAGCTCGCTTTGCCAAGCTCTCTCCTCTTCCCTCCTCCCTCTGGTATAGCTGTGTGTGTGCGTGTGCTCGCGTGTGTGTGCGTGTGTGTGTGCATGCGTGCGTGCGAGTGTTTGCGTGTGTGTGTGTGCGTGTGAGTGCGTGCGTGACCCGCTGTGTCTCCACTGGTCAGATGGTTAAAACGAGGGGCCGGTCAAACAGAAACAAGAGGGTCATTCAGCTCCGCTCTGTCTGGTAAACAGAGAGGTGTACACAACACAGGATGTTGTTCAAAACGCCAGACAGGATGTCATCAATATGCCCAGTGCTTGTTCTCTCCCTCCAACACCTGGACCTGAATGGAAACCTTTGGAAGTCCACGGAGGTTCTGTCATTGTCTTATTGACCCAATAAGAGGTCGCTGGGGAAACCAAAACAGAGGCGTCTGTTTTTACGTGTCAGTTAATTGGGGGTCTGTCGTCAGAGACATGTCAGCTGGGGATCTGTTTAGTTGTAGAACCAGGTTTGTTGTAGAAACGGGAGCAAATAAAAGTGCCGATCCTTTAAATTATTCCGTTCCGGCCCCCGTATTGACTATATGAGATAACGGATCAACCAGGAGAATTCTGTGGGTTTTTTGTGGTCTGGGGGTTGAGTCCAGAAAGGTATGCAAAGCTTATCACTTTACTCTGCAAACCGCCCTGACCACACTGGACCATGCACTGGAGACAGAATTATTGTTTTAAATTTTCCATAATAAATCTTATATCCGGACAGATCTGGTGCTGCTCTGTCATTTTTGCAAATAAACCACCAGACATCTGAGCCAACGAGCGTTTAGCAAGTAGAATGCACGTGGACCCCAGGAGGATTAGCTGCTGCTATGCACCAGCTAATGGTGCATGTTTCATGATAAATGCTTTTTATGTGATGTATTCTCATGCTTTTTTGTTCTTGCTTAATGTAAGTCGCTCTGGATTAAGAGCGTCTGCTAAATGCCTAAATTGTAAATTGTAAATTGTAAATGGGGATCCTAATAAAACTCTAAACTCTAAACTTGAGATGTCTTTCTCAGCAAGTCAAATGAAACTCTTCAATAGCAGGTGGAAAGTAACTAAGTACTTTGACTTAAGTACTGTACTTGAGGTATTTGTACTTTACTTGTGTCTCTCCAATTTCCAGTACTTTTACTTCTACTCCACTACATCTCAGAGCCAACATTTGTACTTACTCCCACTACAATTATTTGAAAACTTTAGTTACTATATTACTTTGGAGATTTTTACTTTGATTAGAAAACATACATTAACCACTTCAACCCTATATACATTTGAAAATAGCCGATCTACAAGCTCACAATGCGTCGCGTTGCGACATTTTCAATAGATTTTGTACACATTTTGAACTTGTGAAATGGCACATTCTGCACCGAGTACTTTTAGTACTTTTAGTACTTTAGGTAAATTTTGATGCCGATACTTTTGTACTTTTACTAAAGTACATTGTTACTTTTACTTGTAACGAAGTAGTTATAAATTGCAGTATTGGTACTTTTACACACAAAAAAAAGTTTCATGAAAGTTTTATGCACATTTAAAATAATTATTAAAATAATAATAAATGAATAATTTACATTGGGTGGATATCTTTCACAATAATACATAATACATGTTCTAGACATTCTTTATATGATCACACAAATATACATATGGAGTTCCTTGGAATTACATTCCCAAACATCCAGTTATCAAAATGATTACCTCAGATATTAGCAAAGGTTTTGTTTCTCACGTATATGGAGAATTACAAAAAGTATCAAATACCTTTATGGGAATTACCACAATATGGAATATAGACCTGAAAGATTATGGACATGTGGATTGGAGGAGAGTGTGGAACAACATTACTACAACCTCGCGTAATTATAACCATCAGATGATGCACTATAAACTAATACACAGATTCTATTTAAATCCAAGAAAACGCTGTCAACACCAATTAGTACCAAACCCTATGTACATATGTACATATGTTCTGGGAGTGTCCCAGGGTCAAGACATTCTGGTCTCGGGTAGCTAGGACCTTATCTGAAATATTCGAGATACCATGTCTCTCTCAGATTTTTTTGTTAAATGATGATTCCACACTCTCAATACCAGTCATTCAAAAAAAAGTAGGCTATTCTTTGCTGGAACTATACTGCTGCAAAAAATCTCCTTGTGTCTAGATGGAATCCTCCTCATAGTCTTTCTGTAATATTACATACATTGTGACTGACAGGCATCAGTGTTCACATTGAGACCCTGTCTGTCCCACATTGTGACTGACAGGCATCAGTGTTCAAACTGAGACCCTGTCTGTCCCACATTGTGACTGACAGGCATCAGTGTTCACATTGAGACCCTGTCTGTCCCACATTGTGACTGACAGGCATCAGTGTTCAAACTGAGACCCTGTCTGTCCCACATTGTGACTGACAGGCATCAGTGTTCAAATTGAGACCCTGTCTGTCCAACATTGTGACTGACAGGCATCAGTGTTCACATTGAGACCCTGTCTGTCCCACATTGTGACTGACAGGCATCAGGGTTCACATTAAGACCCTGTCTGTCCCACAATGTGACTGACAGGCATCAGTGTTCAAACTGAGACCCTGTCTGTCCCACATTGTGACTGACAGACATCAGGGTTCAAACTGAGACCCTGTCTGTCCCACATTGTGACTGACAGGCATCAGGGTTCAAACTGAGACCCTGTCTGTCCCACATTGTGACTGACAGGCATCAGTGTTCACATTGAGACCCTGTCTGTCCCACATTGTGACTGACAGGCATCAGTGTTCAAATTGAGACCCTGTCTGTCCCACATTGTGACTGACAGACATCAGTGTTCAAATTGAGACCCTGTCTGTCCCACATTGTGACTGACAGGCATCAGGGTTCAAACTGAGACCCTGTCTGTCCCACATTGTGACTGACAGGCATCAGGGTTCAAACTGAGACCCTGTCTGTCCCACATTGTGACTGACAGGCATCAGTGTAGGGGCAGAGGTGGCCGAACGGTTTGCGGAGCGGTCTTGATATCGGAAGGTCGCTAGTTCGTATCCCCGGACCAGCACGTTAAAAATACCACCGTTGAAGTGCCCTTGGACAAGGCATTGAATTGAACCCCTACCATGAAATGTTCTATGAGCAGGGCCTGGCTCATGTAAACAAGTTCTAGTACCGTTCCTTTCCTTTGCAATGAGATTGTACCAAGATTTATTGGCATGTTGTGTTTCTGAAGAACCACAAGATGGCCCCATAAGGGGGATAAGATGATTTGGATGACAGACAGACAGTAATTTAAATAGATTCACACATGATCGACGCCTATTAAAAGCCCTCTGTTTGATTGATGCCTCCATCAGTTAACTTGCGGCCATTTAGTTTTCATAGGATCATGAAAAATAATCTCACTGATTTATGATTTCGGACAAACATTTCCACAAGTACTGTAGAATGTTACTGTACTTAGTTATAAGTACAATGTTGAGCTATCTTTTAGCTATTTTACTCTGCATGTCAAGGACCCCCAAATTGGCACTAATTAGCCCTGCGGACCCCCATTTGAAGACATATGCCAGGGACCCCCATTTGAAGACATATGCCAGGGACCCCCATTTGAAGAGAGATGCCAGGGACCCCCATTTGAAGACATATGCCAGGGACCCCCATTTGAAGAGAGATGCCAGGGACCCCCATTTGAAGACATATGCCAGGGACCCCCATTTGAAGACATATGCCAGGGACCCCCATTTGAAGACATATGCCAGGGACCCCCATTTGAAGACATATGCCAGGGACCCCCATTTGAAGAGATATGCCAGGGACCCCCATTTGAAGAGATATGCCAGGGACCCCCATTTGAAGAGATATGCCAGGGACCCCCATTTGAAGACATATGCCAGGGACCCCCATTTGAAGACATATGCCAGGGACCCCCATATAGGAGATATTTACAGCTCTAGCAGTGATTCTCAACCCATTTAATTTCAAGGACCCCCAGTTTGCCATGCATTTAGGCTACGGGTACGGACCCCCATGGCATTTCTATCTCTGGGACTCCCAATTTATATTGTAAAATCACTGTAAAATTTAACTAATTTAATGGTCCATTTGGTTCCATTTGTACACTCAGAGTTACAGACATAAGGGTCCATTTGGTTTCAAGATAGCATTTAGCTGGGGACCCCCTGGAACTGCCTCAGGGACCCCTGGCTGATTTTTGTCACACTCTTTTGGCGACAGCGTGACGTCACTGCGTCACTGCCCTCCGCACCACCGCGCTTCCCACAACGTGCACGAGCACGTCATTGACGTCATCATCCCAAACAACGGACAGAGTGCATTGTGGGAGGATCAGGGATCGCTCCTTCCTCCCTTTATTTATTTATTATATTCATATTTAGAAACAAACATGAGGTTAAAAATGGCGAGATTAAATACATAACGTCATAAAAATATATATATTATATTTATATATTGTTGTTTAGTTATTGTAGTCAGTCCGTGACGTGGTGGATGTCTGGAGACATGATGGAGGAACAGGGCGAAGGTAAATAAAACATTATCATTTAACCCTTTTTATAGCAAACCCTTTCATGTCGAGGACCCCCAAAATGACCCTAATGAGCCCCGCGGACCCCCGTTTGAAGAGATAATGCCAAGCTAGGACCCCCATAAGAGATAGTGCCAGGGACCCCCATGTCATGAGAGAAGGTTTTAGCAGTGATTCTCAACCTGTTTAATGTCAAGGACCCCCCAGTTTGACATGCATTAGTCTACGGACCCCCATTTAATGGCATTTATATCTCTGGGACGGTGGACCCCCCGTTTTATATATTATTGTAAAATAACTCTGAGAGATTGTACAAAATGGAACCAAATGGACCCATTAGAGTCCATTTGGTTCCATTTGTACACTCTGAGTTACAGACCCATTGATTGATTGATTTAAATATATATTAACAGTTTGCAGAATTACAGTACATTTCAAGCACAAACTCAATACAGAGACTGTTAACTGTGAGTGGACGACCCAATTAAGCATTACACTTGTTTACAACAGGGACCACATTGTTCAATTCATCAAAACATTTAGAGACATACAAATAGACACTTCTATGTAGTTAAAGAACAGAACAGGAATTCATCATAAAGGAAGCAAAAAGGGAAAAGATACATATACAGTGAGGGGAAAAGGGGGGGGGGGGGGGGCGGTGGGGGATTCAGATTATTTTTCTCAACCTGTTTAATTTCAAGGAAGTTTGACATGCTTTAGTCTACGGACCCCCATTTAATGGCATTTATATCTCTGGGACCCCCCGTTTAATAACTCTGAGAGATTGTGCAAAATGGAACCAAATGGAACCAGATTACAGACCCATAAGGGTCCATTTGGTTCCATTTGTACACTCTCTGAGTTACAGATACAGACCCATAAGGGTCCATTTGGTTCTATAACTATCATTTAGCTGGGATAAGATTAGCTGGAACTCCCTCAAGGACCCCTGGGGGTCCCCGGACCCCACTTTGGGAACCAGTGTGATATAAAATGACAACATGCAGTATTATGGCTCAAAGTCTGTGCATGTTATTGTTGTGCACGTGTAAAAAAAACATGCTGGAGCTTTATTGGTATATTTGATATATTACGATTCATTGATTAAGCCATTGATTAATATGTCTTAGTTTTAGCATTGTCGTTATAATCACAACATGGCTACAGGCTGGCTGGATGTCTCTCACACTGAAATAATGTTTATTCTGACTTTAGTTTTTTATCTTTAAGGTGTGAAATATGCATATGTTGCAATATGGGCCTGTTGTATAAGTGGGTTTTCTAACCCATTCTGACCTGACACCATTTTGGTGTTAGCATCATGTTATGCTTTAGCTATTTAAAAATAGCAGATCTACAAGCTCATATCGCGCCACCGAGTGGCGCGATACGAGCTTGTAGGTCTGCTATTTTTGAAAAATCGAAGAGCGACTGACATTTTTAGAATCTGATCTCAGGTCAGAATGGGTTCATCAGACCAGTGTGTGTCGGGCGGAAACCTCGTATGAATCTGATCTCAGGTCAGAATGGGCTAGTAATGAATGGGTGGCTGTGTGTCTATATTTCGGACCCTAAATTGACATGAATTAGACCCCCATTTGAAGAGCTATGCCAGGGACCCCCATGAGAGAAGATCTGTAGGGCTCTAGCAGAGATTCTCAACCCGTTTCATTTCAAGGACGGTAGAAGGACCCCCAGTTTGACATGCGTTAGTCTACGGACCCCCCCATTTAATGGCATTTCTATCTCCGGGACCCCCAATAATGTATATTGTAAAATCAATGATAATGTAACTAATATGTTGTGTACAAATGGAACCTTGACTATCATTTAGCTGGGGGACCCCCTGGAACTCCCCCAAGGACCCCTGGGGGTCCCCGGACCCCACTTTGGGAACCAGTGTAATAGTGTGTAATCTAGAGGTGTGGCTGCTGCTCAAATGGATGTAGTACTTAAGTGGAAATGCTGACTGTCTTGAAATGTGTAAGAAAAGAGAGGTTGAAAGGAAAGGAAAGGTACTATGTTTACCCAGGGTAACTGGACTAAGGAAAGGAAAGGTACTATGTTTACCCAGGGTAACTGGACTAAGGAAAGGAAAGGTACTATGTTTACCCAGGGTAACTGGACTAAGGAAAGGAAAGGTACTATGTTTACCCAGGGTAACTGGACTAAGGAAAGGAAAGGTACTATGTTTACCCAGGGTAACTGGACTAAGGAAAGGAAAGGTACTATGTTTACCCAGGGTAACAGGACTAAGGAAAGGAAAGGTACCATGTTTACCCAGGGTAACTGGACTAAGGAAAGGAAAGGTACTATGTTTACCCAGGGTAACTGGACTAAGGAAAGGAAAGGTACTAGGTTTACCCAGGGTAACTGGACTAAGGAAAGGAAAGGTACCATGTTTACCCAGGGTAACTGGACTAAGGAAAGGAAAGGTACCATGTTTACCCAGGGTAACTGGACTAAGGAAAGGAAAGGTACTATGTTTACCCAGGGTAACTGGACTAAGGAAAGGAAAGGTACTATGTTTACCCAGGGTAACTGGACTAAGGAAAGGAAAGGTACTATGTTTACCCAGGGTAACTGGACTAAGGAAAGGAAAGGTACTATGTTTACCCAGGGTAACTGGACTAAGGAAATATGAATATGTATAGTTTATTATGTATAGTGTATGTATAGTTTCATCATATAGATATTCCGCTGTTACCTTCTTAGCTTACGCATGTTTCATGATAAATGCTTTTATGTATTCCCATGATTTTGTTCTTGCTTAAATGTAAGTCGCTCTGGATTAAGAGCGTCTGCTAAATGCCTAAATTGTAAATTGTAAATTGTAAATTGTAAGGAAAGGAAAGGTACTATGTTTACCCAGGGTAACTGGACTAAAGGTACTATGTTTACCCATGGTAACTGGACTAAGCTCAAGAACTTGTTTACAGCCAGGCCCTGCTCATAGAACATTTCATGGTAGGGGTTCAATGCCTTGTCAAAGGGCACTTCAGCGGTGGTAATTTTAACGTGCCGGTCCGGGGATACGAACTAGCGACCTTCCGATATCAAGACCGCTCCGCAAACCGTTCGGTCACCGCTGCCCCAGTTGCCCCCCAGTTGCCCCCCAGTTGGGGGGGGGGGGGGTCCCCCCCCCCCCCCATCACATGTAGTTAATTATTATAGCATCACAACAATCAGTTAGCCCGGCTGAGCGGTTGGTTACAGTTCATAATTAAAAAAAAATTAATACTGTTTTTATTAGGCATTTTTTGTATATGACAACTTCAGAATATCCTTGACAATGATAATGAGTTATTCAGTTATATAAAATGTAAGATAATGACAGGTAATGTAAATTCCACATACAATACATAATAAAAAAGATATATAAATGTGATAAACACGAAAAAAGAAAAAACAGTTAAACAATGACAAATGTGAACAGACAAACAAAACAAAGACAACAGGACAGACACTCTTGCTCTCAAACTTTCCCAACACGTTGTTGTAAATTAACTGAATTACAGACATTTCTTTTTAAATGAGAAAAAATAAAATAAAGAAAAAATACTCAGTTCCTTTTTTTTCTTTTCTTTCCAATTTTCCAATATGTATATATATATATATAATATATTATAATATATTATATTCAAACTTTATCTTTTCCAATTGCAAGTAGTGCATAACATCTTTCATAAGTGTAGTGTGAGTGGGAACCTGTGCTTGTTTCCAATTCAATAATTATTATTATTAATAATAATCAGTTAGCCCGGCTGAGCGGTTGGTTACAGTTCAAATGAAGGTCAATACAAAAACTGCTACGAAAAAAGGGAAATCATCATAAAGAAAGTTTTTTTTTTTAAAGGGAAAAACGTGTACAGTATGGAAAAGTAGAGGGGGGTGGGGGGCCAGTTTAAACGTGTACAGTATCGAAAAGTAGAGGGGGGAGGGGGGCGAGAGAGAGAGAGAGAGAGAGATGGACAGTGTAATTGTCTTTTATTTTATAGTGGTTAACCCATTTAGTCCTGACGTCAAAAAAAAAAAAAAAAACTTCTAAATTCTGACAGTTTTCTGAAAAACCTCATGTTTCTGTATCAGTGGTGCTCAATATCTCATGTCAAGGACCCTAGAAATTATCTGTAATTGGCCGCCGACCTCCAACTGAAAATATGTTGTTCCAGGGACCCCCCCCCCCCCACCAGGAGCAAAGTTTTGAGTTGAAAACGTTTGCTCTGGAAGAATATGTATTCTATATATAGATTTGTGCCGCATTTTCACGATAAAAAAAAAAAAGCAGACCTACAAGCTTTTTATTATTTCCACACAACAACTCTTAAGGTATATTTATTACATAGTTCAATGTTGAAAATGAGTGGTATTCCCCTTTAATTCTCTCGTTGTGTTTGACCAGGTGTGAGCGGCGGCTCCACGACGCCCACAGGCCACGCCCACAGGCCACGCCCACAGAGGAGATGAACGAATGAATTCTCTCGTTGTGTGTCACCAGGTGTGAGTGGCAGCGCCACGCCCACGGAGGAGACCAACGGGACGGGCAACCTGATGGACTTCCTGGACGAGCCCTTCCCGGACGTGGGAACCTACGAGGACTTCCACACCATCGATTGGCTGAGGGAGAAGTCCCGAGACACGGACCGCCACCGCAAGGTCTGCATCGTTACACTGTAGCTTTAAACACGGACCGCCACCGCAAGGTCTGCATTTATTACACTGTAGCTTTAAACACGGACCGCCACCGCAAGGTATGCATCGTTACACTGTAGCTTTAAACACAGACCTCCACCGCAAGGTCTGCATCGTTACACTGTAGCTTTAAACACGGACCTCCACCTCAAGGTCTGCATTTATTACACTGTAGCTTTAAACACGGACCTCCACCTCAAGGTCTGCATTTATTACACTGTAGCTTTAAACACGGACCGCCACCTCAAGGTCTGCATCGTTACACTGTAGCTTTACACACAGACCTCCACCGCAAGGTCTGCATCGTTACACTGTAGCTTTACACAGACCGCCACCTCAAGGTCTGCATCGTTACACTGTAGCTTTACACAGACCGCCACCTCAAGGTCTGCATCGTTACACTGTAGCTTTACACAGACCGCCACCTCAAGGTCTGCATCGTTACACTGTAGCTTTACACAGACCGCCACCTCAAGGTCTGCATCGTTACACTGTAGCTTTAAACACGGACCGCCACCGCAAGGTCTGCATCGTTACACTGTAGCTTTAAACACGGACCGCCACCGCAAGGTCTGCATTTATTACACTGTAGCTTTAAACACGGACCGCCACCTCAAGGTCTGCATTTATTACACTGTAGCTTTACACAGACCGCCACCTCAAGGTCTGCATCGTTACACTCTAGCTTTAAACACGGACCGCCACCGCAAGGTCTGCATTTATTACACTGTAGCTTTACACAGACCGCCACCTCAAGGTCTGCATTTATTACACTGTAGCTTTAAACACGGACCGCCACCTCAAGGTCTGCATTTATTACACTGTAGCTTTTTAGGCATTTAGCAGACGCTCTTTAATCCAGCTCTGTGGCCTTGTGGTTAGAGCGTCCGCCCTGAGACTGGGAGGTCGGGGTTCGATCCCCGGCCGGGTCAGACCAAAGACCCAATGCCTCCCTGCTTGACACTCAGCATCAATGGGTTGGATTGGGGGGGGGTCAGTCCCTGCTTGACACTCAGCATCAATGGGTTGGATTGGGGGGGGGGGGGTTAGTCCCTGTGACATACTAGCGTCATTTCCAGAAGGTAAGCAAGAACACCATATACCAACCGTGTGTGTGTGTGTGTGTGTGCGTGTGCGTGTGCGTGTGTGTGCTTCCATCAGATCACCAGTAAGAGCAAGGAGAGCATCTGGGAGTTCATCAAGAGCCTTCTGGACGCCTGGTCAGGATGGGTCGTTATGCTGCTGATTGGACTCCTGTCAGGTGGGCACACGCACACACGCACACACACACACACACACACACACACACACACACACACACACACACACACACACACACACACACAGCAAGGTTAACCTCTGTGATTCTGGACTGGTAGTGGGATATCAAAAATGTTCATGTCATTTATTTTGCATGTTTGGTGCTGTAGGTCTCTCCAAAATCGGGATTGGCATTAGTCGGGGCTCTAATATGTGTGTGTGTGTGTGTGTGTGTGTGTGTGTGTGTGCCTACCTGCCTGCCTGCCTGCGTGCGTGCGTGCGTGCGTGCGTGCCTGTGTGCGTGCGTGCGTGCCTCTGTCTCCAGGCACGCTGGCCGGAGTGATCGACCTGGCCGTGGACTGGATGACGGACCTGAAGGAAGGCGTGTGTCTGTCGGCGTTCTACTACAGCCACGAGCAGTGCTGCTGGACCTCCAACGAGACCACCTTCGACAACAGAGACGAGTGTCCTCAGTGGCAGACCTGGGCCGAGCTGATGACCGGACACGCTGAGGTCAGAACCGCACACCGGATCATATGTATATATTTAAATTATTTTTCCTTTAGAGGATAGCCTCTTGGAGATGTATCGTCTCGTTTTAGAGGGGGTCCTCGGGCCACAACACAATGAATACAGTACAGAACAATACATTAAACATGTCGACACAGAACAATACATGGATGTTCTCCAAACACTACATCAAGACCAGAAGCAACTGCACTGAAACACCTAACAACATATTATTAGTGATAATAATGAAGAAAAAATATATAACTAGAAAAAGTGCCCTTCCGGGCACAGGTCTCCACCAGGTTATCCACAGATCCGTGCAGTTAGAGGTAAAAACACTTTTCGGCCAGTTATAGCGCCACCTTGAGGCTGAGTTGAAATTGTTCATGTGGCATTTCTTCCTCGGCCTAGTGGGAATGTGGGTGCACAATTTCACGGAAATCACGCGATGTGTTCATGATTTGCAGCATTTTGTTTGAAACTGAGCACTCCTGTGAACTTTGGAAGCCAATCTTAACCAATCAGGATGGAGTCTGATAAATCTGAAAGACCCGTTTCGTTGGAATGGCTCTAGAGAGACTGTGTACCAATTTGCGTGATGTTTGGACAAAATCTGTAGGTGTACTGTGCAAAAACTTGTTTTGCACAAAGCGGCCTCCTGGTGGCGCTATAACAGGCCGTTCTGGAAAGTTTGGGGCAGAGGTTCATGGTTGGCATCCAGGGAGTGTGTGTGCAAAATATGGCATCGACCGGGTTAACGGTGGCCGAGATTAGCTGTTCACGGACACACGGACGGACGGACGGACGGACACGCGGACGGACGGAGTGCAAAACATACTCTCCCCACATGCCTTCGGCCTGGTGGAGACAAATATAGTTCATATAGTCATACAGCTGCACAGGGTTCATATAGTCATACTGATGCTG
This sequence comes from Protomyctophum parallelum, assembly GCF_964188405.1. NCBI lineage: Eukaryota > Metazoa > Chordata > Actinopteri > Myctophiformes > Myctophidae > Protomyctophum > Protomyctophum parallelum. The sequence goes on from NC_139715.1 coordinate 35,044,047, forward strand.
TACATTCCTCACATTTTCTAGAAAATGCTTGAATGGTTCGTGGTAAGACTTTGAACCGTTGGGACATGACATGCTATCGGCCTATCACAGAGCAAGCTGTGGCTGTGGTTAGGTTAGGGTTACATGGGGTGCATGTGGCTGTGGTTAGGTTAGGGTTAGGTTAGGGTTACATGGGGTGCATGCGGTTGTGGTTAGGTTAGGGTTAGGGCTACATGGGGTGCATGCGGTTGTGGTTAGGTTAGGGTTAGGGCTACATGGGGTGCATGCGGTTGTGGTTTTTTGTGAAACGTGTGGATTGCTAGAAAGATTCTGGCTGTACTCCCAGACCTTAGAAAGCCTTGAGTGTTGATTTATCTCCGAGTTGATAATTTATCTTTTTTTCTTTCTTTCTTTCTTTAAAATGTCCACGCCGTCTTGGCTGTGCTCTTTGGGGCAGCTGACAACTTGTGTGCAACAGCAGGAAAAAACATGTCTGTACTGTGACAGGCAGACATGTCTGTCACAGACTCTGTCACTCTGTCTTTGAATATATATTCTTTAAAAACATGTCTGTACTGTGACAGGCAGACATGTCTGTCACAGACTCTGTCACTCTGTCTTTGAATATATATTCTTTAAAAACATGTCTGTACTGTGACAGGCAGACATGTCTGTCACAGACTCTGTCACTCTGTCTTTGAATATATATTCTAAAAACATGTCTTTACTGTGACAGGCAGACATGTCTGTCACAGACTCTGTCACTCTGTCTTTGAATATATATTCTTTAAAAACATGTCTACTGTGACAGGCAGACATGTCTGTCACAGACTCTGTCACTCTGTCTTTGTCTGTATTGTGACAGGCAGACATGTCTGTCACAGACTCTGTCACTCTGTCTGTAAAACATGTCTGTACTGTGACAGGCAGACATGTCTGTCACAGACTCTGTCACTCTGTCTTTGTCTGTACTGTGACAGGCAGACATGTCTGTCACAGACTCTGTCACTCTGTCTGTAAAACATGTCTGTACTGTGACAGGCAGACATGTCTGTCACAGACTCTGTCACTCTGTCTGTACTGTGACAGGCAGACATGTCTGTCACAGACTCTGTCACTCTGTCTGTACTGTGACAGGCAGACATGTCTGTCACAGACTCTGTCACTCTGTCTGTACTGTGACAGGCAGACATGTCTGTCACAGACTCTGTCACTCTGTCTGTAAAACATGTCTGTACTGTGACAGGCAGACATGTCTGTCACAGACTCTGTCACTCTGTCTGTACTGTGACAGGCAGACATGTCTGTCACAGACTCTGTCACTCTGTCTGTACTGTGACAGGCAGACATGTCTGTCACAGACTCTGTCACTCTGTCTTTGTCTGTACTGTGACAGGCAGACATGTCTGTCACAGACTCTGTCACTCTGTCTTTGAATATATATTCTAAAAACATGTCTATGTTTAATGGTATTAATGGTCATAAAATACAGTAGAACACGTGTTCACTCAAACACCTAGTGTTCAAATTCTAAACACAAGGTTCAAGGTTCAAGGTTATCTTTATTTGTCTCTCTTGGGAGAAATGTGTCTTGGAGACAGAGTCACAGCTGCATACAAATAACAGACACGTTCACATACAGAGTCACATACAGAGTCACATACAGAGTCACAGACAGAGTCACAGACAGAGTCACAGCTGCATACAAATAACAGACACGTTCACATACGAAAAGGAAAAACACCATGAAACTCCCACATACACAAAACAGAGATATTGCACACATTCCCTTGATTAAGTGCAACTATAGTCATTAAAGTGCATTCAGCATTTTAGTTGACAGGGGAACAAAAGAGTGTTTAAATCTATTATATACACATCGTGGAGTTCTATACCTCCTACCGGATGGCATCAGCTCGTACTCTCGGTACAGTACATGCAAGGGGTCAGATACAATATTCCGAGCCTGTCTCACCACTGCTTGTTCAAAGATGGCCTGGGGAGTGATGGGGGGGGGGGGGAGGGGTGGACATGCCCATGATCTTCCCAGCCATGTTTGCTAGCCTACTTACTTGAGACTTGTATTTCACAGTTAGATTGCCAAACCAGCTGGACATACCGTATCTTAGGATTGACTCTATACTAGCTCTGTAAAAGGTCAACAGGTCTTCTGAGAAAGTGTAGACGTTGGTGTATCTTAGAACACAGTGTTGTAACATGCGTGTGCCAGCTCAGGTCCTCATCGATCTGTACTCCCAGATATTTATATGAGGGGACCTGTTTGATGTTCTGGTCATGGACACTAATCATACTGTGGTCTCCTATGGACCTGGGGTCCACTATGACATCCTCTGTTTAGTTTACATTTATTTTCAGATGGTGTAGATCACACCACTCTATAAACTTGTCTACTCCCTCTGTATGGCTGAGGATGTTATTATCACTCTTGAGCAGACTAAGTATCACAGTGTCATCGGAGAACTTGATAACAAACTGATTTGGATGTGAGCTGTCGTCCGTATACAAGGTAGACAGAAAAGAGGAACTGACTGTTCCTTGAGGCACCCCTGTACTACTCAGTGTCTCCTCTGAGAACACCAAGTTAAATCTCACCCTCTGTGGTCTACTAGAGAGAAAAGAAAAATACCATTTAATTATAAAGGGGTTCACATTTAACTGAGCTAATTTACGTAACAGAATGTCTGGATGTGTAGTGTTAAAAGCCGAGCTGAAGTCGATAAAAAGTAATCTGGCGTATGCCACCTTACTTTCCAGGTGTTTCAAAGTGAGATGAGCTACTGTAGATATTGCATACTGCGTTTCTTAGAATATGCAAATTGATACTGGTCTAGCTGGGGTCCTATACCTCCTTTCGGAGTTCCTCTGTCAGGATCCTCTCCAGTGCTTTTACTACATTAGATGTTATAGCCACAGGACTATAATCGTTATTCTCTAGTGGACATGCTTTCTTCGGGATTGGGACTATCACTGATTTTCTCCAGATCTCAGGCACTGTATGTGAGTCTAGTGACAGCTGGAAAAGCCTGTGCCAGGCTGGGGCTAATTCCTCAGCACACATTTTCAACAGGAAAGCATGCATTCCGTCCGGCCCTGTTGCTTTATCGCTCTGTATGGTTTTAAACACTTTACAGACGGTGTCCTGATCTATTACCATCCTGTTATTAACAGCATCACAGTTCAGTTCATTAATCACCTCATAGCATCCCTGAGAAGTATCACATTCAAAGCGCATAAAGAAATTATTGAGCTCATTCGCTCTGGCGCTCTCATCTAGAGCAAAGATGGGCTTCCTCTCTGACTTCATATTAGTCGTCTCCCTGATGGAGTCCCAGAGTCTTTTTGTGTTCCAGTTGGCCAAGTCTTGTTCCGCTCGTTCCTTAAACTTATTTCTGGCTTCTCTCATTTTTATATTCAGTTCTTTCTGTGCAACCTTTAAGGCTGCCGTGTCTCCTGATCTGAAGGCCACCTTTCTTCTATGTATACACTCCTTGATTTCATTCGTGAGGTATGGCCTATTATTATTAAACTTAGTTATTATTTTCTGTGGCACAATCATTTCAACACAGAAAGAAATATAAGCTGTGTCAATGCTAGCATCCTCAAAGAAAATGTCCCAGTCAGTACATAAGAAGCATCCTTTTAGCTGCTCAGTTGCGTCCCTAGACCACACATTTACTGTCTTTTTTACCGGTTTACTGGATTTAAATACGGACCGGTACGTTGGCATGAGATAGACAGTGTTATGGTCGGACATGCATACAGTTCTATGGTCGGATGTGCCGAGTAGGGGCCTGGCCCTGGCTGGGTATGCTCCCCTTGTGTTACACTTCACGTACTGCTGGAATCCTGGCAGAAATGTCTCCAGTTTGCAGTGGTTCATGTCGCCCAGAATCAGCATGGGCGCGTCTGGTTTGTTCTGTAGGTGCTGGTGCACACAGTCAGCGATCCGACTCGCTGCTCTGGTGGTGTTAGCATCTGGTGGAACGTATACGACACACACACATATGTTGGAAAGCTCTCTTGGCAGGTAGTATGGTCGTAATGTAATGCACAGCAGTTCAAGATCGGGATTGCATATCTTGTCTCTGACCGCAACATTACAGCACCATTTGTCTCTGATGTACACACAGAGTCCTCCCCCTGTTTTCTTTCCGGAGCTAGCTCGTCTATCAGACCGGACACCTATATGACTGACTTTGATTGTAAAAACTAAACACGTTTATGTGTTTAAAAAGTGTTACATGCGATTAAACATGTTCTTCTGTTTATAATCTAAACACTGTGACACGTTTAAAAAGTGTTGGGTTTAGTGTGATGAGGTAGTTCAGAAAACTGTCAGAATTTAGAAGATTTTCTTTTCTCTTTTCTCGACGTCAGGCCTAAATGGGCTTAGCTCACCTGAGAAAGTGACATGTAGGGCAGGCTACCACGATGACTCAGCTGGCTGCTACCAGCCACCTCCACAGTGGAGGTGCTGAGTCAGAGGAGCAGGCTGGATAAACGTGGTCGTAAGTGGTAACTAAGTGGTGGTTTGTTCAAAACCTACAATCCACTAAATGATCACTCCCGTTCAGAACGGCAACGCTGAGTGCAGAAAACCCAGCTCGCAGCAACACAGTCAGCAGCATTCTGTACCCACATGTTTGGGAGTTTAAGCCATTTTGGGGCGGGAACCCCTTTTGGCATTATGTGATGCTTTAGCTATTGAAAAAAATAGCAGATCTACAAGCTTGTAGTTCTGCTATTTTTTAAAAGTCTTGAAAACGTGGAACAAATCTTTGAATATATATTCTTTCAGGGCGAATGTTTTTAACTCAAATCTTTGCTTCTGGTGGGGGGTGGGGGGGGGGGGGTGTCCCTGGAACTACATGTTTTCAGATGGGGCGTCATAACCATAACCCCCCCCTGGTGGGGGGGGGGGTCCCTGGAACTACATGTTTTCAGATGGGGCGTCATAACCATAACCATAACCACATCATTCTGTATTCTGTATCTTCCTCCTCCAGGGAGCCGGGTCGTACCTCCTCAACTACTTCCTGTACATCCTGTGGGCTCTGCTGTTCTCCTTCCTGGCCGTGTCCTTAGTGAGAGTGTTCGCTCCGTACGCCTGTGGCTCCGGGATCCCTGAGGTGAGCAGAGGTCCAGACGGGTCACTGGTGGACTGGGTTTCTGAACCGCCCACAGCCCTCCTATGAGACACAGACTGGTTTCTGAACTGCCCACAGCCCTCCTATGAGACACAGACTGGTTTCTGAACTGCCCACAGCCCTCCTATGAGACACAGACTGGTTTCTGAACTGCCCACAGCCCTCCTATGAGACACAGACTGGTTTCTGACCTGCCCACAGCCCTCCTATGAGACACAGACTGGTTTCTGAACTGCCCACAGCCCTCCTATGAGACACAGACTGGTTTCTGACCTGCCCACAGCCCTCCTATGAGACACAGACTGGTTTCTGACCTGCCCACAGCCCTCCTATGAGACACAGACTGGTTTCTGGCCTGCCCACAGCCCTCCTATGAGACACAGAGTGGTTTCTGAACTGCCCACAGCCCTCCTATGAGACACAGACTGGTTTCTGAACTGCCCACAGCCCTCCTATGAGACAGACTGGTTTCTGAACTGCCCACTGTCAGTCAGCCAGTCAGCCAGTTGAACCTGACTGTCATTAACCGAGACTTATTAATCTTCTATGTTCTGCCACACAGATCAAGACCATCCTCTCTGGGTTCATCATTCGGGGCTACCTGGGGAAGTGGACACTGCTGATCAAGACGGTCACCCTGGTCCTGGCGGTGTCGTCGGGCCTCAGCCTGGGGAAGGAGGGGCCTCTGGTCCACGTGGCGTGCTGCTGTGGGAACCTGTTCTGTAGCCTGTTCTCCAAGTACAGCAAAAACGAAGGGAAGAGGAGAGAGGTGGGTTTAGTGGATCCCTTGTCCACTAGTCCCTCCTTAGTGGAGCCCTTGTCCACTAGTCCCTCCCTAACATCTTACGCGAGGGCTCCACTGGGCGCGTCTGCGTCGCGTCTGTGTCGCATCAGCGTCAGCGTCGGGAATGTTCCCTTTTAATCAATGGAGGGTGGCTCCACTGCCCGCGTTGCGTTGCGTTGTGCTGCGTTCGGTGACTCAAAAATTGCCCCGGTTCGTTTTTTGACGCACGCACGCGTCCAGTCATGTATAAAAGAATGTTGCTGACGCGCAGTTTTCAAAAGCCCGCGGTGGAGCACCTCTAGCTTGACGTTGACGTTGTCATGACGCGAGCAGGACGCGACGGAGACGCAGCGCGCCCGGTGGAGCCCTGGCGTTAGCCTTGTTTGTATTTGTTGACAAAATTGTCAATATATTTAGCCTTAGTTTTAGTCATCATACAATTTAGGCATTTAGCAGAGACTCTTAATCCAGAGCGACTTACATTAATGATGGGGAATACAAGCTAATAAAAACTGCAGGCTTTCTAGTCCTGGAAAGTTGCAATGCGAAAATGGAAGCCATCGTTCTCACGATAATGAAAATCTAAACATTTTTGTAAACAAAACTTAAAAAAAAAGAAAATCTGCCTAATGAAGATGTCACTGGAAGACGGTTTCTAAACTGCCCACAGCCCTCCTATGAGACACCGACGAGTAGAAAGAAATCGTGCCATTTTATATGAAGATAGGTTGAAAAGTGGTGAAGTGGAACTTTAAGCAAGAACAAAAAAGCATGGGAATACATCACATAAAAGCATTTATCATGAAACATGCGTAAGCTAAGAACGTAACAGTGGAATATCTATATAATGAAACTATACATATAAACTATACATATAAGCTCAGTTTTGATTCAGCTTTCCTCAGTGAAGAACAGTAGTCAACGTAAATTGACTGTGTTTTATGCAAATGTCTAAAATAGGTGTGATGGAAGATGGAGGAATGCACATTATTAATAAAAGTGTTCGGGCGAGTGTTGTAACCAAACATGAACGGTGTATGTGTCTCTGACCAGGTCCAATCATTAAGGGTGCATGTTTCTCTGACCAGGTCCAATCATTAAGGGTGTATGTGTCTCTGAACAGGTCCTATCATTAAGGGTGTATGTGTCTCTGACCAGGTCCAATCAGAAGCAGCCAAAACGTTAAACCGCTGTATGTGTCTCTGACCAGGTCCTATCAGCAGCAGCGGCCGCTGGGGTGTCGGTGGCGTTCGGAGCTCCTATTGGAGGAGTTCTCTTCAGTCTGGAAGAGGTGGGTTCAAATTAAAACAGTTTGACTGCCCTAAATTATCCCAGTCATTCTTCTCATTTGCCGGAAATTGAACTTTGAAGACCCATTGCATATTATTTCATAATGTGACAATATCATCTCAAATGAAAGAGGAATCTTTCCTCTTTACTCAGATTTTTTCTTTATGTTTGTAGCATGTTGCGTTCTTTAGATACAGGCAGTTTTATACAGCTCGGTTTCACCCTAAACAGGCCTCTCTGAAAATGCTTTGGTATTTCGTTTAATTTGTTTGCAGCACACTTCTATTATGCCCATAACATATTCTATATTATAGTGACAGAGACATACCATATATCAAATGAAAGCTGTAACGCTCTACTTTCACCAGGAACAGAGATAGAATCTCTATCATCTTTAGTTTTCAAGATGTGGCCATTTGAATGAGTCTATCACTTTTCAGTCTACCACTGTTCAGACTCTCGTTTTTGACCAGTCACATTTATATACCCATATCATATTTTTCTAATGATGTGAACATCTCACGGAATATACCAATTGAACGAGGAGCATTTCCTCTTTATCCAGAAAAAAAAATTATGTTTCTAGCATGTTGCATTCTGTAGATAGAGGCAGTTTTATACCTTGCTCAGTTTCACCCCAAACATGCCTCTGTAAAAATGATTTTGGAGTCATTTTCTTTTTTTTGAAGAACACTTCTATTTTGCCCATAACGTATGTTCTATCATAGTGACAGAGACATACCATATATCAAATGAAAGCTGTAACGCTCTACTTTCACCAGGAACAGAGATAGAATCTCTATCATCTTTAGTTTTCAAGATGTGGCCATTTGAATGAGTCTATCACTTTTCAGTCTACCACTGTTCAGACTCTCGTTTTTGACCAGTCACATTTATATACCCATATCATATTTTTCTAATGATGTGAACATCTCACGGAATATACCAATTGAACGAGGAGCATTTCCTCTTTATCCAGAAAAAAAATTTATGTTTCTAGCATGTTGCATTCTGTAGATAGAGGCAGTTTTATACCTTGCTCAGTTTCACCCCAAACATGCCTCTGTAAAAATGATTTTGGAGTCATTTTCTTTTTTTTGAAGAACACTTCTATTTTGCCCATAACGTATGTTCTATCATAGTGACAGAGACATACCATATATCAAATGAAAGCTGTAACGCTCTACTTTCACCAGGAACAGAGATAGAATCTCTATCATCTTTAGTTTTCAAGATGTGGCCATTTGAATGAGTCTATCACTTTTCAGTCTACCACTGTTCAGACTCTCGTTTTTGACCAGTCACATTTATATACCCATATCATATTTTTCTAATGATGTGAACATCTCACGGAATATACCAATTGAACGAGGAGCATTTCCTCTTTATCCAGAAAAAATAATTATGTTTCTAGCATGTTGCATTCTGTAGATAGAGGCAGTTTTATACCTTGCTCAGTTTCACCCCAAACATGCCTCTGTAAAAATGATTTTGGAGTCATTTTCTTTTTTTTGAAGAACACTTCTATTTTGCCCATAACGTATGTTCTATCATAGTGACAGAGACATACCATATATCAAATGAAAGCTGTAACGCTCTACTTTCACCAGGAACAGAGATAGAATCTCTATCATCTTTAGTTTTCAAGATGTGGCCATTTGAATGAGTCTATCACTTTTCAGTCTACCACTGTTCAGACTCTCGTTTTTGACCAGTCACATTTATATACCCATATCATATTTTTCTAATGATGTGAACATCTCACGGAATATACCAATTGAACGAGGAGCATTTCCTCTTTATCCAGAAAAAAAAATTATGTTTCTAGCATGTTGCATTCTGTAGATAGAGGCAGTTTTATACCTTGCTCAGTTTCACCCCAAACATGCCTCTGTAAAAATGATTTTGGAGTCATTTTCTTTTTTTTGAAGAACACTTCTATTTTGCCCATAACGTATGTTCTATCATAGTGACAGAGACATACCATATATCAAATGAAAGCTGTAACGCTCTACTTTCACCAGGAACAGAGATAGAATCTCTATCATCTTTAGTTTTCAAGATGTGGCCATTTGAATGAGTCTATCACTTTTCAGTCTACCACTGTTCAGACTCTCGTTTTTGACCAGTCACATTTATATACCCATATCATATTTTTCTAATGATGTGAACATCTCACGGAATATACCAATTGAACGAGGAGCATTTCCTCTTTATCCAGAAAAAAAAATTATGTTTCTAGCATGTTGCATTCTGTAGATAGAGGCAGTTTTATACCTTGCTCAGTTTCACCCCAAACATGCCTCTGTAAAAATGATTTTGGAGTCATTTTCTTTTTTTTGAAGAACACTTCTATTTTGCCCATAACGTATGTTCTATCATAGTGACAGAGACATACCATATATCAAATGAAAGCTGTAACGCTCTACTTTCACCAGGAACAGAGATAGAATCTCTATCATCTTTAGTTTTCAAGATGTGGCCATTTGAATGAGTCTATCACTTTTCAGTCTACCACTGTTCAGACTCTCGTTTTTGACCAGTCACATTTATATACCCATATCATATTTTTCTAATGATGTGAACATCTCACGGAATATACCAATTGAACGAGGAGCATTTCCTCTTTATCCAGAAAAAAAAATTATGTTTCTAGCATGTTGCATTCTGTAGATAGAGGCAGTTTTATACCTTGCTCAGTTTCACCCCAAACATGCCTCTGTAAAAATGATTTTGGAGTCATTTTCTTTTTTTTGAAGAACACTTCTATTTTGCCCATAACGTATGTTCTATCATAGTGACAGAGACATACCATATATCAAATGAAAGCTGTAACGCTCTACTTTCACCAGGAACAGAGATAGAATCTCTATCATCTTTAGTTTTCAAGATGTGGCCATTTGAATGAGTCTATCACTTTTCAGTCTACCACTGTTCAGACTCTCGTTTTTGACCAGTCACATTTATATACCCATATCATATTTTTCTAATGATGTGAACATCTCACGGAATATACCAATTGAACGAGGAGCATTTCCTCTTTATCCAGAAAAAAAAATTATGTTTCTAGCATGTTGCATTCTGTAGATAGAGGCAGTTTTATACCTTGCTCAGTTTCACCCCAAACATGCCTCTGTAAAAATGATTTTGGAGTCATTTTCTTTTTTTTGAAGAACACTTCTATTTTGCCCATAACGTATGTTCTATCATAGTGACAGAGACATACCATATATCAAATGAAAGCTGTAACGCTCTACTTTCACCAGGAACAGAGATAGAATCTCTATCATCTTTAGTTTTCAAGATGTGGCCATTTGAATGAGTCTATCACTTTTCAGTCTACCACTGTTCAGACTCTCGTTTTTGACCAGTCACATTTATATACCCATATCATATTTTTCTAATGATGTGAACATCTCACGGAATATACCAATTGAACGAGGAGCATTTCCTCTTTATCCAGAAAAAAAAATTATGTTTCTAGCATGTTGCATTCTGTAGATAGAGGCAGTTTTATACCTTGCTCAGTTTCACCCCAAACATGCCTCTGTAAAAATGATTTTGGAGTCATTTTCTTTTTTTTGAAGAACACTTCTATTTTGCCCATAACGTATGTTCTATCATAGTGACAGAGACATACCATATATCAAATGAAAGCTGTAACGCTCTACTTTCACCAGGAACAGAGATAGAATCTCTATCATCTTTAGTTTTCAAGATGTGGCCATTTGAATGAGTCTATCACTTTTCAGTCTACCACTGTTCAGACTCTCGTTTTTGACCAGTCACATTTATATACCCATATCATATTTTTCTAATGATGTGAACATCTCACGGAATATACCAATTGAACGAGGAGCATTTCCTCTTTATCCAGAAAAAAAAATTATGTTTCTAGCATGTTGCATTCTGTAGATAGAGGCAGTTTTATACCTTGCTCAGTTTCACCCCAAACATGCCTCTGTAAAAATGATTTTGGAGTCATTTTCTTTTTTTTGAAGAACACTTCTATTTTGCCCATAACGTATGTTCTATCATAGTGACAGAGACATACCATATATCAAATGAAAGCTGTAACGCTCTACTTTCACCAGGAACAGAGATAGAATCTCTATCATCTTTAGTTTTCAAGATGTGGCCATTTGAATGAGTCTATCACTTTTCAGTCTACCACTGTTCAGACTCTCGTTTTTGACCAGTCACATTTATATACCCATATCATATTTTTCTAATGATGTGAACATCTCACGGAATATACCAATTGAACGAGGAGCATTTCCTCTTTATCCAGAAAAAAAAATTATGTTTCTAGCATGTTGCATTCTGTAGATAGAGGCAGTTTTATACCTTGCTCAGTTTCACCCCAAACATGCCTCTGTAAAAATGATTTTGGAGTCATTTTCTTTTTTTTGAAGAACACTTCTATTTTGCCCATAACGTATGTTCTATCATAGTGACAGAGACATACCATATATCAAATGAAAGCTGTAACGCTCTACTTTCACCAGGAACAGAGATAGAATCTCTATCATCTTTAGTTTTCAAGATGTGGCCATTTGAATGAGTCTATCACTTTTCAGTCTACCACTGTTCAGACTCTCGTTTTTGACCAGTCACATTTATATACCCATATCATATTTTTCTAATGATGTGAACATCTCACGGAATATACCAATTGAACGAGGAGCATTTCCTCTTTATCCAGAAAAAAAAATTATGTTTCTAGCATGTTGCATTCTGTAGATAGAGGCAGTTTTATACCTTGCTCAGTTTCACCCCAAACATGCCTCTGTAAAAATGATTTTGGAGTAATTTTCTTTTTTTTGAAGAACACTTCTATTTTGCCCATAACGTATGTTCTATCATAGTGACAGAGACATACCATATATCAAATGAAAGCTGTAACGCTCTACTTTCACCAGGAACAGAGATAGAATCTCTATCATCTTTAGTTTTCAAGATGTGGCCATTTGAATGAGTCTATCACTTTTCAGTCTACCACTGTTCAGACTCTCGTTTTTGACCAGTCACATTTATATACCCATATCATATTTTTCTAATGATGTGAACATCTCACGGAATATACCAATTGAACGAGGAGCATTTCCTCTTTATCCAGAAAAAAAAATTATGTTTCTAGCATGTTGCATTCTGTAGATAGAGGCAGTTTTATACCTTGCTCAGTTTCACCCCAAACATGCCTCTGTAAAAATGATTTTGGAGTCATTTTCTTTTTTTTGAAGAACACTTCTATTTTGCCCATAACGTATGTTCTATCATAGTGACAGAGACATACCATATATCAAATGAAAGCTGTAACGCTCTACTTTCACCAGGAACAGAGATAGAATCTCTATCATCTTTAGTTTTCAAGATGTGGCCATTTGAATGAGTCTATCACTTTTCAGTCTACCACTGTTCAGACTCTCGTTTTTGACCAGTCACATTTATATACCCATATCATATTTTTCTAATGATGTGAACATCTCACGGAATATACCAATTGAACGAGGAGCATTTCCTCTTTATCCAGAAAAAAAAATTATGTTTCTAGCATGTTGCATTCTGTAGATAGAGGCAGTTTTATACCTTGCTCAGTTTCACCCCAAACATGCCTCTGTAAAAATGATTTTGGAGTCATTTTCTTTTTTTTGAAGAACACTTCTATTTTGCCCATAACGTATGTTCTATCATAGTGACAGAGACATACCATATATCAAATGAAAGCTGTAACGCTCTACTTTCACCAGGAACAGAGATAGAATCTCTATCATCTTTAGTTTTCAAGATGTGGCCATTTGAATGAGTCTATCACTTTTCAGTCTACCACTGTTCAGACTCTCGTTTTTGACCAGTCACATTTATATACCCATATCATATTTTTCTAATGATGTGAACATCTCACGGAATATACCAATTGAACGAGGAGCATTTCCTCTTTATCCAGAAAAAAAAATTATGTTTCTAGCATGTTGCATTCTGTAGATAGAGGCAGTTTTATACCTTGCTCAGTTTCACCCCAAACATGCCTCTGTAAAAATGATTTTGGAGTCATTTTCTTTTTTTTGAAGAACACTTCTATTTTGCCCATAACGTATGTTCTATCATAGTGACAGAGACATACCATATATCAAATGAAAGCTGTAACGCTCTACTTTCACCAGGAACAGAGATAGAATCTCTATCATCTTTAGTTTTCAAGATGTGGCCATTTGAATGAGTCTATCACTTTTCAGTCTACCACTGTTCAGACTCTCGTTTTTGACCAGTCACATTTATATACCCATATCATATTTTCTAATGATGTGAACATCTCACGGAATATACCAATTGAACGAGGAGCATTTCCTCTTTATCCAGAAAAAAAAATTATGTTTCTAGCATGTTGCATTCTGTAGATAGAGGCAGTTTTTTACCTTGCTCAGTTTCACCCCAAACATGCCTCTGTAAAAATGATTTTGGAGTCATTTTCTTTTTTTTGAAGAACACTTCTATTTTGCCCATAACGTATGTTCTATCATAGTGACAGAGACATACCATATATCAAATGAAAGCTGTAACGCTCTACTTTCACCAGGAACAGAGATAGAATCTCTATCATCTTTAGTTTTCAAGATGTGGCCATTTGAATGAGTCTATCACTTTTCAGTCTACCACTGTTCAGACTCTCGTTTTTGACCAGTCACATTTATATACCCATATCATATTTTTCTAATGATGTGAACATCTCACGGAATATACCAATTGAACGAGGAGCATTTCCTCTTTATCCAGAAAAAAAAATTATGTTTCTAGCATGTTGCATTCTGTAGATAGAGGCAGTTTTATACCTTGCTCAGTTTCACCCCAAACATGCCTCTGTAAAAATGATTTTGGAGTCATTTTCTTTTTTTTGAAGAACACTTCTATTTTGCCCATAACGTATGTTCTATCATAGTGACAGAGACATACCATATATCAAATGAAAGCTGTAACGCTCTACTTTCACCAGGAACAGAGATAGAATCTCTATCATCTTTAGTTTTCAAGATGTGGCCATTTGAATGAGTCTATCACTTTTCAGTCTACCACTGTTCAGACTCTCGTTTTTGACCAGTCACATTTATATACCCATATCATATTTTTCTAATGATGTGAACATCTCACGGAATATACCAATTGAACGAGGAGCATTTCCTCTTTATCCAGAAAAAAAAATTATGTTTCTAGCATGTTGCATTCTGTAGATAGAGGCAGTTTTTTACCTTGCTCAGTTTCACCCCAAACATGCCTCTGTAAAAATGATTTTGGAGTCATTTTCTTTTTTTTGAAGAACACTTCTATTTTGCCCATAACGTATGTTCTATCATAGTGACAGAGACATACCATATATCAAATGAAAGCTGTAACGCTCTACTTTCACCAGGAACAGAGATAGAATCTCTATCATCTTTAGTTTTCAAGATGTGGCCATTTGAATGAGTCTATCACTTTTCAGTCTACCACTGTTCAGACTCTCGTTTTTGACCAGTCACATTTATATACCCATATCATATTTTTCTAATGATGTGAACATCTCACGGAATATACCAATTGAACGAGGAGCATTTCCTCTTTATCCAGAAAAAAAATTTATGTTTCTAGCATGTTGCATTCTGTAGATAGAGGCAGTTTTATACCTTGCTCAGTTTCACCCCAAACATGCCTCTGTAAAAATGATTTTGGAGTCATTTTCTTTTTTTTGAAGAACACTTCTATTTTGCCCATAACGTATGTTCTATCATAGTGACAGAGACATACCATATATCAAATGAAAGCTGTAACGCTCTACTTTCACCAGGAACAGAGATAGAATCTCTATCATCTTTAGTTTTCAAGATGTGGCCATTTGAATGAGTCTATCACTTTTCAGTCTACCACTGTTCAGACTCTCGTTTTTGACCAGTCACATTTATATACCCATATCATATTTTTCTAATGATGTGAACATCTCACGGAATATACCAATTGAACGAGGAGCATTTCCTCTTTATCCAGAAAAAATAATTATGTTTCTAGCATGTTGCATTCTGTAGATAGAGGCAGTTTTATACCTTGCTCAGTTTCACCCCAAACATGCCTCTGTAAAAATTATTTTGGAGTCATTTTCTTTTTTTTGAAGAACACTTCTATTTTGCCCATAACGTATGTTCTATCATAGTGACAGAGACATACCATATATCAAATGAAAGCTGTAACGCTCTACTTTCACCAGGAACAGAGATAGAATCTCTATCATCTTTAGTTTTCAAGATGTGGCCATTTGAATGAGTCTATCACTTTTCAGTCTACCACTGTTCAGACTCTCGTTTTTGACCAGTCACATTTATATACCCATATCATATTTTTCTAATGATGTGAACATCTCACGGAATATACCAATTGAACGAGGAGCATTTCCTCTTTATCCAGAAAAAAAAATTATGTTTCTAGCATGTTGCATTCTGTAGATAGAGGCAGTTTTATACCTTGCTCAGTTTCACCCCAAACATGCCTCTGTAAAAATGATTTTGGAGTCATTTTCTTTTTTTTGAAGAACACTTCTATTTTGCCCATAACGTATGTTCTATCATAGTGACAGAGACATACCATATATCAAATGAAAGCTGTAACGCTCTACTTTCACCAGGAACAGAGATAGAATCTCTATCATCTTTAGTTTTCAAGATGTGGCCATTTGAATGAGTCTATCACTTTTCAGTCTACCACTGTTCAGACTCTCGTTTTTGACCAGTCACATTTATATACCCATATCATATTTTTCTAATGATGTGAACATCTCACGGAATATACCAATTGAACGAGGAGCATTTCCTCTTTATCCAGAAAAAAAAATTATGTTTCTAGCATGTTGCATTCTGTAGATAGAGGCAGTTTTATACCTTGCTCAGTTTCACCCCAAACATGCCTCTGTAAAAATGATTTTGGAGTCATTTTCTTTTTTTTGAAGAACACTTCTATTTTGCCCATAACGTATGTTCTATCATAGTGACAGAGACATACCATATATCAAATGAAAGCTGTAACGCTCTACTTTCACCAGGAACAGAGATAGAATCTCTATCATCTTTAGTTTTCAAGATGTGGCCATTTGAATGAGTCTATCACTTTTCAGTCTACCACTGTTCAGACTCTCGTTTTTGACCAGTCACATTTATATACCCATATCATATTTTTCTAATGATGTGAACATCTCACGGAATATACCAATTGAACGAGGAGCATTTCCTCTTTATCCAGAAAAAAAAATTATGTTTCTAGCATGTTGCATTCTGTAGATAGAGGCAGTTTTATACCTTGCTCAGTTTCACCCCAAACATGCCTCTGTAAAAATGATTTTGGAGTCATTTTCTTTTTTTTGAAGAACACTTCTATTTTGCCCATAACGTATGTTCTATCATAGTGACAGAGACATACCATATATCAAATGAAAGCTGTAACGCTCTACTTTCACCAGGAACAGAGATAGAATCTCTATCATCTTTAGTTTTCAAGATGTGGCCATTTGAATGAGTCTATCACTTTTCAGTCTACCACTGTTCAGACTCTCGTTTTTGACCAGTCACATTTATATACCCATATCATATTTTTCTAATGATGTGAACATCTCACGGAATATACCAATTGAACGAGGAGCATTTCCTCTTTATCCAGAAAAAAAAATTATGTTTCTAGCATGTTGCATTCTGTAGATAGAGGCAGTTTTATACCTTGCTCAGTTTCACCCCAAACATGCCTCTGTAAAAATGATTTTGGAGTCATTTTCTTTTTTTTGAAGAACACTTCTATTTTGCCCATAACGTATGTTCTATCATAGTGACAGAGACATACCATATATCAAATGAAAGCTGTAACGCTCTACTTTCACCAGGAACAGAGATAGAATCTCTATCATCTTTAGTTTTCAAGATGTGGCCATTTGAATGAGTCTATCACTTTTCAGTCTACCACTGTTCAGACTCTCGTTTTTGACCAGTCACATTTATATACCCATATCATATTTTTCTAATGATGTGAACATCTCACGGAATATACCAATTGAACGAGGAGCATTTCCTCTTTATCCAGAAATTTTTTTTATGTTTCTAGCATGTTGCATTCTGTAGATAGAGGCAGTTTTATACCTTGCTCAGTTTCACCCCAAACATGCCTCTGTAAAAATGATTTTGGAGTCATTTTCTTTTTTTTGAAGAACACTTCTATTTTGCCCATAACGTATGTTCTATCATAGTGACAGAGACATACCATATATCAAATGAAAGCTGTAACGCTCTACTTTCACCAGGAACAGAGATAGAATCTCTATCATCTTTAGTTTTCAAGATGTGGCCATTTGAATGAGTCTATCACTTTTCAGTCTACCACTGTTCAGACTCTCGTTTTTGACCAGTCACATTTATATACCCATATCATATTTTTCTAATGATGTGAACATCTCACGGAATATACCAATTGAACGAGGAGCATTTCCTCTTTATCCAGAAAAAAAAATTATGTTTCTAGCATGTTGCATTCTGTAGATAGAGGCAGTTTTATACCTTGCTCAGTTTCACCCCAAACATGCCTCTGTAAAAATGATTTTGGAGTCATTTTCTTTTTTTTGAAGAACACTTCTATTTTGCCCATAACGTATTTTCTATCATAGTGACAGAGACATACCATATATCAAATGAAAGCTGTAACGCTCTACTTTCACCAGGAACAGAGATAGAATCTCTATCATCTTTAGTTTTCAAGATGTGGCCATTTGAATGAGTCTATCACTTTTCAGTCTACCACTGTTCAGACTCTCGTTTTTGACCAGTCACATTTATATACCCATATCATATTTTTCTAATGATGTGAACATCTCACGGAATATACCAATTGAACGAGGAGCATTTCCTCTTTATCCAGAAAAAAAAATTATGTTTCTAGCATGTTGCATTCTGTAGATAGAGGCAGTTTTATACCTTGCTCAGTTTCACCCCAAACATGCCTCTGTAAAAATGATTTTGGAGTCATTTTCTTTTTTTTGAAGAACACTTCTATTTTGCCCATAACGTATTTTCTATCATAGTGACAGAGACATACCATATATCAAATGAAAGCTGTAACGCTCTACTTTCACCAGGAACAGAGATAGAATCTCTATCATCTTTAGTTTTCAAGATGTGGCCATTTGAATGAGTCTATCACTTTTCAGTCTACCACTGTTCAGACTCTCGTTTTTGACCAGTCACATTTATATACCCATATCATATTTTTCTAATGATGTGAACATCTCACGGAATATACCAATTGAACGAGGAGCATTTCCTCTTTATCCAGAAATTTTTTTTATGTTTCTAGCATGTTGCATTCTGTAGATAGAGGCAGTTTTATAGCTTGCTCAGTTTCACCCCAAACATGCCTCTGTAAAAATGATTTTGGAGTCATTTTCTTTTTTTTGAAGAACACTTCTATTTTGCCCATAACGTATTTTCTATCATAGTGACAGAGACATACCATATATCAAATGAAAGCTGTAACGCTCTACTTTCACCAGGAACAGAGATAGAATCTCTATCATCTTTAGTTTTCAAGATGTGGCCATTTGAATGAGTCTATCACTTTTCAGTCTACCACTGTTCAGACTCTCGTTTTTGACCAGTCACATTTATATACCCATATCATATTTTTCTAATGATGTGAACATCTCACGGAATATACCAATTGAACGAGGAGCATTTCCTCTTTATCCAGAAAAAAAAATTATGTTTCTAGCATGTTGCATTCTGTAGATAGAGGCAGTTTTATACCTTGCTCAGTTTCACCCCAAACATGCCTCTGTAAAAATGATTTTGGAGTCATTTTCTTTTTTTTGAAGAACACTTCTATTTTGCCCATAACGTATTTTCTATCATAGTGACAGAGACATACCATATATCAAATGAAAGCTGTAACGCTCTACTTTCACCAGGAACAGAGATAGAATCTCTATCATCTTTAGTTTTCAAGATGTGGCCATTTGAATGAGTCTATCACTTTTCAGTCTACCACTGTTCAGACTCTCGTTTTTGACCAGTCACATTTATATACCCATATCATATTTTTCTAATGATGTGAACATCTCACGGAATATACCAATTGAACGAGGAGCATTTCCTCTTTATCCAGAAAAAAAAATTATGTTTCTAGCATGTTGCATTCTGTAGATAGAGGCAGTTTTATACCTTGCTCAGTTTCACCCCAAACATGCCTCTGTAAAAATGATTTTGGAGTCATTTTCTTTTTTTTGAAGAACACTTCTATTTTGCCCATAACGTATTTTCTATCATAGTGACAGAGACATACCATATATCAAATGAAAGCTGTAACGCTCTACTTTCACCAGGAACAGAGATAGAATCTCTATCATCTTTAGTTTTCAAGATGTGGCCATTTGAATGAGTCTATCACTTTTCAGTCTACCACTGTTCAGACTCTCGTTTTTGACCAGTCACATTTATATACCCATATCATATTTTTCTAATGATGTGAACATCTCACGGAATATACCAATTGAACGAGGAGCATTTCCTCTTTATCCAGAAATTTTTTTTATGTTTCTAGCATGTTGCATTCTGTAGATAGAGGCAGTTTTATAGCTTGCTCAGTTTCACCCCAAACATGCCTCTGTAAAAATGATTTTGGAGTCATTTTCTTTTTTTTGAAGAACACTTCTATTTTGCCCATAACGTATTTTCTATCATAGTGACAGAGACATACCATATATCAAATGAAAGCTGTAACGCTCTACTTTCACCAGGTACAGAGATAGAATCTCTATCATCTTTAGTTTTCAAGATGTGGCCATTTGAATGAGTCTATCACTTTTCAGTCTACCACTGTTCAGACTCTCGTTTTTGACCAGTCACATTTATATACCCATATCATATTTTTCTAATGATGTGAACATCTCACGGAATATACCAATTGAACGAGGAGCATTTCCTCTTTATCCAGAAAAAAAATTTATGTTTCTAGCATGTTGCATTCTGTAGATAGAGGCAGTTTTATACCTTGCTCAGTTTCACCCCAAACATGCCTCTGTAAAAATGATTTTGGAGTCATTTTCTTTTTTTTGAAGAACACTTCTATTTTGCCCATAACGTATGTTCTATCATAGTGACAGAGACATACCATATATCAAATGAAAGCTGTAACGCTCTACTTTCACCAGGAACAGAGATAGAATCTCTATCATCTTTAGTTTTCAAGATGTGGCCATTTGAATGAGTCTATCACTTTTCAGTCTACCACTGTTCAGACTCTCGTTTTTGACCAGTCACATTTATATACCCATATCATATTTTTCTAATGATGTGAACATCTCACGGAATATACCAATTGAACGAGGAGCATTTCCTCTTTATCCAGAAAAAAAAATTATGTTTCTAGCATGTTGCATTCTGTAGATAGAGGCAGTTTTATACCTTGCTCAGTTTCACCCCAAACATGCCTCTGTAAAAATGATTTTGGAGTCATTTTCTTTTTTTTGAAGAACACTTCTATTTTGCCCATAACGTATGTTCTATCATAGTGACAGAGACATACCATATATCAAATGAAAGCTGTAACGCTCTACTTTCACCAGGAACAGAGATAGAATCTCTATCATCTTTAGTTTTCAAGATGTGGCCATTTGAATGAGTCTATCACTTTTCAGTCTACCACTGTTCAGACTCTCGTTTTTGACCAGTCACATTTATATACCCATATCATATTTTTCTAATGATGTGAACATCTCACGGAATATACCAATTGAACGAGGAGCATTTCCTCTTTATCCAGAAAAAAAAATTATGTTTCTAGCATGTTGCATTCTGTAGATAGAGGCAGTTTTATACCTTGCTCAGTTTCACCCCAAACATGCCTCTGTAAAAATGATTTTGGAGTCATTTTCTTTTTTTTGAAGAACACTTCTATTTTGCCCATAACGTATTTTCTATCATAGTGACAGAGACATACCATATATCAAATGAAAGCTGTAACGCTCTACTTTCACCAGGAACAGAGATAGAATCTATATCATCTTTAGTTTTCAAGATGTGGCCATTTGAATGAGTCTATCACTTTTCAGTCTACCACTGTTCAGACTCTCGTTTTTGACCAGTCACATTTATATACCCATATCATATTTTTCTAATGATGTGAACATCTCACGGAATATACCAATTGAACGAGGAGCATTTCCTCTTTATCCAGAAATTTTTTTTATGTTTCTAGCATGTTGCATTCTGTAGATAGAGGCAGTTTTATACCTTGCTCAGTTTCACCCCAAACATGCCTCTGTAAAAATGATTTTGGAGTCATTTTCTTTTTTTTGAAGAACACTTCTATTTTGCCCATAACGTATGTTCTATCATAGTGACAGAGACATACCATATATCAAATGAAAGCTGTAACGCTCTACTTTCACCAGGAACAGAGATAGAATCTCTATCATCTTTAGTTTTCAAGATGTGGCCATTTGAATGAGTCTATCACTTTTCAGTCTACCACTGTTCAGACTCTCGTTTTTGACCAGTCACATTTATATACCCATATCATATTTTTCTAATGATGTGAACATCTCACGGAATATACCAATTGAACGAGGAGCATTTCCTCTTTATCCAGAAAAAAAAATTATGTTTCTAGCATGTTGCATTCTGTAGATAGAGGCAGTTTTATACCTTGCTCAGTTTCACCCCAAACATGCCTCTGTAAAAATGATTTTGGAGTCATTTTCTTTTTTTTGAAGAACACTTCTATTTTGCACATAACGTATGTTCTATCATAGTGACAGAGACATACCATATATCAAATGAAAGCTGTAACGCTCTACTTTCACCAGGAACAGAGATAGAATCTCTATCATCTTTAGTTTTCAAGATGTGGCCATTTGAATGAGTCTATCACTTTTCAGTCTACCACTGTTCAGACTCTCGTTTTTGACCAGTCACATTTATATACCCATATCATATTTTTCTAATGATGTGAACATCTCACGGAATATACCAATTGAACGAGGAGCATTTCCTCTTTATCCAGAAAAAAAAATTATGTTTCTAGCATGTTGCATTCTGTAGATAGAGGCAGTTTTATACCTTGCTCAGTTTCACCCCAAACATGCCTCTGTAAAAATGATTTTGGAGTCATTTTCTTTTTTTTGAAGAACACTTCTATTTTGCCCATAACGTATTTTCTATCATAGTGACAGAGACATACCATATATCAAATGAAAGCTGTAACGCTCTACTTTCACCAGGAACAGAGATAGAATCTATATCATCTTTAGTTTTCAAGATGTGGCCATTTGAATGAGTCTATCACTTTTCAGTCTACCACTGTTCAGACTCTCGTTTTTGACCAGTCACATTTATATACCCATATCATATTTTTCTAATGATGTGAACATCTCACGGAATATACCAATTGAACGAGGAGCATTTCCTCTTTATCCAGAAAATTTTTTTATGTTTCTAGCATGTTGCATTCTGTAGATAGAGGCAGTTTTATACCTTGCTCAGTTTCACCCCAAACATGCCTCTGTAAAAATGATTTTGGAGTCATTTTCTTTTTTTTGAAGAACACTTCTATTTTGCCCATAACGTATGTTCTATCATAGTGACAGAGACATACCATATATCAAATGAAAGCTGTAACGCTCTACTTTCACCAGGAACAGAGATAGAATCTCTATCATCTTTAGTTTTCAAGATGTGGCCATTTGAATGAGTCTATCACTTTTCAGTCTACCACTGTTCAGACTCTCGTTTTTGACCAGTCACATTTATATACCCATATCATATTTTTCTAATGATGTGAACATCTCACGGAATATACCAATTGAACGAGGAGCATTTCCTCTTTATCCAGAATTTTTTTTTATGTTTCTAGCATGTTGCATTCTGTAGATAGAGGCAGTTTTATACCTTGCTCAGTTTCACCCCAAACATGCCTCTGTAAAAATGATTTTGGAGTCATTTTCTTTTTTTTGAAGAACACTTCTATTTTGCCCATAACGTATGTTCTATCATAGTGACAGAGACATACCATATATCAAATGAAAGCTGTAACGCTCTACTTTCACCAGGAACAGAGATAGAATCTCTATCATCTTTAGTTTTCAAGATGTGGCCATTTGAATGAGTCTATCACTTTTCAGTCTACCACTGTTCAGACTCTCGTTTTTGACCAGTCACATTTATATACCCATATCATATTTTTCTAATGATGTGAACATCTCACGGAATATACCAATTGAACGAGGAGCATTTCCTCTTTATCCAGAAATTTTTTTTATGTTTCTAGCATGTTGCATTCTGTAGATAGAGGCAGTTTTATACCTTGCTCAGTTTCACCCCAAACATGCCTCTGTAAAAATGATTTTGGAGTCATTTTCTTTTTTTTGAAGAACACTTCTATTTTGCCCATAACGTATGTTCTATCATAGTGACAGAGACATACCATATATCAAATGAAAGCTGTAACGCTCTACTTTCACCAGGAACAGAGATAGAATCTCTATCATCTTTAGTTTTCAAGATGTGGCCATTTGAATGAGTCTATCACTTTTCAGTCTACCACTGTTCAGACTCTCGTTTTTGACCAGTCACATTTATATACCCATATCATATTTTTCTAATGATGTGAACATCTCACGGAATATACCAATTGAACGAGGAGCATTTCCTCTTTATCCAGAATTTTTTTTTATGTTTCTAGCATGTTGCATTCTGTAGATAGAGGCAGTTTTATACCTTGCTCAGTTTCACCCCAAACATGCCTCTGTAAAAATGATTTTGGAGTCATTTTCTTTTTTTTGAAGAACACTTCTATTTTGCCCATAACGTATGTTCTATCATAGTGACAGAGACATACCATATATCAAATGAAAGCTGTAACGCTCTACTTTCACCAGGAACAGAGATAGAATCTCTATCATCTTTAGTTTTCAAGATGTGGCCATTTGAATGAGTCTATCACTTTTCAGTCTACCACTGTTCAGACTCTCGTTTTTGACCAGTCACATTTATATACCCATATCATATTTTTCTAATGATGTGAACATCTCACGGAATATACCAATTGAACGAGGAGCATTTCCTCTTTATCCAGAAATTTTTTTTATGTTTCTAGCATGTTGCATTCTGTAGATAGAGGCAGTTTTATACCTTGCTCAGTTTCACCCCAAACATGCCTCTGTAAAAATGATTTTGGAGTCATTTTCTTTTTTTTGAAGAACACTTCTATTTTGCCCATAACGTATGTTCTATCATAGTGACAGAGACATACCATATATCAAATGAAAGCTGTAACGCTCTACTTTCACCAGGAACAGAGATAGAATCTCTATCATCTTTAGTTTTCAAGATGTGGCCATTTGAATGAGTCTATCACTTTTCAGTCTACCACTGTTCAGACTCTCGTTTTTGACCAGTCACATTTATATACCCATATCATATTTTTCTAATGATGTGAACATCTCACGGAATATACCAATTGAACGAGGAGCATTTCCTCTTTATCCAGAAAATTTTTTTATGTTTCTAGCATGTTGCATTCTGTAGATAGAGGCAGTTTTATACCTTGCTCAGTTTCACCCCAAACATGCCTCTGTAAAAATGATTTTGGAGTCATTTTCTTTTTTTTGAAGAACACTTCTATTTTGCCCATAACGTATGTTCTATCATAGTGACAGAGACATACCATATATCAAATGAAAGCTGTAACGCTCTACTTTCACCAGGAACAGAGATAGAATCTCTATCATCTTTAGTTTTCAAGATGTGGCCATTTGAATGAGTCTATCACTTTTCAGTCTACCACTGTTCAGACTCTCGTTTTTGACCAGTCACATTTATATACCCATATCATATTTTTCTAATGATGTGAACATCTCACGGAATATACCAATTGAACGAGGAGCATTTCCTCTTTATCCAGAAAAAAAAATTATGTTTCTAGCATGTTGCATTCTGTAGATAGAGGCAGTTTTATACCTTGCTCAGTTTCACCCCAAACATGCCTCTGTAAAAATGATTTTGGAGTCATTTTCTTTTTTTTGAAGAACACTTCTATTTTGCCCATAACGTATGTTCTATCATAGTGACAGAGACATACCATATATCAAATGAAAGCTGTAACGCTCTACTTTCACCAGGAACAGAGATAGAATCTCTATCATCTTTAGTTTTCAAGATGTGGCCATTTGAATGAGTCTATCACTTTTCAGTCTACCACTGTTCAGACTCTCGTTTTTGACCAGTCACATTTATATACCCATATCATATTTTTCTAATGATGTGAACATCTCACGGAATATACCAATTGAACGAGGAGCATTTCCTCTTTATCCAGAAAAAGAAATTATGTTTCTAGCATGTTGCATTCTGTAGATAGAGGCAGTTTTATACCTTGCTCAGTTTCACCCCAAACATGCCTCTGTAAAAATGATTTTGGAGTCATTTTCTTTTTTTTGAAGAACACTTCTATTTTGCCCATAACGTATGTTCTATCATAGTGACAGAGACATACCATATATCAAATGAAAGCTGTAACGCTCTACTTTCACCAGGAACAGAGATAGAATCTCTATCATCTTTAGTTTTCAAGATGTGGCCATTTGAATGAGTCTATCACTTTTCAGTCTACCACTGTTCAGACTCTCGTTTTTGACCAGTCACATTTATATACCCATATCATATTTTTCTAATGATGTGAACATCTCACGGAATATACCAATTGAACGAGGAGCATTTCCTCTTTATCCAGAAAAAAAAATTATGTTTCTAGCATGTTGCATTCTGTAGATAGAGGCAGTTTTATACCTTGCTCAGTTTCACCCCAAACATGCCTCTGTAAAAATGATTTTGGAGTCATTTTCTTTTTTTTGAAGAACACTTCTATTTTGCCCATAACGTATGTTCTATCATAGTGACAGAGACATACCATATATCAAATGAAAGCTGTAACGCTCTACTTTCACCAGGAACAGAGATAGAATCTCTATCATCTTTAGTTTTCAAGATGTGGCCATTTGAATGAGTCTATCACTTTTCAGTCTACCACTGTTCAGACTCTCGTTTTTGACCAGTCACATTTATATACCCATATCATATTTTTCTAATGATGTGAACATCTCACGGAATATACCAATTGAACGAGGAGCATTTCCTCTTTATCCAGAAAAAAAAATTATGTTTCTAGCATGTTGCATTCTGTAGATAGAGGCAGTTTTATACCTTGCTCAGTTTCACCCCAAACATGCCTCTGTAAAAATGATTTTGGAGTCATTTTCTTTTTTTTGAAGAACACTTCTATTTTGCCCATAACGTATGTTCTATCATAGTGACAGAGACATACCATATATCAAATGAAAGCTGTAACGCTCTACTTTCACCAGGAACAGAGATAGAATCTCTATCATCTTTAGTTTTCAAGATGTGGCCATTTGAATGAGTCTATCACTTTTCAGTCTACCACTGTTCAGACTCTCGTTTTTGACCAGTCACATTTATATACCCATATCATATTTTTCTAATGATGTGAACATCTCACGGAATATACCAATTGAACGAGGAGCATTTCCTCTTTATCCAGAAATTTTTTTTATGTTTCTAGCATGTTGCATTCTGTAGATAGAGGCAGTTTTATACCTTGCTCAGTTTCACCCCAAACATGCCTCTGTAAAAATGATTTTGGAGTCATTTTCTTTTTTTTGAAGAACACTTCTATTTTGCCCATAACGTATGTTCTATCATAGTGACAGAGACATACCATATATCAAATGAAAGCTGTAACGCTCTACTTTCACCAGGAACAGAGATAGAATCTCTATCATCTTTAGTTTTCAAGATGTGGCCATTTGAATGAGTCTATCACTTTTCAGTCTACCACTGTTCAGACTCTCGTTTTTGACCAGTCACATTTATATACCCATATCATATTTTTCTAATGATGTGAACATCTCACGGAATATACCAATTGAACGAGGAGCATTTCCTCTTTATCCAGAAAATTTTTTTATGTTTCTAGCATGTTGCATTCTGTAGATAGAGGCAGTTTTATACCTTGCTCAGTTTCACCCCAAACATGCCTCTGTAAAAATGATTTTGGAGTCATTTTCTTTTTTTTGAAGAACACTTCTATTTTGCCCATAACGTATGTTCTATCATAGTGACAGAGACATACCATATATCAAATGAAAGCTGTAACGCTCTACTTTCACCAGGAACAGAGATAGAATCTCTATCATCTTTAGTTTTCAAGATGTGGCCATTTGAATGAGTCTATCACTTTTCAGTCTACCACTGTTCAGACTCTCGTTTTTGACCAGTCACATTTATATACCCATATCATATTTTTCTAATGATGTGAACATCTCACGGAATATACCAATTGAACGAGGAGCATTTCCTCTTTATCCAGAAAAAAAAATTATGTTTCTAGCATGTTGCATTCTGTAGATAGAGGCAGTTTTATACCTTGCTCAGTTTCACCCCAAACATGCCTCTGTAAAAATGATTTTGGAGTCATTTTCTTTTTTTTGAAGAACACTTCTATTTTGCCCATAACGTATGTTCTATCATAGTGACAGAGACATACCATATATCAAATGAAAGCTGTAACGCTCTACTTTCACCAGGAACAGAGATAGAATCTCTATCATCTTTAGTTTTCAAGATGTGGCCATTTGAATGAGTCTATCACTTTTCAGTCTACCACTGTTCAGACTCTCGTTTTTGACCAGTCACATTTATATACCCATATCATATTTTTCTAATGATGTGAACATCTCACGGAATATACCAATTGAACGAGGAGCATTTCCTCTTTATCCAGAAAAAAAAATTATGTTTCTAGCATGTTGCATTCTGTAGATAGAGGCAGTTTTATACCTTGCTCAGTTTCACCCCAAACATGCCTCTGTAAAAATGATTTTGGAGTCATTTTCTTTTTTTTGAAGAACACTTCTATTTTGCCCATAACGTATGTTCTATCATAGTGACAGAGACATACCATATATCAAATGAAAGCTGTAACGCTCTACTTTCACCAGGAACAGAGATAGAATCTCTATCATCTTTAGTTTTCAAGATGTGGCCATTTGAATGAGTCTATCACTTTTCAGTCTACCACTGTTCAGACTCTCGTTTTTGACCAGTCACATTTATATACCCATATCATATTTTTCTAATGATGTGAACATCTCACGGAATATACCAATTGAACGAGGAGCATTTCCTCTTTATCCAGAAAAAAAAATTATGTTTCTAGCATGTTGCATTCTGTAGATAGAGGCAGTTTTATACCTTGCTCAGTTTCACCCCAAACATGCCTCTGTAAAAATGATTTTGGAGTCATTTTCTTTTTTTTGAAGAACACTTCTATTTTGCCCATAACGTATGTTCTATCATAGTGACAGAGACATACCATATATCAAATGAAAGCTGTAACGCTCTACTTTCACCAGGAACAGAGATAGAATCTCTATCATCTTTAGTTTTCAAGATGTGGCCATTTGAATGAGTCTATCACTTTTCAGTCTACCACTGTTCAGACTCTCGTTTTTGACCAGTCACATTTATATACCCATATCATATTTTTCTAATGATGTGAACATCTCACGGAATATACCAATTGAACGAGGAGCATTTCCTCTTTATCCAGAAAAAAAAATTATGTTTCTAGCATGTTGCATTCTGTAGATAGAGGCAGTTTTATACCTTGCTCAGTTTCACCCCAAACATGCCTCTGTAAAAATGATTTTGGAGTCATTTTCTTTTTTTTGAAGAACACTTCTATTTTGCCCATAACGTATGTTCTATCATAGTGACAGAGACATACCATATATCAAATGAAAGCTGTAACGCTCTACTTTCACCAGGAACAGAGATAGAATCTCTATCATCTTTAGTTTTCAAGATGTGGCCATTTGAATGAGTCTATCACTTTTCAGTCTACCACTGTTCAGACTCTCGTTTTTGACCAGTCACATTTATATACCCATATCATATTTTTCTAATGATGTGAACATCTCACGGAATATACCAATTGAACGAGGAGCATTTCCTCTTTATCCAGAAAAAAAAATTATGTTTCTAGCATGTTGCATTCTGTAGATAGAGGCAGTTTTATACCTTGCTCAGTTTCACCCCAAACATGCCTCTGTAAAAATGATTTTGGAGTCATTTTCTTTTTTTTGAAGAACACTTCTATTTTGCCCATAACGTATGTTCTATCATAGTGACAGAGACATACCATATATCAAATGAAAGCTGTAACGCTCTACTTTCACCAGGAACAGAGATAGAATCTCTATCATCTTTAGTTTTCAAGATGTGGCCATTTGAATGAGTCTATCACTTTTCAGTCTACCACTGTTCAGACTCTCGTTTTTGACCAGTCACATTTATATACCCATATCATATTTTTCTAATGATGTGAACATCTCACGGAATATACCAATTGAACGAGGAGCATTTCCTCTTTATCCAGAAAATTTTTTTATGTTTCTAGCATGTTGCATTCTGTAGATAGAGGCAGTTTTATACCTTGCTCAGTTTCACCCCAAACATGCCTCTGTAAAAATGATTTTGGAGTCATTTTCTTTTTTTTGAAGAACACTTCTATTTTGCCCATAACGTATGTTCTATCATAGTGACAGAGACATACCATATATCAAATGAAAGCTGTAACGCTCTACTTTCACCAGGAACAGAGATAGAATCTCTATCATCTTTAGTTTTCAAGATGTGGCCATTTGAATGAGTCTATCACTTTTCAGTCTACCACTGTTCAGACTCTCGTTTTTGACCAGTCACATTTATATACCCATATCATATTTTTCTAATGATGTGAACATCTCACGGAATATACCAATTGAACGAGGAGCATTTCCTCTTTATCCAGAAAAAAAAAATATGTTTCTAGCATGTTGCATTCTGTAGATAGAGGCAGTTTTATACCTTGCTCAGTTTCACCCCAAACATGCCTCTGTAAAAATGATTTTGGAGTCATTTTCTTTTTTTTGAAGAACACTTCTATTTTGCCCATAACGTATGTTCTATCATAGTGACAGAGACATACCATATATCAAATGAAAGCTGTAACGCTCTACTTTCACCAGGAACAGAGATAGAATCTCTATCATCTTTAGTTTTCAAGATGTGGCCATTTGAATGAGTCTATCACTTTTCAGTCTACCACTGTTCAGACTCTCGTTTTTGACCAGTCACATTTATATACCCATATCATATTTTTCTAATGATGTGAACATCTCACGGAATATACCAATTGAACGAGGAGCATTTCCTCTTTATCCAGAAAAAAAAATTATGTTTCTAGCATGTTGCATTCTGTAGATAGAGGCAGTTTTATACCTTGCTCAGTTTCACCCCAAACATGCCTCTGTAAAAATGATTTTGGAGTCATTTTCTTTTTTTTGAAGAACACTTCTATTTTGCCCATAACGTATTTTCTATCATAGTGACAGAGACATACCATATATCAAATGAAAGCTGTAACGCTCTACTTTCACCAGGAACAGAGATAGAATCTCTATCATCTTTAGTTTTCAAGATGTGGCCATTTGAATGAGTCTATCACTTTTCAGTCTACCACTGTTCAGACTCTCGTTTTTGACCAGTCACATTTATATACCCATATCATATTTTTCTAATGATGTGAACATCTCACGGAATATACCAATTGAACGAGGAGCATTTCCTCTTTATCCAGAAAAAAAAATTATGTTTCTAGCATGTTGCATTCTGTAGATAGAGGCAGTTTTATACCTTGCTCAGTTTCACCCCAAACATGCCTCTGTAAAAATGATTTTGGAGTCATTTTCTTTTTTTTGAAGAACACTTCTATTTTGCCCATAACGTATTTTCTATCATAGTGACAGAGACATACCATATATCAAATGAAAGCTGTAACGCTCTACTTTCACCAGGAACAGAGATAGAATCTCTATCATCTTTAGTTTTCAAGATGTGGCCATTTGAATGAGTCTATCACTTTTCAGTCTACCACTGTTCAGACTCTCGTTTTTGACCAGTCACATTTATATACCCATATCATATTTTTCTAATGATGTGAACATCTCACGGAATATACCAATTGAACGAGGAGCATTTCCTCTTTATCCAGAAAAAAAAATTATGTTTCTAGCATGTTGCATTCTGTAGATAGAGGCAGTTTTATACCTTGCTCAGTTTCACCCCAAACATGCCTCTGTAAAAATGATTTTGGAGTCATTTTCTTTTTTTTGAAGAACACTTCTATTTTGCCCATAACGTATTTTCTATCATAGTGACAGAGACATACCATATATCAAATGAAAGCTGTAACGCTCTACTTTCACCAGGAACAGAGATAGAATCTCTATCATCTTTAGTTTTCAAGATGTGGCCATTTGAATGAGTCTATCACTTTTCAGTCTACCACTGTTCAGACTCTCGTTTTTGACCAGTCACATTTATATACCCATATCATATTTTTCTAATGATGTGAACATCTCACGGAATATACCAATTGAACGAGGAGCATTTCCTCTTTATCCAGAAAAAAAAATTATGTTTCTAGCATGTTGCATTCTGTAGATAGAGGCAGTTTTATACCTTGCTCAGTTTCACCCCAAACATGCCTCTGTAAAAATGATTTTGGAGTCATTTTCTTTTTTTTGAAGAACACTTCTATTTTGCCCATAACGTATTTTCTATCATAGTGACAGAGACATACCATATATCAAATGAAAGCTGTAACGCTCTACTTTCACCAGGAACAGAGATAGAATCTCTATCATCTTTAGTTTTCAAGATGTGGCCATTTGAATGAGTCTATCACTTTTCAGTCTACCACTGTTCAGACTCTCGTTTTTGACCAGTCACATTTATATACCCATATCATATTTTTCTAATGATGTGAACATCTCACGGAATATACCAATTGAACGAGGAGCATTTCCTCTTTATCCAGAAAAAAAAATTATGTTTCTAGCATGTTGCATTCTGTAGATAGAGGCAGTTTTATAGCTTGCTCAGTTTCACCCCAAACATGCCTCTGTAAAAATGATTTTGGAGTCATTTTCTTTTTTTTGAAGAACACTTCTATTTTGCCCATAACGTATTTTCTATCATAGTGACAGAGACATACCATATATCAAATGAAAGCTGTAACGCTCTACTTTCACCAGGTACAGAGATAGAATCTCTATCATCTTTAGTTTTCAAGATGTGGCCATTTGAATGAGTCTATCACTTTTCAGTCTACCACTGTTCAGACTCTCGTTTTTGACCAGTCACATTTATATACCCATATCATATTTTTCTAATGATGTGAACATCTCACGGAATATACCAATTGAACGAGGAGCATTTCCTCTTTATCCAGAAAAAAAAATTATGTTTCTAGCATGTTGCATTCTGTAGATAGAGGCAGTTTTATACCTTGCTCAGTTTCACCCCAAACATGCCTCTGTAAAAATGATTTTGGAGTCATTTTCTTTTTTTTGAAGAACACTTCTATTTTGCCCATAACGTATGTTCTATCATAGTGACAGAGACATACCATATATCAAATGAAAGCTGTAACGCTCTACTTTCACCAGGAACAGAGATAGAATCTCTATCATCTTTAGTTTTCAAGATGTGGCCATTTGAATGAGTCTATCACTTTTCAGTCTACCACTGTTCAGACTCTCGTTTTTGACCAGTCACATTTATATACCCATATCATATTTTTCTAATGATGTGAACATCTCACGGAATATACCAATTGAACGAGGAGCATTTCCTCTTTATCCAGAAAAAAAAAATATGTTTCTAGCATGTTGCATTCTGTAGATAGAGGCAGTTTTATACCTTGCTCAGTTTCACCCCAAACATGCCTCTGTAAAAATGATTTTGGAGTCATTTTCTTTTTTTTGAAGAACACTTCTATTTTGCCCATAACGTATTTTCTATCATAGTGACAGAGACATACCATATATCAAATGAAAGCTGTAACGCTCTACTTTCACCAGGAACAGAGATAGAATCTCTATCATCTTTAGTTTTCAAGATGTGGCCATTTGAATGAGTCTATCACTTTTCAGTCTACCACTGTTCAGACTCTCGTTTTTGACCAGTCACATTTATATACCCATATCATATTTTTCTAATGATGTGAACATCTCACGGAATATACCAATTGAACGAGGAGCATTTCCTCTTTATCCAGAAAAAAAAATTATGTTTCTAGCATGTTGCATTCTGTAGATAGAGGCAGTTTTATAGCTTGCTCAGTTTCACCCCAAACATGCCTCTGTAAAAATGATTTTGGAGTCATTTTCTTTTTTTTGAAGAACACTTCTATTTTGCCCATAACGTATTTTCTATCATAGTGACAGAGACATACCATATATCAAATGAAAGCTGTAACGCTCTACTTTCACCAGGTACAGAGATAGAATCTCTATCATCTTTAGTTTTCAAGATGTGGCCATTTGAATGAGTCTATCACTTTTCAGTCTACCACTGTTCAGACTCTCGTTTTTGACCAGTCACATTTATATACCCATATCATATTTTTCTAATGATGTGAACATCTCACGGAATATACCAATTGAACGAGGAGCATTTCCTCTTTATCCAGAAAAAAAAATTATGTTTCTAGCATGTTGCATTCTGTAGATAGAGGCAGTTTTATACCTTGCTCAGTTTCACCCCAAACATGCCTCTGTAAAAATGATTTTGGAGTCATTTTCTTTTTTTTGAAGAACACTTCTATTTTGCCCATAACGTATGTTCTATCATAGTGACAGAGACATACCATATATCAAATGAAAGCTGTAACGCTCTACTTTCACCAGGAACAGAGATAGAATCTCTATCATCTTTAGTTTTCAAGATGTGGCCATTTGAATGAGTCTATCACTTTTCAGTCTACCACTGTTCAGACTCTCGTTTTTGACCAGTCACATTTATATACCCATATCATATTTTTCTAATGATGTGAACATCTCACGGAATATACCAATTGAACGAGGAGCATTTCCTCTTTATCCAGAAAAAAAAATTATGTTTCTAGCATGTTGCATTCTGTAGATAGAGGCAGTTTTATACCTTGCTCAGTTTCACCCCAAACATGCCTCTGTAAAAATGATTTTGGAGTCATTTTCTTTTTTTTGAAGAACACTTCTATTTTGCCCATAACGTATGTTCTATCATAGTGACAGAGACATACCATATATCAAATGAAAGCTGTAACGCTCTACTTTCACCAGGAACAGAGATAGAATCTCTATCATCTTTAGTTTTCAAGATGTGGCCATTTGAATGAGTCTATCACTTTTCAGTCTACCACTGTTCAGACTCTCGTTTTTGACCAGTCACATTTATATACCCATATCATATTTTTCTAATGATGTGAACATCTCACGGAATATACCAATTGAACGAGGAGCATTTCCTCTTTATCCAGAAATTTTTTTATGTTTCTAGCATGTTGCATTCTGTAGATAGAGGCAGTTTTATACCTTGCTCAGTTTCACCCCAAACATGCCTCTGTAAAAATGATTTTGGAGTCATTTTCTTTTTTTTGAAGAACACTTCTATTTTGCCCATAACGTATGTTCTATCATAGTGACAGAGACATACCATATATCAAATGAAAGCTGTAACGCTCTACTTTCACCAGGAACAGAGATAGAATCTCTATCATCTTTAGTTTTCAAGATGTGGCCATTTGAATGAGTCTATCACTTTTCAGTCTACCACTGTTCAGACTCTCGTTTTTGACCAGTCACATTTATATACCCATATCATATTTTTCTAATGATGTGAACATCTCACGGAATATACCAATTGAACGAGGAGCATTTCCTCTTTATCCAGAAAAAAAAATTATGTTTCTAGCATGTTGCATTCTGTAGATAGAGGCAGTTTTATACCTTGCTCAGTTTCACCCCAAACATGCCTCTGTAAAAATGATTTTGGAGTCATTTTCTTTTTTTTGAAGAACACTTCTATTTTGCCCATAACGTATGTTCTATCATAGTGACAGAGACATACCATATATCAAATGAAAGCTGTAACGCTCTACTTTCACCAGGAACAGAGATAGAATCTCTATCATCTTTAGTTTTCAAGATGTGGCCATTTGAATGAGTCTATCACTTTTCAGTCTACCACTGTTCAGACTCTCGTTTTTGACCAGTCACATTTATATACCCATATCATATTTTTCTAATGATGTGAACATCTCACGGAATATACCAATTGAACGAGGAGCATTTCCTCTTTATCCAGAATTTTTTTTATGTTTCTAGCATGTTGCATTCTGTAGATAGAGGCAGTTTTATACCTTGCTCAGTTTCACCCCAAACATGCCTCTGTAAAAATGATTTTGGAGTCATTTTCTTTTTTTTGAAGAACACTTCTATTTTGCCCATAACGTATGTTCTATCATAGTGACAGAGACATACCATATATCAAATGAAAGCTGTAACGCTCTACTTTCACCAGGAACAGAGATAGAATCTCTATCATCTTTAGTTTTCAAGATGTGGCCATTTGAATGAGTCTATCACTTTTCAGTCTACCACTGTTCAGACTCTCGTTTTTGACCAGTCACATTTATATACCCATATCATATTTTTCTAATGATGTGAACATCTCACGGAATATACCAATTGAACGAGGAGCATTTCCTCTTTATCCAGAAAAAAAAATTATGTTTCTAGCATGTTGCATTCTGTAGATAGAGGCAGTTTTATACCTTGCTCAGTTTCACCCCAAACATGCCTCTGTAAAAATGATTTTGGAGTCATTTTCTTTTTTTTGAAGAACACTTCTATTTTGCCCATAACGTATGTTCTATCATAGTGACAGAGACATACCATATATCAAATGAAAGCTGTAACGCTCTACTTTCACCAGGAACAGAGATAGAATCTCTATCATCTTTAGTTTTCAAGATGTGGCCATTTGAATGAGTCTATCACTTTTCAGTCTACCACTGTTCAGACTCTCGTTTTTGACCAGTCACATTTATATACCCATATCATATTTTTCTAATGATGTGAACATCTCACGGAATATACCAATTGAACGAGGAGCATTTCCTCTTTATCCAGAAAAAAAATTATGTTTCTAGCATGTTGCATTCTGTAGATAGAGGCAGTTTTATACCTTGCTCAGTTTCACCCCAAACATGCCTCTGTAAAAATGATTTTGGAGTCATTTTCTTTTTTTTGAAGAACACTTCTATTTTGCCCATAACGTATGTTCTATCATAGTGACAGAGACATACCATATATCAAATGAAAGCTGTAACGCTCTACTTTCACCAGGAACAGAGATAGAATCTCTATCATCTTTAGTTTTCAAGATGTGGCCATTTGAATGAGTCTATCACTTTTCAGTCTACCACTGTTCAGACTCTCGTTTTTGACCAGTCACATTTATATACCCATATCATATTTTTCTAATGATGTGAACATCTCACGGAATATACCAATTGAACGAGGAGCATTTCCTCTTTATCCAGAAAATTTTTTATGTTTCTAGCATGTTGCATTCTGTAGATAGAGGCAGTTTTATACCTTGCTCAGTTTCACCCCAAACATGCCTCTGTAAAAATGATTTTGGAGTCATTTTCTTTTTTTTGAAGAACACTTCTATTTTGCCCATAACGTATGTTCTATCATAGTGACAGAGACATACCATATATCAAATGAAAGCTGTAACGCTCTACTTTCACCAGGAACAGAGATAGAATCTCTATCATCTTTAGTTTTCAAGATGTGGCCATTTGAATGAGTCTATCACTTTTCAGTCTACCACTGTTCAGACTCTCGTTTTTGACCAGTCACATTTATATACCCATATCATATTTTTCTAATGATGTGAACATCTCACGGAATATACCAATTGAACGAGGAGCATTTCCTCTTTATCCAGAAAAAAAAATTATGTTTCTAGCATGTTGCATTCTGTAGATAGAGGCAGTTTTATACCTTGCTCAGTTTCACCCCAAACATGCCTCTGTAAAAATGATTTTGGAGTCATTTTCTTTTTTTTGAAGAACACTTCTATTTTGCCCATAACGTATGTTCTATCATAGTGACAGAGACATACCATATATCAAATGAAAGCTGTAACGCTCTACTTTCACCAGGAACAGAGATAGAATCTCTATCATCTTTAGTTTTCAAGATGTGGCCATTTGAATGAGTCTATCACTTTTCAGTCTACCACTGTTCAGACTCTCGTTTTTGACCAGTCACATTTATATACCCATATCATATTTTTCTAATGATGTGAACATCTCACGGAATATACCAATTGAACGAGGAGCATTTCCTCTTTATCCAGAATTTTTTTTATGTTTCTAGCATGTTGCATTCTGTAGATAGAGGCAGTTTTATACCTTGCTCAGTTTCACCCCAAACATGCCTCTGTAAAAATGATTTTGGAGTCATTTTCTTTTTTTTGAAGAACACTTCTATTTTGCCCATAACGTATGTTCTATCATAGTGACAGAGACATACCATATATCAAATGAAAGCTGTAACGCTCTACTTTCACCAGGAACAGAGATAGAATCTCTATCATCTTTAGTTTTCAAGATGTGGCCATTTGAATGAGTCTATCACTTTTCAGTCTACCACTGTTCAGACTCTCGTTTTTGACCAGTCACATTTATATACCCATATCATATTTTTCTAATGATGTGAACATCTCACGGAATATACCAATTGAACGAGGAGCATTTCCTCTTTATCCAGAAAAAAAAATTATGTTTCTAGCATGTTGCATTCTGTAGATAGAGGCAGTTTTATACCTTGCTCAGTTTCACCCCAAACATGCCTCTGTAAAAATGATTTTGGAGTCATTTTCTTTTTTTTGAAGAACACTTCTATTTTGCCCATAACGTATGTTCTATCATAGTGACAGAGACATACCATATATCAAATGAAAGCTGTAACGCTCTACTTTCACCAGGAACAGAGATAGAATCTCTATCATCTTTAGTTTTCAAGATGTGGCCATTTGAATGAGTCTATCACTTTTCAGTCTACCACTGTTCAGACTCTCGTTTTTGACCAGTCACATTTATATACCCATATCATATTTTTCTAATGATGTGAACATCTCACGGAATATACCAATTGAACGAGGAGCATTTCCTCTTTATCCAGAAAAAAAAATTATGTTTCTAGCATGTTGCATTCTGTAGATAGAGGCAGTTTTATACCTTGCTCAGTTTCACCCCAAACATGCCTCTGTAAAAATGATTTTGGAGTCATTTTCTTTTTTTTGAAGAACACTTCTATTTTGCCCATAACGTATGTTCTATCATAGTGACAGAGACATACCATATATCAAATGAAAGCTGTAACGCTCTACTTTCACCAGGAACAGAGATAGAATCTCTATCATCTTTAGTTTTCAAGATGTGGCCATTTGAATGAGTCTATCACTTTTCAGTCTACCACTGTTCAGACTCTCGTTTTTGACCAGTCACATTTATATACCCATATCATATTTTTCTAATGATGTGAACATCTCACGGAATATACCAATTGAACGAGGAGCATTTCCTCTTTATCCAGAAAAATTTTTATGTTTCTAGCATGTTGCATTCTGTAGATAGAGGCAGTTTTATACCTTGCTCAGTTTCACCCCAAACATGCCTCTGTAAAAATGATTTTGGAGTCATTTTCTTTTTTTTGAAGAACACTTCTATTTTGCCCATAACGTATGTTCTATCATAGTGACAGAGACATACCATATATCAAATGAAAGCTGTAACGCTCTACTTTCACCAGGAACAGAGATAGAATCTCTATCATCTTTAGTTTTCAAGATGTGGCCATTTGAATGAGTCTATCACTTTTCAGTCTACCACTGTTCAGACTCTCGTTTTTGACCAGTCACATTTATATACCCATATCATATTTTTCTAATGATGTGAACATCTCACGGAATATACCAATTGAACGAGGAGCATTTCCTCTTTATCCAGAAAAAAAAATTATGTTTCTAGCATGTTGCATTCTGTAGATAGAGGCAGTTTTATACCTTGCTCAGTTTCACCCCAAACATGCCTCTGTAAAAATGATTTTGGAGTCATTTTCTTTTTTTTGAAGAACACTTCTATTTTGCCCATAACGTATGTTCTATCATAGTGACAGAGACATACCATATATCAAATGAAAGCTGTAACGCTCTACTTTCACCAGGAACAGAGATAGAATCTCTATAATCTTTAGTTTTCAAGATGTGGCCATTTGAATGAGTCTATCACTTTTCAGTCTACCACTGTTCAGACTCTCGTTTTTGACCAGTCACATTTATATACCCATATCATATTTTTCTAATGATGTGAACATCTCACGGAATATACCAATTGAACGAGGAGCATTTCCTCTTTATCCAGAAAAAAAAATTATGTTTCTAGCATGTTGCATTCTGTAGATAGAGGCAGTTTTATACCTTGCTCAGTTTCACCCCAAACATGCCTCTGTAAAAATGATTTTGGAGTCATTTTCTTTTTTTTGAAGAACACTTCTATTTTGCCCATAACGTATGTTCTATCATAGTGACAGAGACATACCATATATCAAATGAAAGCTGTAACGCTCTACTTTCACCAGGAACAGAGATAGAATCTCTATCATCTTTAGTTTTCAAGATGTGGCCATTTGAATGAGTCTATCACTTTTCAGTCTACCACTGTTCAGACTCTCGTTTTTGACCAGTCACATTTATATACCCATATCATATTTTTCTAATGATGTGAACATCTCACGGAATATACCAATTGAACGAGGAGCATTTCCTCTTTATCCAGAAAAAAAAATTATGTTTCTAGCATGTTGCATTCTGTAGATAGAGGCAGTTTTATACCTTGCTCAGTTTCACCCCAAACATGCCTCTGTAAAAATGATTTTGGAGTCATTTTCTTTTTTTTGAAGAACACTTCTATTTTGCCCATAACGTATGTTCTATCATAGTGACAGAGACATACCATATATCAAATGAAAGCTGTAACGCTCTACTTTCACCAGGAACAGAGATAGAATCTCTATCATCTTTAGTTTTCAAGATGTGGCCATTTGAATGAGTCTATCACTTTTCAGTCTACCACTGTTCAGACTCTCGTTTTTGACCAGTCACATTTATATACCCATATCATATTTTTCTAATGATGTGAACATCTCACGGAATATACCAATTGAACGAGGAGCATTTCCTCTTTATCCAGAAAAAAAAATTATGTTTCTAGCATGTTGCATTCTGTAGATAGAGGCAGTTTTATACCTTGCTCAGTTTCACCCCAAACATGCCTCTGTAAAAATGATTTTGGAGTCATTTTCTTTTTTTTGAAGAACACTTCTATTTTGCCCATAACGTATGTTCTATCATAGTGACAGAGACATACCATATATCAAATGAAAGCTGTAACGCTCTACTTTCACCAGGAACAGAGATAGAATCTCTATCATCTTTAGTTTTCAAGATGTGGCCATTTGAATGAGTCTATCACTTTTCAGTCTACCACTGTTCAGACTCTCGTTTTTGACCAGTCACATTTATATACCCATATCATATTTTTCTAATGATGTGAACATCTCACGGAATATACCAATTGAACGAGGAGCATTTCCTCTTTATCCAGAAAAAAATATTATGTTTCTAGCATGTTGCATTCTGTAGATAGAGGCAGTTTTATACCTTGCTCAGTTTCACCCCAAACATGCCTCTGTAAAAATGATTTTGGAGTCATTTTCTTTTTTTTGAAGAACACTTCTATTTTGCCCATAACGTATGTTCTATCATAGTGACAGAGACATACCATATATCAAATGAAAGCTGTAACGCTCTACTTTCACCAGGAACAGAGATAGAATCTCTATCATCTTTAGTTTTCAAGATGTGGCCATTTGAATGAGTCTATCACTTTTCAGTCTACCACTGTTCAGACTCTCGTTTTTGACCAGTCACATTTATATACCCATATCATATTTTTCTAATGATGTGAACATCTCACGGAATATACCAATTGAACGAGGAGCATTTCCTCTTTATCCAGAAAAAAAAATTATGTTTCTAGCATGTTGCATTCTGTAGATAGAGGCAGTTTTATACCTTGCTCAGTTTCACCCCAAACATGCCTCTGTAAAAATGATTTTGGAGTCATTTTCTTTTTTTTGAAGAACACTTCTATTTTGCCCATAACGTATGTTCTATCATAGTGACAGAGACATACCATATATCAAATGAAAGCTGTAACGCTCTACTTTCACCAGGAACAGAGATAGAATCTCTATCATCTTTAGTTTTCAAGATGTGGCCATTTGAATGAGTCTATCACTTTTCAGTCTACCACTGTTCAGACTCTCGTTTTTGACCAGTCACATTTATATACCCATATCATATTTTTCTAATGATGTGAACATCTCACGGAATATACCAATTGAACGAGGAGCATTTCCTCTTTATCCAGAAAAAAAATTTATGTTTCTAGCATGTTGCATTCTGTAGATAGAGGCAGTTTTATACCTTGCTCAGTTTCACCCCAAACATGCCTCTGTAAAAATGATTTTGGAGTCATTTTCTTTTTTTTGAAGAACACTTCTATTTTGCCCATAACGTATGTTCTATCATAGTGACAGAGACATACCATATATCAAATGAAAGCTGTAACGCTCTACTTTCACCAGGAACAGAGATAGAATCTCTATCATCTTTAGTTTTCAAGATGTGGCCATTTGAATGAGTCTATCACTTTTCAGTCTACCACTGTTCAGACTCTCGTTTTTGACCAGTCACATTTATATACCCATATCATATTTTTCTAATGATGTGAACATCTCACGGAATATACCAATTGAACGAGGAGCATTTCCTCTTTATCCAGAAAAAAAAATTATGTTTCTAGCATGTTGCATTCTGTAGATAGAGGCAGTTTTATACCTTGCTCAGTTTCACCCCAAACATGCCTCTGTAAAAATGATTTTGGAGTCATTTTCTTTTTTTTGAAGAACACTTCTATTTTGCCCATAACGTATGTTCTATCATAGTGACAGAGACATACCATATATCAAATGAAAGCTGTAACGCTCTACTTTCACCAGGAACAGAGATAGAATCTCTATCATCTTTAGTTTTCAAGATGTGGCCATTTGAATGAGTCTATCACTTTTCAGTCTACCACTGTTCAGACTCTCGTTTTTGACCAGTCACATTTATATACCCATATCATATTTTTCTAATGATGTGAACATCTCACGGAATATACCAATTGAACGAGGAGCATTTCCTCTTTATCCAGAAAAAAAATTTATGTTTCTAGCATGTTGCATTCTGTAGATAGAGGCAGTTTTATACCTTGCTCAGTTTCACCCCAAACATGCCTCTGTAAAAATGATTTTGGAGTCATTTTCTTTTTTTTGAAGAACACTTCTATTTTGCCCATAACGTATGTTCTATCATAGTGACAGAGACATACCATATATCAAATGAAAGCTGTAACGCTCTACTTTCACCAGGAACAGAGATAGAATCTCTATCATCTTTAGTTTTCAAGATGTGGCCATTTGAATGAGTCTATCACTTTTCAGTCTACCACTGTTCAGACTCTCGTTTTTGACCAGTCACATTTATATACCCATATCATATTTTTCTAATGATGTGAACATCTCACGGAATATACCAATTGAACGAGGAGCATTTCCTCTTTATCCAGAAAAAAAAATTATGTTTCTAGCATGTTGCATTCTGTAGATAGAGGCAGTTTTATACCTTGCTCAGTTTCACCCCAAACATGCCTCTGTAAAAATGATTTTGGAGTCATTTTCTTTTTTTTGAAGAACACTTCTATTTTGCCCATAACGTATGTTCTATCATAGTGACAGAGACATACCATATATCAAATGAAAGCTGTAACGCTCTACTTTCACCAGGAACAGAGATAGAATCTCTATCATCTTTAGTTTTCAAGATGTGGCCATTTGAATGAGTCTATCACTTTTCAGTCTACCACTGTTCAGACTCTCGTTTTTGACCAGTCACATTTATATACCCATATCATATTTTTCTAATGATGTGAACATCTCACGGAATATACCAATTGAACGAGGAGCATTTCCTCTTTATCCAGAAAAAAAAATTATGTTTCTAGCATGTTGCATTCTGTAGATAGAGGCAGTTTTATACCTTGCTCAGTTTCACCCCAAACATGCCTCTGTAAAAATGATTTTGGAGTCATTTTCTTTTTTTTGAAGAACACTTCTATTTTGCCCATAACGTATGTTCTATCATAGTGACAGAGACATACCATATATCAAATGAAAGCTGTAACGCTCTACTTTCACCAGGAACAGAGATAGAATCTCTATCATCTTTAGTTTTCAAGATGTGGCCATTTGAATGAGTCTATCACTTTTCAGTCTACCACTGTTCAGACTCTCGTTTTTGACCAGTCACATTTATATACCCATATCATATTTTTCTAATGATGTGAACATCTCACGGAATATACCAATTGAACGAGGAGCATTTCCTCTTTATCCAGAAAAAAAAATTATGTTTCTAGCATGTTGCATTCTGTAGATAGAGGCAGTTTTATACCTTGCTCAGTTTCACCCCAAACATGCCTCTGTAAAAATGATTTTGGAGTCATTTTCTTTTTTTTGAAGAACACTTCTATTTTGCCCATAACGTATGTTCTATCATAGTGACAGAGACATACCATATATCAAATGAAAGCTGTAACGCTCTACTTTCACCAGGAACAGAGATAG
Source organism: Protomyctophum parallelum (assembly GCF_964188405.1). Classification (NCBI taxonomy): domain Eukaryota; kingdom Metazoa; phylum Chordata; class Actinopteri; order Myctophiformes; family Myctophidae; genus Protomyctophum; species Protomyctophum parallelum. The sequence goes on from NC_139715.1 coordinate 35,088,073, forward strand.
AATCTCTATCATCTTTAGTTTTCAAGATGTGGCCATTTGAATGAGTCTATCACTTTTCAGTCTACCACTGTTCAGACTCTCGTTTTTGACCAGTCACATTTATATACCCATATCATATTTTTCTAATGATGTGAACATCTCACGGAATATACCAATTGAACGAGGAGCATTTCCTCTTTATCCAGAAAAAAAAATTATGTTTCTAGCATGTTGCATTCTGTAGATAGAGGCAGTTTTATACCTTGCTCAGTTTCACCCCAAACATGCCTCTGTAAAAATGATTTTGGAGTCATTTTCTTTTTTTTGAAGAACACTTCTATTTTGCCCATAACGTATGTTCTATCATAGTGACAGAGACATACCATATATCAAATGAAAGCTGTAACGCTCTACTTTCACCAGGAACAGAGATAGAATCTCTATCATCTTTAGTTTTCAAGATGTGGCCATTTGAATGAGTCTATCACTTTTCAGTCTACCACTGTTCAGACTCTCGTTTTTGACCAGTCACATTTATATACCCATATCATATTTTTCTAATGATGTGAACATCTCACGGAATATACCAATTGAACGAGGAGCATTTCCTCTTTATCCAGAAATTTTTTTATGTTTCTAGCATGTTGCTTCCTGTAGATGGAGAGGCAGTTTTATGATACCTAGCTCAGTTTCACACCCAAACATGCCTCTGTAAAAATGATTTTGGAGTCATTTTCTTTTTTTTGAAAACACTTCAATTTGCCCATACCGTATGTTCTATCATAGTGACCAGAGTCTACACCATAATATCAAAAAAAGCTGTAACGCTCTACTTCACCAGACAGAGATAAATTCTCTATCACTTTAGTTTTTATTTTGGTTTTCAAATGTGGCCATTTGATGAGTCCTATCTCGTTTCAGTCACCACTGTTCAACTCTCGTTGTTGACCAGTCACATTTATATACCCATATCATATTTTT